>NC_134722.1:6593020-6896041 GCF_049634645.1 Pelodiscus sinensis
CAGCACACGTATGCCTAGTTTAGTCCCTCCATTGTACAGTTGAAGTGAGTTGGATCTGGAGTTTGCAGGAGTAGGTAATAAGGAGACCAGGTTTTCTTCTCATGTCTTGGCTTCAAAAAGCCCCCCCTCCCAATACTGCCTGGGAGACCCACTATCCTGAGCAGTTCTATCATTTCCTCAAGGTTGGCAGCAATTCTACCTCCCAGAGAAAGTGTCTAATCCTATACAGAACTGCACGCTTCATAGCATGGACCTCCCCCACCACGGTCCTGCACGTAGTAAGATGTAGCGTAATTCCATGAGGTTTATCCAGGACAGCGTAAGAACTTACCCTGTCACGAAGCCTACTGGTGAATTGATCCGCCCCACCCAAAAACATTACTTGGTGCCTCGTTCAGTCCAATGATCACCTGCTCCAGGGACTCTGGACTCTGGCTAATGGGGTCATGTGTATTGTACTTGATGAGGGTCTAGTTGGTGTACGTGGCACGTGATTTGTAAAAGCCACCTGCCAGCTCAGCTCTCCTCCAGTGCCCTGCCCCTTCTTAAGAGCGCTGATCTTCAGCACGATCCAAAGCCACCGGAGACGCCAGCAAACCTACTTGTGCGGTGGACTAGCTCGGGGTGTTTGCATTCACTGTGGCACGGTTGTCTCCTTCATTTGGATGATCGGGGATGAAAGATGACGAGAATAATCTTTAGCCCCTCTCTTGAGGGGGCGCTTCCTTGCCCTGATAACGTATTGCAAAGGGCTGGAGCATGTTGTCCTACCAGAGACGGCTAAACCTCGCTCGTCCTTCTTTCAGCTTTAAAAAGGAGGCGTTCATTTTCCACCTGGCTCAGTAGCCTCCCCAGGAATTGAAATGGGGGGGGAGGGTGAATTTACAAGGGAGGCTGTCAGGGCCGATGAGGGGTGACACCGTGACGGTGAAGGTGGGCTGTATGGCACCATCGTTCACAAAACTGGGGGGGTGTTGGGAAAATTCAAGGGGGATATACACCTCCATATGGGGGGTGTAGGGAAATTCCTGACCTGGCTTCAGCCCCTCTTTGCCCTTCTCTCCCCCCGATCCTGGGCAGGAAAGGGGTGGGAAGAAGGCCGTGCCATCCCAGATCTGTGAGCGAAGTGGAACAACCCATGCCTGTTTGTGAAACTCATGATGGGTCACAGGTGCAGCCATGGGCTTGTGGTTGGAACAAGCCCTCCCGCAGAAACCACCCTCATGTGCTTGTCTAGGGCCCCCTGTCGTATCTGCCTGGTTCTTCCTTTGGCGCAGCAAGGGTGCCGAAGGGCATGAGGGGCTGAAGCCACCTTTGGATGGACCAGGCTATATTATCATGGTGTGACACCCATGCCTAGGAGCCCTGGCAAGGGCCAGGACTTTAGCGTGCTTGGCATTGTACAAACAGGCCGTCCCTGCCCCAAGCAGCTTCCCGTCAAAGTGGAGAAATGAGAAAAACAGACGGATCCAGATGGATGAGGAGTATAAGGAGACCCTGTCAGACCATGGGCTTAGCCCAAAAGTGGTCTAACTGATACATGTTTGGTAGGCAGTGTGGCAAAGGAGGATAATGCAGATCAGCTTCTGTTGATGACATGGGCAGAGCTAATCCATTTGGTGACTCACGCCTGGCTGTCCAGACTATTTGCTCTAAGCGAGAGCTTTTGGCCTCTGTTCCCCGCTTGAAACCAGAAAGTCCCTTGACCCCAGAAGACAATTATCAGCATTTCTGGCTCCTGGAAAGCAAAGGAGATTGATTTCAGTGGAGCTACACAAATCGTTAGCAGCCTCCCTATATAACGTGCAATAGCAATACACAGCGCGTCTCCTGAGCGGTTCAGCTGTAGCTCTCACAATGGTCTGCAGAAGAGGGCAGTAGCGTTGCCCCCCCCCATTTTATTCATGGAGAAACTGAGGCACGAGGCAGAGACATAAGTTGCCAAAAGACCTCACACATGCCAGGCGCAGACCTGGGCTCAGTCCCCCAACTCACCTGAATCCCAGAGCAGGGGGCTATCCACTAGGCAACACTGCCTTCGGACATGTCACTAGCCATGTAGACACCCATTGCGGTGCTCTCACACGGCCTCCCAAATGCTGACTAACCAGCTCACGCAGCCTCGCTTGAGCATAAGGACGCGCTCCGCACAGCTGCATGAAACTTCGTGGTTTGGGGCGGCCGGGAGGGACTCGAACACTTTCGTTGATTCCTGTTCACTTGGGTTCTTCTCTCTGGCTCCCCTGACGTGACACCTTGGGACCTTGCATTTGTTCTCCTCCATGGCTGATCCCGGTAGGGACCCGCACCCTTAGCCCTGGCAGCGCAGGTGAAAGCGGCACGCCTGGGGGTGCTATGGTCCCAGCAGGTGGCACTGAGACCACTTACAGAGACCCGTGAGGCTGCTCTATAGCTGAGGCCACTAGCCAGCTGCCAGGACATGGGTGGGCAACTCTTTTTGGGTCATGCTTCAGCCCCGTGGGGGAAGGAGACACCAAGGCTCTGTCCCCCCCCCATTCTGGATTAACACTTTTTGGGGACCAGGACTAGTAGATTTTGTAGGAGGCTCCCTAGGCTCTGGGATGGGGGCAAAAGTGAGGGGTTCAGTGTGTGGGGGTGACTACTGGGAAGCAGGATGGGGATAGGAGGTAGGGTCTGGGTGGGAGAGAGGGTGCAGGAGAGGACGGCGGGTGAGGGGTCGAAGTGAGAGGGGATGCTGGGGTAGAGGGATCTGAGAACTACTGGGAGTGCAGAAGCGGGGTGTGGGGTCTGGGCAGGAGGAGGAGTACAGGAACTGGCTGGGGTGGGGGTCTGGGTGGGTGTGGGGGGCGGAAGTGGGCAGGCGATGGGGGGGTGGGGCTACCTGGCGCTGCTCCAGAGGCTGAGCCAGCCAGCGGCTCTATGCTGCCCCGTGTTGGCATTGAGTCTCCACATAAAATGGAGCCTGCACGCCGATGCAGGAGATAGACCTTCCCTGCACTGCCGTTCTGGCACAGAGCGGCTTCCTCCCCCGGCCAGGCAGAGCCCATGGTCCAACCCGCGAGGCTCGGGGCTTCCCTCGCAGCAGCGGGCACTTGGTGCTGACCCTCTTGGGGCCCTCCCAGCCCATGTGAACAACGGCCGTTCTCTTCGTAGGGCTTCCTGACTGGACGTCCTGCCCTGGGCTGGTTTGGGGACCCCGCGATAAAGCAAAAGAGGGTTTAAATCTTCGTTCTAGCCTCCATGCCTGGAGGTAGGGGGCTACAATGAGTTGCCATGACGGTCTCCAGCAGCACAGGCAATAACGAAGAGCCACGAAGGTCCCATATGGGGAAAAAGAAGCCCAGAGGGCTGTTGGAGCCACCCTGCAGTGCAGGGGAGCTGTCTCTGGCAGGATCGAGCTGCCTTTTTAATCCTTTCTTAAGAGCCTCGCACTGCGGGGCCGGTTTTTGCGTGAGACAGAAAGGCGCTCGCTGGCTCTGGGGGTACCAAGAAGAGCCAAAACCCTGATGGAACCACGCAGGCTTGGCGCATCCTTGGGATTCAACGTTGGCTTTAGGCCTGACAGGTGGAGAGGGACGTATGCTGGAAGGAGGGGAGCCGGACTGAGACGTCAGTATAATTCTGGCCCTCTACTTCATAAGCTTCACCTATTGCTGTAATGACCTGGTCTACATTATGGCCAAAATGGCCTACATCCAACTGCTCTAGGGCTAGAAGGAAGCTTCTGAAATGGCCACTACTATGGGCGGTGGGTGAAGGTCCAATTGGCAAAGGCAAGCCCGAGCTCTACCTCTTCCAGCCGAGGCCCCACCCCTCGAGCCAAGTCCCTATGCTCAGCCCATCCTTACTGGCCACCTGGTGGCTGGGGAAGCCGGGCTGCTGTGGTGTGGACCCAGTCTTCCCAGTAGCCAGGGCGGGTAGGCAATGTTGGGAAGGCTGTGCCTTCCTTGGCCTATGTTACCGGCCACCTCATGCTCTGGTGAAATGAGGCTGCAAGAGGAGCTACACCGAGATAATTAATCCGTCTGCTGAGGAGGAAAAGGACTCGAGTGAATGGGGTGTACGTCTGTGGGCGGATGGGGTGACGAACCTGTAATTTAGGGTGCGGATCAAGCAGCAAAGCTTAGGCCAGACCCATGCTTCCCCAAACCTTGGGAACATTCAGAGCCTGAGATTTGGTGCCGGGCGTTACGCAGAAAGGAGTCCACATAAGAAATGTTGTCAAGATTGAAAGGTGTTTGGAATGGATCCACCTTGATTGTCAGTTGTGTCACGTTACACAAACATTGAAGACCCAGCGTCTTTGCCTGGGAGGCAGGGGGTTGTACCCAGAGAGCGGAAGCCTTTACCTTCTACAAATAAAATAGCCTAGCCCACACTTGCAGTTGAACTGCTCAGGAATACGAAATACACCAGCTACATCTGCTTCCTCTAAATCTCTTGCTTTTGGTTTGGCCTCCTGCAGCCCCGTGCCTTATAAAACAAACAGTCACTTTTTATTTCTAGATACAGGGTTTCCAACGGGTTTGATTGCTCAATGCCCCATTTCAGTGCGGCAGCCCGTCCATGACGACAAGCTCTGGTTTCTTCCTGTCCTCATGTTGTAATATGGGAAGCGCACTGTGGATGGTCTCTTTGTTCAACAACTGCAGGAGACTTCAGAGATTTCTCTCCTCCCCACCCGGCTGAAAGGGAAAAAGAGAGAGAGAGGGAGGGAGGGAGAGCTGAAGGAGTCTGTTTGCTCATCAACCTAGGCTGTCCCATGTCTCTTTTACCAGTGGTAAAGATCAAAATGCCAAGGAAATGTTGATGACTCAGAGAGCTAGTTCACATCAGAAAGGGGTCCAAGACCAGATCTGAACTTGCCCACTGTTCTGGGGGTTGTGTGATGTGGCCTATTAGGCTACCCCGCTACCTAATAGCTACCCCGCGTCTTTTGAATGCGTCCGCTATTGCAAAATATAGCGGACGCGCTATTTCAGCCTTCCTGTAGACCTCATTGCACGCGGGGGAGAAGGGATGTCTCCAAATAGTGTGTGATGTCAAAATTTGGCGCTGTGTGGATGCGCCAAATTTCGAAATGGCCTATTTCAAAAAAGAATCAAAATAAGATGCGCAATTTGCATAGCGCAAATTGTGCATCTTATTTCGAGCGAAGGGTGCAGTGTAGACACATCCCTAGTCTGGTCGTTTATAATCTTAGACAATGGGGCTGTAAGACGATTTCTTGCTTCTTCCTGGACAACTTAGAACCTTCAACTCTTCGGGGGAGATTTTTAGAAAAGATTTCCTGAATGCTCACTTAATGCATGGGATTACCAGCCAGAATGTAGCAGGTGTCAATCAGAGCTCTGCGAATCCTTCATTATCAGACATGAAGCCACTTGAAATGGTATTTCAGGTATCTCCTTTGCCTCATTGGCTCAAGATGTGGGTTTCCCCCATCAGAAGCCAGGGTTCTAAACACCAGGCAGTTGTCCGTTCTACGGTGGCGCTCTCTGTCTCATGCACAAAAGGTCTCATTTTCCATCCTCCTTACCCTGTTGGATTGAAAATTAATTTTGAAACTCGACATTTGTGGTAAGACAGAATTCTTGTTTCTCGGCCCGCCCGATGTAAAACTCATTTTATTTCTGGAATGAGTGACAAATCTGAAAGCTGAAATTCCTCTGAAAGTTTGTCAAAGTTGGAAACAGTTTAGAGACAAGTGGGGCTGGGTTTCAAGCAATCCTCCTTCCTCTTGTTGGGGCCAGATATATAGCATGACTTGAAATCACACAAAAAGAGGGTGCTCTGAGCTAAAACCAGGAACAATCATGCTCTTTCAATGGTTTACTGATGAGTTTTCAGGCCTTAAACACTAAGTGGAATGTGGGGGAGGGGGATGTACACACATAAAAACTGAAAAGGTTATTAAAATGATTGATCCCGATCATGTATACAGGAACCACTGAGCTTTGTGCAGATCTAGAGATCAGAGGAAAGGCACAAGGATAAGTAAGACAGAGAGGGATATACTTGCAATCCAGCCACAATGGATAATTTAAATCTGTGATAATATTGTCAGGTACATTTTTCTCTTAATGCATTTCTGGTTTATGACATTTTTACCCTTCTGTTTGCTATTACGTTATGAGAACATGAAAACAGACCCTGTTCAAACCACAGATGCAAAAATACACAAAGATGAAAAGAAATTCAGCTATAATTATTATTTTGCTGCATTAGACTTCATTTTGATTTGGGATAGGAAAGTTTAGGGGTCCAGATCTGAAACTTCGATTGAGGTCGTGCAGACAGACTGTTCTGATTTAGATCTAACTTTGGTTTTTCATAAGCTGTTTGTAAAAAACACACTGGTACATCATGGTGAATAGAGGGAGACAATGGGTACGTCTAGACTACATGCCTCCGTCGACGGAGGCATGTAGATTAGACAGATCGGCAGAGGGAAATGAAGCTGCGATTAAAATAATCGCGGCTTCATTTAAATTTAAATGGCTGCCCCGCTCTGCCGATCAGCTGTTTGTCGGCAGATCGGGGCAGTCTGGACGTGCCGCGTCGACAAAGAAGCCTTTCTTGATCGGCACAGGTAAACCTGGTTTCACGAGGCATACCTGTGCCGATCAAGAAAGGCTTCTTTGTCGACGCGACGCGTCCAGACTGCCCCGATCTGCTGACAAACAGCTGATCGGCAGAGCGGGGCAGCCATTTAAATTTAAATGAAGCCGCGATTATTTTAATCGCAGCTTCATTTCCCTCTGCCGATCTGTCTAATCTACATGCCTCCGTCGACGGAGGCATGTAGTCTAGACGTACCCAATATGTCCAATTACCCAGAAGTGGCCTTTCTCCTTTCTATGGCTGTTACACTGGTAACCTGCTACACTTTAGGAAACTGATATTTTATGTACGGTTTATATTTAGAATAAGAAACAAGAACTTTCTGAGCTCTGTCTAATAGATGGACTAATGAATAGCATTGAGGAAATGCAGTGTGTTTAGGACTAACATAAGGAGAGATCCTTAAAAAAGATGAAAAATAAAGTCTAAAAATAAAGTCACAACTTACTCTTCTTCTTGCTGCCTCGAAATAGACACTGTCGCCCCAAACAGAAATTCAAAGGAGTTTGGAAGGGTCCTCACTGTGAATGTAACACACCAACTATGCAAGGGCCGGTCACAAAAGCAAATTATTCGGGATTCAGAGCAGCAGCTTCAGAACCGAAGGCTGGAATGTGGCAGCGAGTCGCACAAAGATAGCCTCGTGCCCACCCTGCAGACAGAGGGCAAGAGGGGTGGGAAGATCAAAGGGGGACAGCTGCCCTGTGGCCTGCTGGTTTGAAAGGGCTGGAGGCTCCTGGCCACTGCTACTGTGAAAATGGCAAGTAGCTGGAGCCCCAGGGTTAATGGGGGTTTGGGCAGTGTGCCAAGTGGTACTGAAGGGCTGTGGGACGGGGGCTAGTCCTCAGCCCCACCCCTTTTGCCCAACACTCCGCCCCTTCTGGATGCCCACCACCACCACACACGATGCCCGGAGCCCAGAAAAATTCACTTCAATGAGACCTTCTGTTTGCTGGTCTGTTACGGCTTTTGATTTTACTTCTGATTCATGGATGGGAGTCGTGTCTGAGTGAGGATTTGCCCGCTCGGCCCTTAATGAAATCAAACCAGACAGAGAAGGGGGGAAAACAGAGGGCGCAATGACCCAAACACAGAGCTGGACTCTTGGGGTTTACGCGCCCGCTGGTTCGACCTGCAGCTTTAGGCACTGCCGAGTCAAACTGCGAGCCCAGTGGCGTTCCTGGGTGGCTCACATGACTAGCTATGGGGGCACAGCAGATGGCAAGGGCAGGGTGCAGTCTCTCAATGAACGATACACATGTGTCACTTCAAGAGGGACCTTCCCTGTTCACGCCCCGCTGGGAGTCCGGTGTCACGAGCGACGGCTGCTCTCTCAGCCGAACAGATGCTTGCAGGGTTCTGTTTTTGTTTGGAAAGGGAGCGGGAAAGGATGTTTTCCTTTAAACATCACTCACTAAACAGCACCCCGCAAGCTCAAATAGCATAACGATCTGGATCCCGTTGTAATCAGCGAGCGTATCTGACTTTTTGCTCAAACAGAGGCCCCAACTCAGGGGTCACAGGTGTAATTTGTTAATGATCTATTAACTCGGAGAGCTGTCTCGGAAACCAACACCACCTTGATTTATAACATCTTAAACATTATAAGGCCCGGACCTTGCCTCCTGGAGAGACCCTGCCTCTCTCCCTGCACCACATTGTGCAGCTGGGATCAGAGGAAACTCATGAAGTTTCTGTCCATAAAAAGGAGCAGCCGACTCATGGCGCGTTACATGTTGGTGTCGGTCTTGGCATGTTAAACCAAGACTCACATGAGGATTTTGAGAGGGGGCCACGCCTAGCCCCCTTTACAGTATGACCAGTGAGCCCTATAAGCTGGGTGCATGTGCAGCCACTCGGGAGAAATTCAAATGCCGCCCAGCAGATTAGCCGAGCCCGCAGAGCTGGGTTGTGTGTTTTGCTGGGTGGTGCACATGCCGTGGTGCACATAAAAATATTCCGCACATGGATGGGAAAAAATCGGCACATGGATGGCAAAGACTAGAGGGGTCATTGACCATGACTGTGTGTCACTTCTCATTCACACATCCTGTGGTCTCGCCAAAGCCATGGGTAAGCTTTCCCACCTCGGCCCCGTAGGGGCCTGACCCCCCTCTGATGAAATATCTCAAGCATGGCGATAATGTTCTCATACCTTGGGATGAATATGAAATGGCCATTGAAAAACCCTGCACCCCCTGCTCAAACAGAGGCCCTGTCAGAAATGCAGCGGCAGCGAGGCTACCAAAGCTTCTAGCAGTCGAACACCACTGCTCTAGCAGAACTCGGGGCAGCCAGAGTTCAGCGGGTGTGTCTTGCTGTGTGGATTTCATTTGGGGCCTGATTGAAACCTCTCAAGTCCAGGGCCATCTTCCCATGGATTTCAAGTGGGCTTGGGAGAGGAGCCTTAGCCTGTACTGGCCCAGAGCACAAGTGGCTCCGATAGGAACAGTGTGCTGGCTATTGCAACACTCCGAGCAAAGCAAATGTTTTCCAGGTTTGCACGCAATTGCTTCTAGGGGACAACCAAACTCCTAAGCCGGCCCTGGCACCACAGCCGGCACCGCCCAGGTCATTGCTTCCTGCGGAGTCAGCACCACTTCTGGGTGGCACCATGCGCTCCAGCACCAGAGTTCTACACCATGCCGCCCCCGCTGGTACCGCTTGTGGTTGTGTAAGCACTGGGTGGATTTGAACCTGGGACCTCAGTGTAGGCATCTCTACAGCTTGAACAATGTTCTTATCGCTCGCTGTTCGTGGTCTAAGGGCCACTCCATGGGACAGTGACCCTCATGAAGAGTGGCATCTCACCGATTTACAACAGGAACGTGGAGAGCCCTGGGGTGGATGTGGAAGCCACACAGAGGTTCTGAAACACAAGGTGATTCCCTCGCTGGGGTCTTTCTGTTCTGTATTTCTCTTTAGAAGTAACCACTTCTCCCAAGATAAATCTGGCTCACGAATGTTCATGCCGGCTGCAAAGGAGGCCTTCAGATTATTCTCCCCGGCTTCTCAAGGGGTGAAATAATCTGAAAACAAAGTGTCAGAGAAGTCAGAGCCGAGTGAGATCTCGTGCTCTGGCCTGCATAATGTGGGAAAGGCCTCTCGCATGTGGCCATCTTTAGGTGGGGGAAGGAAGGACAGAGGAAATCAATTCCATTTTGATTCCAACAACGGGTTGGATTTTTTTTTTCTCAAACAATTCATTCTGCCACCTATCAAGGATTGAGGAAACCACAGGGGGAGGTGAGTGATGCAGATGACAGCAGAGAGGAGGCTGACGGTGGTATGGGGGCAAAGCAGATGTTGATGGCAGGGAAGAAAAAGAGGCGCTGGGAAAGATTTTGGGGGATGGGCCAACCAAGCGGTGAGTGTGGTGAAGCAGAGAGGATGGGGGTGGGTGAAGGGGAGGCTGGAGGGGGAGGAAGAAAATTGTGCTCATGAGAAGAAAGGAGAGGCAGGGGTCAGGATGACTGTGCTGAGAGAAGAGGAGGCTAGAGGGTCATGGCGATGGCGGTGCAGGGAGGGGAGGAATCTCAAAAAAAAATCCTCCTGTACATTTTTTAAGAAGACCTCTACATACAGCTCTCTCTCTCAGTTCCTCTTTTTCAACCACCGCAGATTGCGATACCGAATCTCGTCCTCCTTGCGAAGGTAAGACAGTGGAACACCAACGAGGAGGAGAAAATAAACCCTCTGGGCCCGCTCCGAGACACGCTCTCTTCAGGGCGGAGGGGGGAAATTCTCAATCTCTGCAAGAGCCTGGAAATTCTGACACAATTATAACCTCGCCGTGGGTTGTGAGAAAGGAAGGGGCTTTACGGGTTGCCACGCTGGGCCATCAAGGTCACAGCTGGCAGCTCCCACAGGCGAAACATCTGAGCACTGGGGCCAGATCAGAGCATTATCGATCCGAAAATAAACCTCAGTCTGGACAGCGTGGCGCTCTGGGGAAGCGCTGCCTATGTCCTTCGCGCCTTCAGCACGACTCTCGTAAAGTTGTCAGAAAACAACCGCCCGTTGCTAGGCAGTACTGTAATGCAGAGGCCCGTTCCGTAAGCTCACGGCAATGGAAGGCATGTCGCAGCAATGACAGAGGGCAAATAGGCATAGGAAAAGCAAATGGAGCAGAAGCGGTGGAGGGTTCACAGCTCGGAAAATGTAACACATGCAGGGACGTCCTTAGCACCGTGAAATGGTGCCCCTATGTCCAACGGCAGCTCCGGCAGGGAGGTGGGATTGCGACCATACCATTTTTTAGAGAGGTGATTTTATAATCTCCAGAAACGAACCAATGAAAGATTTTTAAAGCAAATTTCAAACGAAGGCCCTGTCGACTGACACAGTCAATTCAGAAACGGACAGTATAGATCTGGGGATGGCAAATGCCTGTTAGATGGCTTCATTACCACTTGAATGGCTCTTTCATACAGGGGCGGCCCGCCGGCCCGGGGTGCTTGATGATGACGTTACGGGGCACCCAGGCGCCTGATGATTACGTCACGGCCATTGACGGCCGTGCAGGCAGGGGCGCCAATCGCAGCCCGCCTCAGGCCGCTCCTGCTTTCATAAGTTCTGCTAATAGCTCTGGCAGGTTTTTTCACTTTTAAGTTCACTAAATCCTCTGCGGAGGAAGCAAAGCCACCGAGCAGGGATGGGAAGAGGTGAGGCAGATGGACATTAAGACCCAGCAGTGCCTCAAATTTTCAGGTGCCCCACGCAGCTGCGTAGTCTGCATATGGGCAAGGACGGCCCTGAAAACCAGACTAGACAAAGCGCTAGAAAATGTGCAATAGGCGATGACCCTGCACTCCAAGGGATTTGTTCTGATTAAAATACGACAAGGAACATAGTTCTCAGCTGTCCTTCATTTTCATCTTTAGAAGTAAAATCCAATCCCTGTACAGAAGGCCAGCCACAAGGCCCAGGCACCCCTCAAGTGCCATGTAAGCTCTATGTTGAAGCTGTAAGTGCTGCCTAGGCATTGTGCTGCATCTCCACACAGGTGCATTTCAACCCCACAAGCCTTCCGCACACAGAATGCTCACACGGATTTCTGGGCGAGTCCGTTGCAATGGAAGCTTTGCAGGATTCAGCCTTACTCAGACCTGGAATCATCGCACTGTTGGGGGGTAAGTTAGCAACATGACTCAGCTATGCTGAACCAGGAAACAAATTCCTTTTCCCCCCCTTTGGACTCAGGCATTGTCAGGGCTTAATCTGTTCCAGGACTGAGCTGCAGTGCCTCTAGACTTAGTAGTTTGTAGCTCTGGCCCCTCTGGGCTTGCTGTGTCAGTTACGAATGTAAAAAAATTAAGCACAGGGTGTGGCATGCTGTTTGGCCAGGTCACCAAAATGGGCAAAAACACCCCAGTACGTGATGCTCTCAAATGCCCCATCGACAGAGGAGAAGGTAGATGTCCTGATGCTACCCCCTGCTGCCCACCGAGCTGCTCCACAGTAGGCCTGTGAGATGGTTTCTCCTAAATACCGGACCCCCCCCCCCCCCACACACACACACAAAAAGGTGCCAGGAAGATTTTGTTGAGCAAAAAAAAAAAAGCTGGGCCGGCGGTGGCCCCTTTAAGAGCTGCTCCACGGCCACTTCCCCCACTCTCGCCATGTGTCCATTGGGTGCTGAGCCAGGAAAAGCAGAAAATACCAGACATTTTAGATGTCTGGTATTTCCTCAATTTCTTTACTGGACAGAAGGCACAAATACCGGACTGTTTGGTTCAACAATGGACACCTGGCAACCCTACTCCAGAGATTCGTAAATTCCCAGGATTGAGCCAGGTCTGGGAACTTCACTATGTACCACTCCCCTGATTTTTGTGTCACCATTATAAGTGATGGTTTTATGTTTTCTTCCAGGTCATTGATAAAATCGTTAAATGCCTAGGGCCTGGAATTGATCCTTGCAGGATACCATTGGACACAGAGCTGCTAGAGGGTGATTCACCTCTTACAAGTACATTTTGAATCTATTACTTAGCCAGTTCTCAATCCATTTAATGTGGGCCATGTTAATTTTATATTGCTCAAGATTTTTAATCAAAATGTCTTGCCGTACCAAGTCAAATGCCTTACGGAATTCTGATGATGACAATGATGAAGAGTAATAATAATAATGTAATCCTCATAATACATAAACAAGCATATAATAGTCTTTCTCTTACTATTTTACCATACTAACATCACACTAGCTTTATTTAATCTTTAAAAAAAAGTTGAAGGTGCTGGTAATAAACCAATTATAAACCTGGTCCTTTAAAATTCCTTCTTCCCTCCGGGGTGACTTCCATCAACTAACAGAAGTTTTGTCAGATAGACTCTCCTGTGAGAACAAGACAAAGTATTAAAGGACCAGGATGTAAATAATAGTTATGTTGGTTTTCCCTTGTATAGATATTGGACATGTATATGTGGTCTTTAATGTATAGCCTTATCACACTTTATCTAGGAGAGGTCATGTCAGTTGAGGATTGTTGTGAATCATGCAAACAAACGTACAAATACAGTTGTGATTGCATATGAGGGTACGTGAACCCATCTAAATGATACCCTTGTTTGTTGAGGGTTAGCCCATGCTATAATCTGAGATAAGAAAATTGACCTCTCCTCTGTTAGCCAAGAACTATGGAAACTAGGCATGATTTTCTCATTGGAACGTATTTCACTATTTACAAAGAAATCTAATCTCTAGGTGTTACTTTCTTTTCTGCAATATTAGCCTTTCACCATTTCAGTTTGCTCTTTCAACGCATTGAGTGGTGGACCTTGGTTCCCCCTTGTGGTGCCCTTCGTTGAGTTATTTACACCAAGACAAAGTGATTGGAAGGGGATTGTAAAATTGGAATGGAAACGTTCTTCACCAACTTCTTGTGGTTGCAAATTGGTATAGGAAGTAAAGAGCAACGGAGAAATGGAGACCCAGGGCCATGATGTATCAGTTGCTCATTTGATTGAAAAATCTCATCTCCCTGCACTCAGCTGCCTGATTTCTGCTTCACAGGCATGAGAAACTCTTGCAAAAATCTATTCGTTATGGATCACTCAAGTCAATGAGAGCCTCTCCACTGACTTGAACGGCATTTGGAGCTGAACTGAATCTCCGGAGCTGTTTATTTCACACAACTCTTATGGCACTGTCTTAAAAAAAGGGGGTGGTTAGTCTTCAAAAAGTACCATGCGACAACAACAAAAAATCCCCACTGTATTCGGAGCATCTGGGATAATTGTAGAGTCTCGCTCATAGGGTTTATGAAGTCAATTTAGTTTCAATGAAAGAAGCCAAGTATCTGCATTGTCTTTTTTTTGTAGCCTGGGTCTTTCCCCAACCTGCTTATTCCTACAGTCCGTCACATTCTCACTAACATGTCAAGCCCATTGTTTAGGGGTTGGTTTTGCCGATATTAGTCATATTGAGTAGTACCTCACTCAGTGAAATTGACACCATCTCACTGATTTCAGGGAATAAGACACCAGATGCCGTGGTTACGAATCTAAGATGGTATTTTTCATGCTGACGCCCTGTTGCACTCTCTCAACATGCTTTAAGAATGTTCCTTTGATGCTGAAATATCAAATGCATTGACCCATCCCAAAGGTGATCTGGTAAGTAAACCAGTATAAATTCTCTCCTGTCATTTTGAATTAGGACCTAATGCTTCTGCATCGTTATTCTAAGCTAATCACTCACAGGGGATCGGTTTTGCTCTTTGTTTTTTGGCATCACGTTCCTCTGAGGGCTTTTCAAAAGTGCGCTTTTGAAAAATGTGCTTTTAAACAGTGTGATCTTGCTTCCTGTGCCTTTGTGGTAGGTCTTTTGCTGCTCCTTCACTTTGACCCTGCCCTGCAGTGCGTCCCGGTCATGGCTCCTTTCGGTCATGCATCTTGAGATGCCTCAATAGGTATCATAATTTTTATGGCTGGAGTACAAGCAGGGAGTGCACAGCCTCCTCCCCCCGAATGCTGGTGAGATCTAGCCCCACTGCATGGTTCCAAGTAGGGGATCTTCTGGTGCATGGAGCAGGCATGGCCAGCTGGAGAGAGGTGCCAAGAACACACTGAGTAAATAGGAAGGGGACTTTGAAATTTCAAAAAGAGCGCGAAGGGCAGGTCTGGGTTGGTGACCTGAGAGCAGGGCAGTAGAGTTCAAACAGATGACCAGAGAGGCAAGAACAGGCATTGTGGGAAGGGTGCTGGAGGTCAGTCATGATGCAGTACTAAACACTGGCACCCCAGTGCTGTATCCAGAGCATAGCGAGTTCTCTGCTTCTCGTAGAGGTGGCTTATCTAGAGTAGATGCTTTTTGAAACTTTTTCCCTGATGACCCAGTTGAAGAAAATGGTTGATGCCCACGACTCACCATAATTTGACTGGAGTGTGGGCTGTGGGATGGGGCTGAGGAGGAGAGCTTTGGGGTGTAGGAAGAGGTTCCGGCTTGGGGTGTGTGTGTCAGGGCTGGGTCAGGAGGAGCTTATCTCAAGCGGCTCCCGGTTAGCGGTGCAGTAGTGCGGCTAAGGCAGCTTCCTGCCTCTCCTGACCCTGCAGACCATGCTGCCCCCAGAAGCAGTCAGCAGCAGGTTCCCAGCCAGTGGGAGTACGGGGCTAGTGCTCAGGGCAGGGGCAGTGCATGGAGCCCTGCACACTCTCCCCCTTTGCCCCACGTAGGAGCCGGGCCTGTTGCTGGCCACATCTGGGGCGCAGCACAGTCTGCAATGCCAGGACAGGCAGGGAGCTGCCTTCCCCCCCATCAAGAGTCACCTGATCCCCCTGCAGCAACAAGCCCCAGTGCCCGACATGCTACCACCCAGTCCTGGGTCGCACCCCATAGTTTGAAACCCCCTGATCTAGAGCACAGCAACTAGGACTAAACGCCTTGCCAGTGTGGATACTGTGAAAGTTACAGCGCTGGGGGCTGACTTCCTGGGCAGTCACTTGCCTGTGTAAACTGGCTTCAGTGTCCCTGATTTCCTTCCCCTGTCCGCAGAGTTGAATCCTAAATCCTCCAGGCTGAGCACTGCAAGCTCGAAATACTGTGCTTGTCTAGCCCACCTGTGACAGCTGTTGCCTGTGCTGTTTCTCCACCTGCCAGGGGAAGAGGCGACGTGGCACAGCAGAAAACCAAGTCAGCTGCTGGGAGGAATGACTTGCGGCAAAGATTGAACCTACAGCAGAACCCATTTCTGCAACTTTTTCACCCGAGTGTTAAATGCATCGGCACACATTTGTGTCCGCCCTTGCGCAGGTGAATTTTAGTAGCTCAGTTTGTAAACAGCAAATTTCCGATTGGCTTTCCCTGGGCATTCACCCTAGAAACATGGTTTCATACTTATCCATTTGGGAGGCAGAAACAATAGCAGGGGATTTGTATGA
This sequence comes from Pelodiscus sinensis, assembly GCF_049634645.1. Lineage (NCBI taxonomy): Eukaryota > Metazoa > Chordata > Testudines > Trionychidae > Pelodiscus > Pelodiscus sinensis. The sequence goes on from NC_134722.1 coordinate 6,609,008, forward strand.
CTCACCATTTCAAAGGGACTGCTTGAATGTCAGATTTGGAATTTCAAATAGGACTCCATAGCGTAAACAAATTCCATTCCCTAATGAATACCTTCCAGAAAATTAGCAGTTGTTTGTCGACATCCTGAAAACAAGAAAAGGGGGGAATTCACTGAATAGATTACTCAATCCGGTTCTGTTCCAGGAACGGTAGAGCTATCACAATAATGAATGTTTTATAACATGGCATCATTCTGGAATGAATCAAATCTGGGGATACAAAACTTTTTCTGGGCTCCCAAAAGTACACAGTTCTTTTTGAGGATAAGCAAGACTTTGTTTTAAACTTAGAAGTTGTAACGTGAGGAATGAAGTGGTGCACATTGCGACTTCTCTCTTGTCCTGATTTCTCCTATTTCATTGCTTGTTTCACTATATATTATGGTGAAAGGAAATTGACACAAATAAAATATAGTCTTGATCGTTCCCTATTCTGTTCACTCCCTCTGGGGCACCTGGCATTGGCCACTGTCAGAAGACAGGATACTGGGCTAGATGGATCTTTGGTCTGACCCAGTAAGGCCCTTCTTAAGTTCTTATGACTATTACGTGTTTTACATGCTTCTGCAATGTGATAGGTGGTATAATTTGAATTCACTGTTGAATACAACCTGAACTATTTCACTGCATGGGGGGAGAAGAAGGGGGAGAGGAGGGATTTGTCCCTTATTTTAAGTCCAGCATTTCTTTACAGAAAATTAATGCTTCCTTTCCCCTTTGTTATTGTAAGTGACTTGCATCAGAAGTGGTGACTCAGGGAAACTGAGGCATTGGAGTTCTACTGAGAACCTTAATTCCACCTCATGGCAAGCTCCCCTCTGGCCCACATTTTGATGTTCATAGATGGAGAGGTAGGATGTGAGCTGCTGTCAGGCCAGGCCTCAGGGTGCTCTGAAGCATAGGTTTGCTGCATGCCGTGTGGTGCTTATCATGTGGACGGGACCTTGTAGGACAAAGAACTCCTCCCAGTGAATTGCACGAAGGAAATAAAGTCGCTCCCTGGGTTACCTTTACTCAAACAAAGAAGCCTAAACAGTACAGCACCCCTCTCCAAACATGCGCCTTCTCCTGCTGTCTCATACTGCTGCGCACGTCTACAGCCAGTTTATCACCACCGAGGCATTGCTGTGCGTGTGTTTGCTTTAACTTGCCTGTCCAGGTGCTCGGCTAAGTCACGTGAGGACAAGGAAACAGCTGTGAGCTTTTAGCTCAGGAAGTCAACTCGTCTCTCTGACTCCTTTTCTAACCGAGTCTCTTCAGACTTCCTTCGCCCCAGGTTGTGCGTGTGTGCGCGCTAACCTGTGAAGCGAGAGGGGATTTTTCACTATGGTCAATGCTGCTGCTGAGCTGGCTCATTTTCTCAACACACAGCCCGAACAGTGGCAGCCTCAGGCCACTGGCCAAGGCAGTCAGGAAGGGTAGGCAGAGCTCCTAGGTGGAGGATTCCTCAGCATGCAACCAGCAACCTCTGCTGACCCGTGCACTGGGCTGGGTAGATTCATGGTCCCGCATCCATCCACCCCTTCAGGAGTCCCCAGAGGAATAGGGTTCCTGGTTCTGCAGAACAAGGAGCACTGGTCTCAAGTTGTGATGGGAGAGGTCCAGGATGGATATTAGGAAAAACTATTTCACTAGGAGGGTGGCGAAGCACTGGGATGGGTTACCTAGGGAAGTAGTGGAGTCTCCATCCCTAGAGGTGTTTAAGTCTCGGCTTGACAAAGCCCTGGCCGGGTTGATTTAGTTGGAATTGGTCCTGCCTAGAGCAGGGGGCTGGACTTGATGACCTTCTGAGGTCTCTTCCAGTTCTATGATTCTATGATTGGTGCAGTGCCTGTGTTCACTAGCCAAACACACACTTAAGCACTAAACACTCTGGCCCTGGTCCACCAAAGCACGTAAGCACATGCTTAACTTTAAGCCTATGTGTCCTCCGACTGATTTCAATGGGCCGATTCTTCTGGGCAAAGTGGTTAAGTGCTGTGTTCCTGTGTTCACCAACCGAATGGGCTGTAGTTTTGACAGACCTTTCTGGAAACCCTGCTATGGAGTACAGGTGTGCGCACACTCAGCGGCTCACTGTGCCCCGCTGAACACCTGGGTCCAGGCGAGACAGACTCTGTCTCCTGTGAGCCACTAGAGACCTCTCACCAGTGAAGACGCCATCTGATTGACGGCCCTCTTCTTCCATGAAGCTGACACAAGTGGAATGCTGTTGATGGCTGGTCACCTGAAATCACACAGAGATGGGATTAGAAGATCACAGAATCATAGAACTGGAAGAGACCTCAGAAGGTCATCAAGTCCAGTCCAGTCCCGCATTCTCATGCCAGGATCAAGCACTATCTAGATCAGAGTGGGCAATCATTTTCACAAGCGGGCCACTGAATTTTGTAAGTGGTCACGGGCCCCAGAGGGGGCGGGGACTGGGGCAGAAGGGGTGGGGCAGGGGACTAGTCTTCCCCTCGGTTCATCTGGGGCTGGAGGCTTTGAAGTAAAATCACAGCAAAGGCCTCACAGCTCTAGCCCCACCATTACCGCGTTGCCTGGCAGCTGCCCGTGGTTGCTTTGACTATTTAAAAGGCTCGTTGCTCTGGGTAGCGCTGCAACTAGGAGCTATTGAAATAGAATCCTGCCGCCTGAGCCACCACCTGGAAATTTGGTAGCACAGGAAGCGGGATATCAATAAAAAGCGGCCAGGTGTTAGATGGGCCAGATCCAGCCCCCGGAACACATCTGGCCCAGCCCTGATCTATATCATCCTTGTTAGATGTCTGTCTAACCTGCTCTTAAATATCTCCAGAGATGGAGATTCCACAACCTCCCTGGGCAATTTATTCCAGTGTTGAACCACCCTGACAGGCAGGAATTTTTTCCTAATGTCCAACCTAAACCTCTCTTGCTGCAATTTAAGCCCATTGCTTACAAATCAATCAAAAGGCAAAACAATCTGCTTTGGGTTGAGGAGGGATCTGGAGGCAAACGAGAGCTAAAAGGAATACTGTAAAGTGCCACAAAGATGGATAGTGCTGTCAGCTGACCAGTACACGCTGGACTCATGGATACAGTTGTGCTGTAGTACACCATGAAAAAAGTGTCTTGTTTTAAAGAGGTTTGCTTAATACTCACTATAATGGGTTGAAAATTCTGACAATTTTTTAACTGTAAATTGCCGTACATTTAAGCAACTTTATGCCACAGCTTTTTGCTTTATTCATACATTGGATTGAAAAATGAAGAATTAAAAAAAATCATTTAAAACTTAAAAAAAAATACATTATTTGGCACTTTTTTTAATTTTCAAAAACTGTTCTTCGTTTTCATCAAAACCTGAAAATTGGCAGGGTTTTGGTTTTCAGACAAAATGGATACTTTTGGTTTTCATAACCCCAAACATTTTCAATTTTCAGGTTTTAGACATGACCCAGAATCAGAGTGGTCGTTTTCCAACACCTCTCAATGCTCCCTCTCACAGTAGGTACATAGTCCTTGCTATTCTGTGACTGAAGATCTGCTGCAGAACTTTTTAGCCACTAGGAAAACTCCTGATCTACCATTCTGTTAGGCAGTCAGTCCTTCAAGTCATGGTGTTATTTAAGAGTTCCCTGGAGAATACTTCCGCACTGGATTAGCTACAGGTCTTGAAAGGGTTGTTTTAACTTCACCGCCATATTGAATTTGCCCATGAAAGAGCTCTTGTTATCTATTTGTATCGCATCAGTGTAATGCTAGACATGTAGATTTTCTGTGAGACTATGTTTTGCTCTGTTTCTTGTGGAGGAAAGTGACCAGCATGACACGTGTACTGGTCTTTTACCTCTTACAGACTTTCAGAGACCACAGTTCAAATTTTGTCCTTTTCCTCACTAAGCATCCTGCCTCTAGAGTAGCACTGGGCTGTGTGAAGCGGAAATGGGGTTAGAGATGAGCCACCCTTCAGGCAGACACACGTTTGATATGGCTAAGCACTGAAAAGTTCAGCTGCTTATCCAAACCTTTGGGGTTTGCAAAACAGCTGGAAATCTCACAACGACAGGCTCTCTCATGAGATTTCTGGTACTTCCTACTTCTGGCTGGGCCAGAAATACCACAAGAACAATGCTGCATCATCATTCTCAGCTTTGGCTCTAAGTTTCTCACATTTCTGGCAGGAATTTTCCTTGCCACATCTTCTCGGCTATGGACTTGCTTGGGCCAGCTGGATTCTCCAGCTCAGCGAGAACACAGGAGTAAGCAGGCATTGACACTTTCACTGAAGCTAGATTATGTCCTAGAAGCTTTTACTGTAAAACAGATGAGGCCACAGGGGGTGGTGGTGTTGGGTAGTAGGGAGGTTTTGGCTGAGAAATCAAAGACCCATTCTCGGATCAAAAGAATTAGTTCAGGAAAAAGATCAATATGGAAAAAAAAGGAGAGACAAATCTCTGATTTAAACCACAGCTCCAGGTTTCTGTATGTTTTAGTTTAATGTCACTTAAGTGGGAGTAAAACAGCACACACACGCAGCCGGTTCCTTAGCCCGTGGATGCTAGTGCAGCAGGGTTAGATTATGCAACCCAGTTGTACACATTTGATTTTGGTTCTTACCCTTTCCGCCTGAGGGTCTTTGTTTGTTGTGCAGAGGAAGCTTCTTCAGAGCGCTGACAAACAGACAGGAAACCAAGTCTTACACTCTGTGTACACGGTGTCTGCCTTGTGCTAATTTTGAACAGGAGGCGATTTGTTTCATTTATTTATAATCCGGAACCTTTCAATCTGAAGGCACACACATTGTCTCCTGAAACTCAGGGTGTGCCAGCACGCAGAGGGAACAAACTTCATGGCCCATCAATGTGAGTGATTGCGGGGGATATTAGTTGTCTTATATGCCCTATGATAGATCACAACACCATGATAACAGCTGGATTGTGGCCATCCTTAGATGGTTGCACAAGAGGGGGATAGTTGAAAGCTATGTCCCTGGAGCCGCCTCAGACTGGCCACTACTGTCAGCCTAACTCGGTAATCTGCACCAGGCTAGTGGACTCAAGGGCTCTAGAAGACCTGGGAAATGGGTCCATTAATCCACATAATAGCCACCGAACTGGCCAGCTCCAGGGCTGTCGGTAATATTCTACCTCCTGAAACACCCACTGGGATGTGGGGTGCAGCTCTCCTCCATCCCATAGCTCCCTACTCATGTGTGGGTCTTGATGATACACTCTAGCTCTCGCTCCCTCCCCCCCCCCGATGAAATGGTGACAGCAGTGTGACATCTTGTACTAAGCAAAGCAGGAGAGATAGACTTCTGACCAGGGCCGGATTATCTATTAGGCACAATAGGCACAGTGCCCAGGGCCTACGAAAGAGCTGAGGGCCTACAAAAAATGTAGGCCCTAAAAAAATTCATAATTGACTTGAAAATAAGAAAACTCCTAAATCAAACTTAATAATTCGCTATCATTAGCCAACAAACAACCTACAGGTAGGGCATACAATTAACTATTAATCGTAGCGTACAGGCGATAGGGCATTTCTCCCTTATATATTGATAGATAATCGAATTTACAGGCCGACAATTATGAGAGTGGCTAGTCCTACCAAGACTTTAATCCAGCCCTGCTTGTGACATCTCACAAAGGGTGGGGAGCGCGTCCCATGTCTCCCCTGGAGGGTCTTTAGCAGGGACACTCGGTCTGAGGCTCGGGAGCTGCGAGTGATTCTCTGAGGTGTCTCCTGTCCCCCTGTGCAGTACCTGATATTAAAACACGGTTATTTATTAACCAAGTTAAGTTACTAACCAACCAAAAGATTGGTTATTTTCCTATGTTAGTAATCGATTGTCGTATTTCCGATCAGTGCTTTGGCTGCGGGAATTGAAACACTGAATTCACACGACGGTGGGCCTTTTGGATCACACTGATCACTAATTTGGCTGCCGAACTAGTGAGCTCTAAGGATCACTGGTGTGTTGTGGCCATCTTCAGCGATCCAGCTCTTGCTTTTCTCTGTAACAAGGACTGGGTTCAAAACACCCACACAACCGACCCCAACAAAACAAAAAAACAGAACACCCCAATATTGGGGGGGAGGATGGGAGGAGCACAGCCTGGTTGTATAAGGGATAGGATGGCTAAAATAGGCTTGCTGTTCAAAGCCAGTCAAGCCAAACAAGACAAAAACCCAACATCCTGCCTTGACCCTCGCTCCTTGGATTCAGAAACACACCTGGAGTTGGGGGCCATTGTACCTGAGCTGAAATTAGGACAGCTCTAATGAACACATCTCCACTGAACAGCAAACCCAGCTCTGGGAGAGCCAGGCTTGCGGATCTGGGGTTAAGATAGCACTTAAGTGTCCACTCCCCACTGTAAACCTGGACTTGCAACTGATGAACCCAGGGCTCACAGTTAATACACCAAGACTGCCGTATGCAGACATCCCGATGCAGCGCATAGTCAACCTGTGGAACTCCTTGCCAGAGGATGTTGTGAAGACCAGGACTTTAACAGGGTTCAAAAAAGAGCTAGATAAATTCATGGAGGAGAGGTCCACCAATGACTATTACTATTAGCCAGGATGGGTAGGAATGGTGTCCGTGTCCCTAGCCTTTGTTTGTCAGAATCTGGGAATGGGCAACCGAGGATGGATCACTTGATGGTTACCTGTTCTGTTCATTCCCTCTGGGAAATCTGGCATTGGCCACTGTCAGAAGACAGGATACTGGGCTAGATGGAGCTTTGGTCTGACCCCGTATGGCTGTTCTTATGAGTCCTCTACTGTCTGTGTTAGCAACTACATCTCTCTAGACACTACTGTAAAAACAGTTGGTGGGATGCAAGGAGCCAGAGACATTTGTGTGAGGGTCATTACTTTTTCTGGAGATGGGTTCCATAAATGTTTTGCTTCCTAGCTACCAGGAATATTATCCTTCAAGAGCTGTGGTTGCTCTGGCTGCTAACTATTCATTCTGTCTTGATCTTTCTCCTTGAGGAAGCAGAAGGGCGGAGAGTTCAAAGAAATGTTCTTATTTAATAACAACAACATCAACCTGCTGGATGGAGCTGGGCTGAGGGTCTCACGCAGAGAACTCCAGAATTCTATTGCAGAGGCTGTCTTTAGTCTTGTGGTTACAACCTATAGGATCCATGCTTCCATTTTGACATTGTGTACATCATGGGAGTGTTGAACTTAAGAACAGCCACACTGGGTCAGACCAATGGTCCATCTAGCCCAGTGTCCTGTCTGCTGACAGTGGCCTATGCCAGGTGCTGCAGAGGGAATGAACAGAATAGGGAATCATGAAGTGATCCATGCCCTGCCACCCATTTCCAGCCTCTGACAAACAGAGGCTAGAGACACCATTCCTACCCATCCTGGCTAATAGCCATTGATGGACCTATTCTCCTTGATTTTATCTAGCTCTTTTTTGAACCCTGTGAAAGTCTGGTCTTCACAACATCCTCTGGCAAGGAATTCCACAGGTTGACTGTGTGTTGTATGAAGAAAAACTTCCTTTTTTTTTGTTTTAAACCTGCTACCTAGTAATTTCATTCAGTGACTCCTAGTTCTTATGTTATGGGAACAAATAAATAACTTTTCCTTATTCACTTTCTCCACACTAGTCATGATTTTATAGACTTCTATCTCATATTCCCCCCCTTATTCTCCTCTCTTTCTAAGCTAAAAAGTCCCAGTCTTTTTAAACTCTCTTCATATGGCAGCTGTTCCAAACCCCTTATCATTTTTGTTGCCCTTTTCTGAACTTTTTCCAGTGCTAAGATATCTTTTTTGAGATGAGGCAACCACATCTGCACGCAGTATTCAAGATGTGAGCGTACCATGGATTTATACAGAGACAATACGATATTCTATGTCTTGTTTTCTAACCCTTTTTAAATGATTCCTAACATTCTGTTTGCTTTTTTGACTGCTGCTGCTGCACACTACGTGGCTGTTTTCAGAGAACTATCCACAGTGACCCCAAGATCTCTAAGACTATGTCTACATTGGCCAGTCTTGAGCAAAAATGTATGCAAATGAGGATTGTCGCATCTCATTTGCATACTTAATGAGAAGCCATTTTGCTCAAGGGGCTTTTGAGCAAGAAGGAGCAGTCTACACTGCTCCTTCTTGCGCAACCCTCCCCCCTTGCGCAAAAGCCGTTCTGCCTGAAAATAAGTGTAGTATTAGGAGTATAGAGTGCCCCTTCTTGTGCAAAAGCCCCCTGCGCAAAAATGACAGCTCATTAAGTATGCAAATGAGGCATGGTGATATTCATTGCTGCGCCTCATTTGCATATGTTCTTGCGCAAGACTGGGCAATGTAGATACAGCCTTACAGGAAAGGCAGAACTTTGCTTTCTTTCCTCTGCCCAGGTGTAGCGAGGTCACCAGTGTATTATCACTGGGTGTCTGTAGTCTAGAAGCCCGGAAAAGGCTCAGACGGGATAACTGTCCTGGGTGTTGTACACACATGAAGTGACAGACAGACAGACAGTCTCTGCTTGGAAGAGCCTGTCGTCTAGACAGCGGAGAGAAATGGTGGGATGGGAGAAAGGGGCTTTGAGGAGTGAAGTGACTGAAAACCGGAACCAGGCTAGAATCCAGGTTTCTGAGTCCCAGGCGACTGATCTATGGTGACATTTGGAAGTGCTGCTCCTGCTGTGAGGGTCACACTTTGGGGCTTGTCGACACTTCCTCCTGGGCCGTTACTCTTAGCAGGTTTCTCTTTATGGTTAGCAACCAAATGCAAAAACATCCGTCAAGCGGGCTTCGTGTCAGCCGGCAGAGCCCTTCTCTCGCCCGCCCAGGGTGTGCTGTAGGCCTTTCTATAAGCCCGCCCTTTGCACCAGCCTCTGTTTCTATGATGGCTCGTTAGCTAGCGGAACATGTGGAGATTTTAAAAAAGCCCCAGATTTAAAGCTAACGCCAGTCCTCTGGGAACTTTCAGTCCAACAGACCAAATCACACAGGGAAGCCCTGAAGCAGAGAACTGCTTAGACCAGTGGTCTCCAACCATTTTAAGCACAAGATCACTTTTTTAATTTAATTCAGGGCAGGATCTACCTCAAATACCCTTGCCCCGCCCCTTCCCCGCAGCCTTGCCCCTATCCCCACCTCTTTTCTGAGGCCCCGACCTCCTTACTCTGTGAAGATGGGGTCTATTGGCACCCCCTGCCTCTGTCTCCCCCACCCTGCACAACAAGCAGGAGGCTCCCAGGAGGCAGCTCTGGCCAGGAGCAGCAAGGAGAGGGGCAGCTGACAGGGCCAGTCCTAACCAAATGGTGGCCCCAGGCAATCACCCGTCTCACCTGTAGGGTTGCCAGACGGCTTAAAAAAACATACCGGACAAAAATTTGTCAAGCAAAAAAGAAAGAAAAAGAAAAGGGCTGGGGAGTAACCAGGGAAACCTGGGGGGAGGGTTCAGGAGTTAGGGCTGAAATGTGGTCATGGCTCACCCCAAAGACTGGCTCTGTCATCGGCCCCTTGAAAATCGCGGCCCCAGGCAATTGCACGGCTCGCCCGCCCCTAAGACCTGCTCTGGCAGTTGAAGTGCCAGCTCTTGATAGCCTCCCAAACCAGTCAGGATCCCCTGTCAGAGGCTGCAAGATCTACCGGTAGATCCTGCTTGACTGGTTGCTAACCACTGGCTTAGATGCTGGGGTAGGAGGACACAGCTGTCATGGACAGTATCTATGCTCCTCACAGAAGAAATAGGGTGGAATGAAGACAGGGAAGGAGATTTGGGTTCTAGGACAATAATAGCAACCTAAGCATACAAATATATAAAACATCATCACCCAGAGTAAAAAAACGGTGGGGTTCACAACGCCTGGAGGTGGCCTCACAGGCGAATGACCTGAGGGAAAACTGCTTCTCTTGGGCTGGTCTAGGTTGAATTATTGGCTCAAAGGTATTAATCTAATCCTGCCGGTGACTAACATTAAACCGTTTTAAGCCAGATTCGGGAGTTGGTATACAGAGACCTCAGCTTCCTTAGCAATGAGGTAACTGCACCACTTCAACTCTCTTTACCCTTTTATTAAAGATGCAGCAAAGGCAGAAAAACAAACAGTTAAGCCTTTGAAATGTGAAGTATTGAATCAGGTTTTCGTGTCAACATCATGCAGCGGTAATGTTCCCTTGAGCTGGAGAGCGTATTTTAAAAAGAACCTCCCCCCCATATAGCTGTCTTGTAAGATAGTATTAACTGTCCTGTTAGTGAAACGAGAGGGGATGGGCTGAAGCAAACTCCAAACCCATTTCCTGAATAATCATGACAAACAAACACAAACAGGAAAAGAAGAGAACAGCAAAGATAGAAAATGCAGCTTCTGTCTCTGTTGCTGCGTCTCACTCACAGATTCGCTGCTGGGAAGATACGGCTCAGCACATGGTTTTATTAGCCACTCTGAGACCCGGCAACCTTGTACCAGGGCATGGCTTGTAGCAGCCTCGTTGGTCCCAGGCATACAGCAGTGCTGCCAAATAGTCTTGGACTGTGAAGCCTGTTATTCAACAAAAAAAGCGAGACTGGGCAGAGAAGAAATAAGATGGGGAAGGAAAAAAGACAGAGCGTGTGTGTGAAAGAGATTAAAAAGACCGGGACTTTTTATCTTTGAAAAGAGGAGACTAAGGAGGGGTTAAGACAGAGGTCAATACAATCATGACAAGGACAGAGAAAGTGAACAAGGAAAAGTTATTTACTTGTTTCCATAACATAAGAACTAGGAGTCACTAAATGAAATTAGTAGGTAGCAGGTTTAAAACAAACAAATGGAAGTTTTTCTTCATGCAGCAGGCAGTCAACCTGTGGAACTCCTTGCCAGAGGATGTTGTGAAGACCAGGATTTTAACAAAGTCTAGAAAAGAGGTAGATAAATTCATGGAGGTTACGTCCATCAATGGCTATTAGCCAGCATGGGCTGGAAATGGTGTCCCTGGCCTGTTTGTCAGAGGCTGGAAATGGATGACAGGAGAGTGATCCCGGGGTGATTACCTTTTCTGTTTATTCCCTCTGGGGCACCTGGCATGGGCCTCTGTGGGCAGACAGGACACTGGGCTGGATGGACCTTTGGTCTGACCCAGTCTGGCCGTTCTTATGTGCTTAAAGTCTCACATCCCGGGTTATCCAGGATTTAGCCAAAGCCAGTAGAGGTTGCAATGTTGTCTGGGAGTCTCTCTCTGGATCACAGTGAAGGCCCAGTTGTGTTATGGATGTTTCAGGGGTCCCAGGAGATAGTGAATCTAGCAGCTCTGGTGGTGATGGTGGCTCCTTTCAGTCCACCTGTCTCCCAGCCAGCTCTGTTCTCCTCCCAAGTCTCATCCTGAGGTCTCCAAAGGGAGTGATGGGTAGAATGGCTCATCCGCTTATTATTTCGTTCACCACTTAGGTCTAATTTTCAACATGTCAATTTTGGTCCATAGATTTCTGGTCCTACACTTCTTTCATTTACCAAGCAGGACATTAATACAGTCCTTGAAATATACCTTGAGGCCTTTTTTTGGACTAATTCAACCTCTCTCCCTTTTGCACCTTTTCCATGAACATTTATTTTTATCATTATTGGACCATTTCATACAATTGTCATTGACTTTCCCACAATCGGGATTATACTTAGGGTAAACGCCCCCTCTCTGTACCCTGTTTCTCTCTCCCTTCCCTTGTCTGTTTGGAAGGTAAATTCTTCTGAGCATGAACTGTCCCTTCCTATGGATACTGGTGGGGTTGAGCTGGGCTTCAAGGTGTGACCGTATGTCAAATAATAATCAAATCTGACAATTTAATTTGACGGGGGGTATTTCCAGTGGCAAAGCAATGTGCTTGGGCTGGTTCGTGGATTAGTCATCCTGCAATAGTTTAAAAAGTGAAAAAACGAAGTTGAAAGCTGCAAACCTGTGGCCACTTCCCAAATCCCATCCAAAAAGTAACAAGAGACACCTAAAAAAGGCATTAAAAAGTAAAAGTTCTGGTGTTTTAAAAAAAATATTATTCAGTGAAAGGGGAAGTGTGCAGGCGCCTATTTGCTCCAGTGTTTTGTCAAAAGCGCGCACCCCTCCATCACCCCAATGCTAATGAACATTCACCCAGTGGGACCAGGTCCTAGTATTACCTTCCCATCTCTGGCCCTTGCTGGCACTCGGACTGGCCTCAGACTCACCCCAATAGCGCTGGGTGATTGCAATTGCTCCAGCCTGTTCCAATGTGGCAGGGGCCAAGTCATTGTGACACCAATACTGAGGTTTCAGTGGCACGGCTGGTCAGAAACCGGCCCAGGTGCTGTGGGAAAGGATGCACGTGTGCTATAGAACTGGTGTCTTCATGGAGAAACTCCCCCCCGCCCCCCCCCCGCGATCTGTTTAGCAGCCTGCACAGATGGGGCCGTGCACATGAATGGAAACTGTTGCTTCATAGTTTCACATGCTCCCTCTCACGTGTGACAGCTTCTAGGAGGCAGCTTTCGGCGGAGGATGCCGGGTTCCCAGATGTGAACGAAAGAGATGTCCTCAACGTCCCCTCCCTTCTTTATTTAATCCTCCTCAACCCCAATATTTAAGAGTCACTTCCACATTTCCACTCCCTGCGCTAGAAACGCCTCCGTGCCATATCGCTCTGCTCAAGGCAGATGTATAAACCACAGGGGTTTTTTTCCCACCCCTGGCCACCCCATCCTTACTGCAGATGGACTTTGGTAAAAATAATACCCCACCGCACCCTGGGAGAAGCCAGTTTCCATTTGTTTAAGGAGGGACTCGTGTGCCAAGAGCAGCTGGTCACACGGATAGTGGCTAAAAATAGGGAAACGGTTTGGCTTTCTAAAGATCCCCAAGCACAAGGAGAAATTTAATCTAAACTCAAAGATGGGCTCTGTATGCTTAATAATTTATTTCTATTCATAGAGGACCAGACGTGCAACTGTACTCGGGAGCAGGCCTGGCAGTCCTTGTGCAGACATTTTCTTTGTACACCAGGCTGGGCCTTAGCATAGATATCAGAGTTTAAATATAGAGGGGATGTGACCGGGGTCTATAAAATCATGTCTGGTGTGAAGAAAGTGAATTAGGAAAAGTTATTTGCTTGTTCCCATAATACAAGAACTGGGGGTCACCAAATGAGATTAATAGATAGTTTAAAACAAACAAAAGGAAATATTTTTTCATGCATAACCTGTGGAACTCCTTGCCAGAGGATGTTGTGAAGAGCAGGATTTTATTCTATTCATGGAGAATAGGTCCATCGATGGCTATTAGCCAGGATTGGTAGGAATGGTGTCTCTAGCCTCTTTTTGTCAGGGGCTGGAAATGGGAGACAGGGCATGGATCACTTTATGATTCACTGTTCTGTTCATTCCCTTTGGGGGCACTTGGCATGGGCCACTGTTGGAAGGCAGGATATTGGGCTAGATGGAGCTTTGATCTGACCCAGTAGGGCCATTCTGATGTTCTTAATGAGTCAACACAACATCTCTAAATGGAACGTTGGCCTTTTGGAGACAGCAGAGATTCTACATGCACGTGGCATCTTGAACAGCTGTTTAACTGGTAATGAGGAAAATGCCAGAATTTTAAGGGTTAAAATTCTGCTGAGCCACGTCTTTTGCTGATATAAATCAGCCTCATTTCTCTGAAGCCAAGAATCTGGCCTCATGATTACTTACCAGGGGTATCATTGAGGAGCTGCAGCTGGAGTTGCTGAGTTTCTGATCTGAAGGATACAACTATACATATCAAACAAACATGCAGAATCAATTTTAGAGGGACAGTTTGAAAAATGAATGCTGGGTGTTATCTGTTCTAGCTAATAGATTTACTACCTGCACCAGCAGATAACATTCCCTTTATTATTATTTATCTACTGTACTTTCCGTAAGGTGGAGGCGTTCTTGTCCGTTAATGAAGCATAAATCTACAGCATCCTCAGTGAAATTTATTGCTTGCAATAAAGTGTCTCAAGTCCTCGAATTCCACGTGCAATTAAATTCCTTACAAATCTCTCTCCCCTGAAATAATTGCCTAGTTGTGCTACTAAGCACAAGAGGCTTCTTGGTTCCCTGCTCCATCCGAGCTCAGCTGGGGTAGGACGCAGAGAGACGACGGCAGAGAACTGGTTGTGATTCATAGATCCCACGGCCAGAAAAGACCTTGGGCCTCCTGTATGATGCAGGTCTCGGGACTTCCCGCCATAAACGGATCCCCGTTAGACTGCACATGGGGAACCAGGAACATGCATACATGCCGTCTCTGAAAACTGCCCAAGAGCGGGACTCAGACTCCATGTGTATAGTGCAGGTTTGAGGACACAGAACATCACCTGGAACCGCCTACATGTTGTGGCTGCCTGAGTCAAAGTTGAGAGGCCATGATGCAAGTCCGGGCTTGCACAAAGGCAGTTCTAACTCATGCCACTGGTCCCTGAGCAGATGGCGTGCAAAGGAGCCTGAGTAGACAAAAGGATCCTGCCTGACAACTCAAAAACTGCATGCAGGTGTGACAATGGCCAGATAAGCAAAGCTTCAACTTGGCCATCAAAGATCCCCCTCACCCTTTTCATAATCGTAGAATTATAGACCACTAGAACTGGAAGGGACCTCATGAGGTCAAGTGCAGTCCCCTGCCCTCACGGCAGGACCATGCACCTTCCAGATCAGGGCTACTCAACACGCGACTTGTGGGCCACATGCGACCAAGGCCCGTTTGTTTGCGGTGCGATTTGGGTTTACGTAGGGCTCAGCACGTGGCCCATGGGTGGGAGCCAAAACAAAATAGTCATCAATAGAATGGTCTTCTGTTGAGATGCATTTTAGTAGTTAAATTCCCGGACTGTCATTGCTCATTAAACGTGCTGTCATGTGGGTGGAAATCGGGTGAATATTGTATTTTATTAATATCAGCAGAACTAACTTAAATAAGGCCTGTGTGTTGTGTAGTCTTGCCTTAATCTTTGTATTCATGCCCGTCAGTGTGAAAGAAGCTATTTGTATATATATTTGCACATATATGCAATCACACTTAAATTGCGGCCCTCGGCATCTGCTGTGAATATCATTGTGGCCTCCCGGGGCTTCCAAAGTTGAGAAGCCTTGTTCTAGAGCATCCCTGATAGATGTCTATCCAACCTGCTCTTAAATAGCTCCAGTCATGGAGATTCCACAACCTTCCTAGACAATTTATTCCAGTATTTATCCACCCTGACAGTTAGGAAGTTTTTCCTAATATCCAACCTAAACTTCCCTTGATGAAGTTTAAGCCCATTGCTTCTTGTCTTATTCCCCAGAGGCCAAAGAGAACAATTTTTTGCCTTCCTCCTTGTAACACTCTTTTAGATAAGGATATGTGCATTGCCTTGATAGCTTTGATTGAAATTTCCTTTCCCTCCAATTGTATCCACTGTCCTACACACTGGTTGATTGCTACCCTCCACCCCAGAAGTAGCTGCATTTCCGTGTCACTGTGTGTCGATAGCCGGGGAAGCATTGTGGGCTCTCTGGAGAGGAAAAGATGAGATATCTCTGAAAACATTTGCTGGAATGTATTCTCTTACCCGGGGCTTAGGGGACAGTTGTGTGAGGGGGACTCAAGCTCTTTCAATTCCGAATGATTTCCAAGACTTTTTAGTAGGTGTTCAACATTTCATGGCATCGGGTCCAACGTGCTTAGGGTTCTGTTGTCTCCCATTCTCTCATGCTCAGTTAATTCACAGCTCATGAGAATGAAAGAGCAGTTGAGGGCACCTGATATTTCAGAGGAACTTCATCTTTGTCTGGGTGAGCCAAGTTTGATTGTATGAGTTCTTTTTCCATCAGCCAAGTAGTCCTATCCATGGGCTAGATCCCCCTGGGGAGAGAATGACACTGGAGCAGATTTATGTTAGCTTTTGCATCACCTACATAGTGTAAAGCAACTAGAATATACCAGGGCCTGGGCCCCAGAAATTCAGATTAAATTCTGATATTGGGGCTGGTTTGCCATCTTGTTACACAACTTTTTAACTCCGTTTCCTTCAGCGGAGCTGAACTGTCATTTGACTGGTGAAATTAGACCTGGTACTTCAAAGTGATTTGTGATTTACCTCATTAGTGAAAACTTCAAGACACAAAGAGACTCCAAATGATCCAAATGAGCGGTAGTTAAAGCAGCCCTCCTAACAGAAAAGAACAACGATAAAACAAAGGTTGCCTGTTCATCTTCTGTATCTTTTATACTCTGGAGGTTTTTTTATTTCAAATGAGGAGCAAAGCAAGAAGATTTTCTGCTAAGCAGTGCAAAAATAATTGTTTTTTAAAAAAATGCCCTTTGGTATTTATGCTGAAGCAGCTTGTGTTTATTGGTTTTTTTACATAATAAACACGAGTTGAAGAAAAAACCTCTGAACTTCTGAAACAAAGGTCAAGGCGAAAACTAGAGAAACTGGTTCTCTTGCAGCAAGGATTATACTCTAGGTGAAACGGAGTTTTTCACTGGCAGAACTAAGAGCAGAATTTAACTGTTTCTCAGTTTTAGACTTTCCATATGTAAAGCCAGGTGGTTGGCAGGAGGGATTGAACTTGTGATTTTAGGGGCTAAAGCTATGTGCTTCAACAACATGAGCTAAAAAACCATGTGACTCTCAGCTAAGGTAGTAGAGCCGACTTCACTCTCCCTTATCAGTGGTCTCAGTGCCTCTGGGTTACATACTTCACCCAGTTGTCAAAGTGCATCCTGAGCGTCAGGCCATGTCTACACTCCATGGAAGATTGACGTTGCCACAATGAATTTTCCAGAATTTGATTTAGCAGGTCTAGTTAAGAGCTGCTAAATCAAACTCAGAGAGCACCCCTTTCAGTGGCCGGTACTCCTGCTCCTGCAAGGAGCAAGGGAAGTTGATGGGAGAGTTTACTCCTATAGGCCTCCCTCCATGGGGATAGTGAGGAAACTCAAATCAAGGTATATTGACTCCAGCTATGTAATTAACTTAGCTGGAGCTGCATATCTTGATTCCACCTTCACCTTAACTGTAGGGGGGCCTCAGAGACCTCTCAGCATTTCATTCTGCATGAATGAATTCCAATTAAAAAGCTGATGGATCATGTCTGTGACAAGAGGGAATGAACCTGTGATCAGTCGTCTCAGGGCCTCTGGGTTACACATACATTAATCTTATTACTTATATCTGTCAGCCTACTACATACCTGCTGGGGAAACTGCTGCACATTGCTAGGCATTGATTAATCCTTGTATGAAAGATATAGCTACAAGTAGTATTATCAGCACAATCCTACCCTACTTATTTGTTCACCTCTACATCGGGTTGGAGTCGACACAAATATATACTCACATTTGATACAATATAGAAAAGTCCTAAGCAAAGCCATGAGAGCTTCGACTACACTGCATTGCCAATCCTAAGTAGCCAAAATTCATGAATCAGGCCCGGCCAAAACGTGGGATTGTCTTAAAAATCAGGACATTGTGTCAGCTTTTAAGCCTCTAGGGGTCATGTTTTCCAGCTTTTTCCACCCCTGTAATCACAATGGCTAAAAAAATATTGTCTGTGAAATGGAAGCCGAAATTCTCATATCACGCAATTCTAAGAACTGAGGATTTAGGAAAAACACCAACTACTGTGAGATTTGAGATAAAAACCACTCATTGCCAACACTCCTGCCTGAGTTCACTACTCTACTTTTTGAGCTTCCAATACACTTTAGAAGGAACCCTGCATTTTCTAGTTTCTTACTCTTTACCATGCCAAGGAAATTAT
This sequence comes from Pelodiscus sinensis, assembly GCF_049634645.1. Lineage (NCBI taxonomy): Eukaryota > Metazoa > Chordata > Testudines > Trionychidae > Pelodiscus > Pelodiscus sinensis. The sequence continues at coordinate 6,626,765 of NC_134722.1, forward strand.
TTTTCTCAGAATATTCTCTAATGGGTGTTGTGCTTAGCTTTGCCCAGTGAAGAAACTGGACAACAGTCTTTAAAAATGACAAAGCTTTAATTAATCCTGCTACCATGCACTTGAGTTGTTTTCATTAAATCAAATCTGTACAGCAATCCAGCAGTTATTTAGACATTTATTAACAATTATTTATTTCCTTCCTCATTGAGTGTTTATGGTGCAATTTTTCAACACAGTAGTTACTCAATAATAACCTCTGCAAAAATGCCATTATGAAATGTGACAAACTCTATTGCAAGGGCTGCATGAAATGATCGGATGCTTGTTTTCTCTGGATTCCAGGCAGGAAGGCCTTGAAGTCAGTCCTCAGTCAATCAAAACTCCCATTGACTTCAGGAACTAGCTCAGTGAGTTGGATCTAAAGTCAAAGGAAGGCAATGGACAAATGGCCATTGACGTTAGAGGGCTTTGGAGAGGTCTGAGAATTAAGATACAGTTAGTTAAATTCAGTCACAGTAATTGCAAAGCTGATAAGGGAAGTTATTGGGGAGGCAGTGTGGTTTAGTGGGTAGGGTACTCTGGGTGGAATCAGGAGACCTGGAATCTATTCCGAGCTCTGCCACAGACTTGCTGTGTGACCTTGGGCAAATCACTTTGCTTCTACTTCAATCCTTTGACTGTCCCAGGCTCAACAACGGCAGGCGGGGGCGGGGGGGGGGGGTGCAGGAGAAGAGAAGAGGGAGGTAAAAGGGGCAATTGCTCCAGGGCCCAGAGATTCAAAGGAGCCTGGAGCTCCCGGTTGCTCCTGCTGCTGTTGTGGCAGCAATGACGGCCAGAGCCCCAGGCCTGTCTGAATTGCCACAAGAGTGCCAGAACACCGCTCTGCGAAGCTCTGAGGGCTGCAAGGGGTGTGCCGCGGTCCAGGAGCTGCTAAGGGCTGACTACCCTCAGCCCCACCCCCTCCATTCTTAGCCCCTCCCCTTCCACTCTAGGTCCCATCCTCTTCTGAGGGTGCAGAGCCCCCACCCCCACACCTTGTGCCAGGCCTGCAGTGGCTGTCAGCCCCACTGGTCTGTCTTGCCTATTGAAACTAGGGCCTGTGGTTGTTAATGTAATCCTAATGATGCCAATATTACTACCAAACTTACTCATTTTTTTCAAATCACAAATAGTGGCATAAGATGGGAAGCAGGAGCTAGCGACAGTCCTGGTTTCCTTACTGTATGCTTTGTCACAAGACTATCATGCAAACCCTATGGCCAACCTGAAAATATTTTGTATTTCTGTCTGTCATTGGCACCTGTGTATGACAACTCTGCTGGAGGCATACTTATTGCATTAAAAAAATCATTGCCGGAGTCCTTTAAGTACAACAATTATTAGTCATCAAGTCTAGCCTCCACTAGGTGTCAATTGCTATAATAAGGGAATGGGATTAATGAGGGCTAATTAGATTGTAAACTCTTTAGGGAGGGGCTGGGTTTTTGCTGTGTGTGTGTTCAGCACCTGGCACAATATGCTGCTTGCAGCACTATTGCAACACAAACAAATAAACATGACTACTACTACTGATTGCTACGGGAGGCGGGCTTTTCTGCCAGCAGGCTGCAGGCCCACATGGATGATTCCAACAGCCCCTGAATGCATCTGCCCCACCAGCACAGCAGCTCTACAAAATGGCAGCCTCCATGCACGCTCACAAAATGGCACCCACGGCACAGCTTCACCTCACTGGTACCGTATATGTGAGGCCATGCCATTTTATATGGCACGTATTTCCAAATGTGGCTCAGGAATGTGCCCCAAAACTTGCATCTGTCCTACAGCACTGGAAAGCCCTTAGGAGATTTAGGCCTTCGACTGCCATTGGTTTTCAATGAAAAACTGGTGCTATCTCCTTTTAAAGGTATTGTAAAATCCCTTCCCTAAATGCTAATTTAGGTGCATTAAAGCCCATTTTAGGTGTTAAAGTGTTAAAAGGCTCTAACCTTAGACAGCCACGACTGAGTTCCGGGCTCCATATGTTAAAGCATATGTTGTGTATTTCTCAGCAGCATCTAGATCCCAATACATTTCCAAAAGGTCCAATGATGTCCTGGACTTGTCTAGTGTAGCGCTATCACATTTTAGTCGCATTCGCCTCAAAGAATCAGCTGCTTGAGTAACTCAAGGCAAATTGTTGATGCAGAAGGCTTGCGTGCAGCAGCCTTCTACAACATTACCAACCACGCAGCCTGTAATCCCCGTGCCACATGAGAATCTGGGATGAAATCTTGACCCTGCTACAGTCAATGTGAGTTTTGGTCATTGAAGTCAATGGAGCCAGAATTGACCCTGATGGTCTTCAAACAGGGTTGCTGACATCACAGGGAATGCTGAAAAACATATTATTCAAACACAAGCCTTTCTCACGCCCACTGTGTTCTGCGTGTCTTGCTTCCCTCGGGTTTTGTCTATGAGGAAGGTCCGTGTGAAAAAAAAATGGTTCCTTAATGAAAATGTTTCTATCTTGAAAACCTCCCCCTCAGTCATGAGTGAGTACAGAACAAGAAATTACCCTTTAACAATGGAACGTGAAGGCTATTTTCCACTTTTGGGGTGCACTTTTGAAAGCCATTCAAAGAAATCCAAGATCTCAGGCAGGCATTGAAGACATTTCCATCCATTTCACAGGGCCTATTTTGTGCCTTCAGCCATGACGCGATGCAGAAGAAAGTGCATTTAAATAGAAAAGGTTTTTAGATTAAAATAAAGAAACAAATAAAACCACCCGCCACTGAATAGATAATTAGTTCAGTTGCACGTGGTGACCTATTCTGATACCCTTCTGCTTACTTTGAATAGTTCTATGGACTTCCATAGACCTAGTTATAATATGGTGCTAGTTTGTCATGAGTAAGTGTTACTAGAACCTCTGGCCTTTAGTTGTAGCTATTTAAGTTAACACCCAGTACTCATGGAACAAGAAAACATTCTAGAAATATGTCTCAATTCTTTATAATACTGACTGAGAGCAAAAACATTGTCCTCCTGGGAAACATTTGTGGGCTGTCTTTGACAATATCACTTAAACAATGTGAAGACAGGAAGCACGCTAGAGAAGTGCGAGATAACAATGTGTGCTGCTCGAAGGTGGGGACAGTCCGTGATTAGTTCTGCTTGATTGGAGCGATCACCTAAAATATCAACTTTTCTGCAGTAGTTTTGCTGGCTAGATCATTTAATGTTCATGGTCTGACTGACTCCCTGATCAGGTCTCAACATGGCACATATTAAAGGGTCTTTCTCTGCTGTTTAATAAGTTTATTATAATGTGTAGCGGGAGGGGCTATTCAGCATAAATCACTGGCAATCTGCAATGATGATTTATTTTTCCATATAAAGTGGGTGCTTGACTTTAGGAAAGATGTGGACAAATGAGTGAGAGTGCAGAGGAGAGTATCAAAAATGATGAAATCTTTAGAAAACTGGACCTATGAGGAAAGATTTAAAAGAAAGGGGCATGTTTAGTCTTGAGAGAAGAAGACTGGGGGAGGGGTGAACAGCTGGTAATAGTGTTCAGATATACTATAAAGAGGATGGTGATCAATTTTTCTCCCTGTCCACTGAAGGTGGAAGAAGAAGTAATCTGCAGGGCTATGTCTAGACTGCAAGCCTCTTTCGAAAGAGGCTCTTTCGAAAGATACTTTCGAAAGAGCCTCTTTCAAAAGAGAGCGTCTAGACTGCACGCGGAACTTTCGAAAGAGAAAGCCGCTTTTTCGAAAGAAAGCACCCAGTGAGTCTGGATGCTCTCTTTCGAAGAAGCCCTATTTACATTCAAGAACGCCTTCTTTCGAAAGAAGCACTTTCGAAAGAAGGCGTTCTTCCTCGTGAAATGAGGTTTACCGCCGTCGAAAGAAAAGCCGCGTTCTTTCGATTTAATTTCGAAAGAACGCGGCTGCAGTCTAGACGCAGGTGAAGTTTTTTCGGAAAAAGGCTACTTTTCCCGAAAAAACCCGTGAGTCTGGACACAGCCCAGCAGGAGAGAGTTAGCTTAGATGTTAGGAAGAACTTTCTAACTCGTATAATATAAGAGACAGATATAATCCATGGCTGTGTCTAGACTGGCAAGTTTTTCTGCAAAATCATCTGATTTTGCGGAAAAACTTGCCAGCTGTCTACACTGGCCGCTTGAATTTCTGCAAGAACACTGACGAACTCACGTAAGATCATCAGTGTTCTTGCGGAAATACTCTGCTGCTCCCGTTCGGGCAAAAGCCCTCTTGCGCAAATCATTTGCGCAAGAAGGCCAGTGTAAACAGCACAGTACTGTTTTTCGCAAAAAAGCCCCGATCACAAAAATGGCGATTGGGGCTTTTTTGTGGAAAACCGCATCTAGATTGGCCACGGACGCTTTTCCGCAAAAAGTGCTTTTGCGGAAAAGCATCCTGCCAATTTAGATGTGCTTTTCTGAAAATGCTTTTAATGGAAAAATTTTCCGTTAAAAGCATTTTCGGAAAATCATGCCAGTGTCGACGTAGCCCATGAGATTAATGCAGGTGGCAATTCCCAAAGATTTCACAAAGTCTGAGAACTAAATACATCTATACATCTAATAGTGGTTTGAACAATGATAACACACAGGGGAGCTTGACTGGTTTCCAGCTGAGCATTCATTAGTGTGCAGTGGGGCCCAGAAGCCTTGGCATGAGCTGGCACTTGGTTTGCCAGTGTCACACAGGTTACCAAGGGAGGTTGTGGAAGGCTTGTTACTGTTGGTTTTAAAGAAACACTGCTCAGCACAGAGAGATTAGCTGACCACCGGAGATCCCTGCCAGTCTTACATTGCTACAGTTCTCTGTTTCCACCGAGAGCCATTGCAGTGTGAGATGCAAGTCATTTAAGGGGCTAATCCCAAAGTCCTGACTCTCTCCTCACAAAACACAGCAAGCAGTTTGGGCATGAGGCGGCTGCTCTACAGCAGCCTCCAGTCTCCACACGATGTATTTCAGCCTCTTTACACACAATGGCCCCTAGGGTTGCCAGGTGTCCGGTTTTGAACCGGACAGTCCAGTATTTGAGCTTTCTGTTTGAGAAACAAATTGAGAAAATATAAATGAGAAAATATAAATGTTCCGTATTTGCTAAATAAGATGGAATGTAGATTGTGATGTAATGTCCAGTGTGTCTGGTATTTTTGTTGAAACCATCTGGCCACCCTAATTGCCCTTCTAGAGCTACTCAAGGAAGAGATAAACAGGTCCTTTATCCTATGCAACCCTTGAGCAAAAAGCAAATGTTCCCTCTCTCACTGCAGAAAACAAGTCTAAAGATCAGGCCTTCATGGACCTTTCCAGACATCCCATTACTAGTAGTGATCCTGCCATGGGAAGCAAGCTGGCTTCACTGCACACACAGAAATAACCCCATTGATGGGGCATGTCTGAGGTCTAGTGTCTAGGGACCAGGTCCCCCTGAGGCTGTGTTCCAGGGTGCTGAAGCCCTTATAGTGAGTCCTCCCAGAGCTGAGCTGGTTCAGTGTCTAGGAGACAAGGAACATGCATTCCACAGCCAAAAGTCCCTTAGCTGTCGGATTGCAAATACAGATGCAGCAGCGTCTGCGTATTAACGATGGCTGCATTGCAGTGTACAGCAGCGTTCCTTGCATGCGGGCTGACAGCAGCTTGGAAGTGGTTCTGGCTCACATATAAATAAAACAAACAATGAATTATTGGATTCCAGGAGAGGAATCATGGGAATTTGCTAGTTGACCCCAAATCCCAGAATTCCAGCAGTTTCCGGTAGGTATCCCACAATACACTGCAAGAAAAAATCCCAGTATGCATAGAACCCAGCAGCAAAACTCACTATAGGTGCGCATAGATGTTGGAAGTTAGGCTGCTAGGAGTATACAGTTTGATTTATTGTCTCTCAGTAGCCACACTATACAAATTACTCCAGCACCCCTGCATAGGACACTGGACAGCAACCCAGAATGTTGACCACTTATTTAAAAAAAACCAACCCAACACCGTGCCATGTGGATACAATGATTCAGAGGAAAGTAGGTTAGAAGTAGGGATGTGAAGGACTCATCGACCAGTCGACTATCCGATAAGCAAATGCAAATAATTTTGAAAGAACGCGGCTTTTCTTTCGATGGCGGTAAACCTCGTTTCACAAGGAAGAACGCCTTCTTTCGAAAGCTCCTCTTTCGAAAGAAGGCGTTCTTCAATGTAAAGAGGCCGTTTTCGAAAGAGAGCATCCAGACTCGCTGGGTGCTCTCTTTCGAAAAAGCGGATTTCTCTTTCGAAAGAAGCCTGCAGTCTAGACATAGCCTAAGGGTGTGTCTTCCCTGCACCCAGAGCTCGAAATAAGTGACGCAATTTGAGCTACGCAAATTGCATCACTTATTTTTTTGAGTTAATTTCAAAATAGCTTATTTTGAAAATTGGCGCTGACGACACAACATTTATTTAAAAATAAATCGCTATTCCAAAATGTCCCTTACTTCGCGTGGAATATGGTTTACAGGGACGGTGGAATAGTGAGTCCGTTATATTTCAAAAGACGCGGAATAGCTATTTCGGACTATACATCCTTTATATAAGTTCTTTCCCAAAAGCTTCTATGCACAAACATATTCCACAAAAATCTCCCCGCATATAAAATGCCTAGGTTTTTACTGAGCCCTAATTCAGGCAAAGCTCCCATTCACAGCCTTCCTTTCCGGACTCCTCACATGTTAACGCTCAGCACGTTGTTGTGTTGGTATAATGCATTGAATCAGCAGCATAGACTATCAAGGCTTGACACTGGTCTTCATTTGTCATCTTATCCTATACATAGCATTCTCGGCTCCACAAAGATTGAGTTTTGTGCTGTTGGTCCAGCAATGCAATTCTACGTCCACATAAGACAAAAAGCTCTATTCAGCTCTCTGAGGGATCTGAGTACCTGTATAGTATAGCCATAGATTTACACATACGACATGGATTTTGAATGACATAACAGAAAAGCCCTAACCAGGTTCGATAAACCTATTAAATCACTCCTACCAAAATAGATGGCATCATCAAACTCCTGTAGAGACCAATAGCTTCTTGATAAAAGCCCAAATCCACCCATCACAAAGTGGATGGGGCTTTCCTGTTTACATGAACCACCAGGGGCAGATGACCGGTTTGCGGGGCCCTGGGCAGCATAACTCCGCGGGGCCCCCTCCCCTTTGCCATGGCGCATGCGCGGGGCTTTTTTAAGCGCAGGGCCCGGGGCGGCCGCCCCGTTCGCCCTGCCCTATATCTGCCCCTGTGAACCACTGAGGATATGGACAGTCCTCAATATGCTCCTTTAAATATTTTTGGTTTGATGTACGTTCCCTGTGGTATTCACTAAACTGAATCAGTTCACCTGTTTACATCCAGCTCTATTCCTTTGCCGTTCAAGGGTGTGAAACATTGTTTTAAGACACCTCAAATTGTAGAGTTTGTAAAACATCTTGAAATCTTCAGAAAACACCTTCATAGCTGAGGTGTAGCCTATGATCCCAAGGATGAGAAGCACTGACCGATGTTCCCTCTAACTTTGTCCATCCATTTGAGGAATAACATTTGTTCTGTGCACAGAGGCATATGTGGATGTGCACCACCAGTAGAAACACATGCTGTTGATTGTGGGCAGCTATGGGGGCTCTGCTAATCAGCTGGGTGGCACCTGAATCTCTCCTGGGCAGCTGATCAAGTGCACAGCTTACAAGGAACACTGGCACTAACTAATACAATCGATCTTTCACACAGCAAAGAATAGGATCCTTCTACAACTGCATTTTCTAACCTCTATCTTTTCCTTGTAGAATCTGGCAGAAGAAGAATGCAAAATATCCCTGATGTTCCTGATGTAGAACTTTTGATGAGAGCTAAACCAACTGTTTATCACTTCTTGATCATGTTTTTTTAATGTGTTGCATTCTGTATTGTATGTCAAAGAAATATGTCCTAATCTAGTGGTCCCCTACACGGTGCCCACGGGTGCCATGGTGCCCGCCGGGGCATTTATGTGTGCCTGCTGAAACATATGGGCTGGCCCCACCCCTGGGCATGCCCCTACCCCGGGTGCGCAGCACATGCACGGTGCCAGCCCTGGGCTCAGGGCGCATGGGTGGCCCCTACCCCCAGGCGCGTGGCGCATGCATAGCCCCACCGCTGGAAGCGTGGCACGTGAGTGGCCCCGCCCCTGGGTGCCTGGCAGCCACGAAAGGTTGGGGACCACTGTCCTAATCAAACAGAACACAAGTGATAGACACCACCAACTGGTTCCCCATCTCTTCTTTTTCTGTGAATAGAAAACTACAGATTGAACCTTTCTAGTCCGGCACCCTCCAGACCTGAGTGGTGCTGAAGCAGATAATATGCCGAACCATGGGAGGTCAATGTTGTCTAGCAGCATTACCAACACTTCCAATGCTTACTGGGTTCCTAGCAGACATTTAGGGGTAAATTAGAGCTAACTAACGGCACAGAACACTGAGAGCCAGGACTGGTGGCTGTAAACAAACTTTATTGGACCATAGGAAACTTGGCTAAAACCAAGATAAGTGGACATCCAGCTAACTAAAATCATGCCGGACCACGGATGTTACCAGACCAGAAAGTGCTGGACTAGAGAGGATCAACCTATTCAGTACATTTTGCAAAAAGGAAGGATGAATTAAAAAAAAAAAGTTATACCATTATTGAAACTTTGAGCTTAAAATACCTACTAGCGGTTTGTGGGAATGTTATGAAAGAAAACAATTGCCAGAAACAAAAAAGGGATTGCAGCACAGGAAACAACCACAGCAATGATGCGCATTCGATCTAACACAATCCACAGCTAGTGAAATTTTTGGTGATCAAAGATCATTCCATTGGAATGCCAAAGGGCTCTGGCATCGTAGACTTTTCAAAAGTACCCTGTGTTGGCCTGTCTTTGCTTCCAGGGTTGTCTTTGTGGGGAGCACAGTCAGATTAACATCCCACCTGGTGACCCTGAATGAATGTACTTTTCCATGCTGAAAAAATTGGGTTTGTTTAGTTTAGAAAAGAGAAGATTGAGGGGGGACATGATAGTAGTTTCCAGGTATCTAAAAGGGTGTCATAAGGAGGAGGGAGAAAACTTGTTCATCTTGGCCTCTGAGGATAGAACAAGAAGCAATGGGCTTAAACTTCAGCAAGGGAGGTTTAGGTTGGACATTAGGAAAAAGTTCCTGTCAGGGTAGTCAAACACTGGAATAAATTGCCCAGGGAGGTTGTAGAATCTCCATCTTTGGAGATATTTAAGAGTAGGTTAGATAAATTTCTATCAGGGATGGTCTAGACGATATTTGGTCCTGCCATGAGGGCAGGGGACTGGACTCGATGACCTCTCAAGGTCCCTTCCAGTCCTAGTATTCTATGATTCTATGATTCTATGTAGGGAACTACAGCATCATTTCTCAGCTCTGGAAGAACTGATGCCAAGGTGCATTTTGGGAGTTTCACCCCATGACAGGTTGTTTGTATATTCTCACGTGCTTCCCACCCGAACTGAGCATGTGCACTGGTAGAGGTGTGCTTTGGGATGCATACTTCTGTGGCTGCCACTACCATTAGAACCCAGGTCATGCAGGGGTAGGATGGGATGCCACGGGGAATAACTCTGACATGGTCAATAAGAAGTCCCTTACTTCTTGCTGGAGAGACCATCATTTGCAGGCCTCATTCTTTATTTAGAGGGGCATTCACCAGCAGGACTCTATTGGAATTACGCCCCACATATACCAGTGTCAGGGGCAGGAGGAGCAGTCCCTGCCTTCAGTTTTGAGGCCACCAGAGGAGAAAAAAAAATCAGAGAACCCTGGCACTAGAGGAATTTGCTCTTTGGAGAAAGTTGCTTGTAGTAAAAGCCACTTCCTCAAAATCTTTGCTGCTTTTTCCCCATTGGAAGTGATCAAGACTGAGCAAAAAATAGATACATTCATGATTTGTTACTGGGTAAAGAAATAAAAAACAAATGCCACGGGACAATGCAGAAACAGCAGGAGCATCTCCTGCCACTGAACATAAGACCGTAGGACTGGAAGGGACTTTCTGAGCCATTAAATTCAGGCCCTGAAATCACAGGCAACCAGGGCTGTGGAGAGACTTGCCGGCCCCCTATGCAACATAGGAGGGGCGCAGCTTCATGTCGCTGGAAGGGGCGGGGTCTCAGGCAGAAGGGGCGGGGCCTCAGGCAGAAGGGGCGGGGCCTCAGGCAGAAGGGGCGGGACTGGCTTAGCCTTCCCCAGCCAGCCCTTCAGGGGGAGCACTGCGAGGGGCCCTGGCGGTGATTTAAAGGGGCTCCAGCCACTGCTGCTGCTACAGTAGCGGCGGTAGCAGCAGGGAGCCCCAGGCGCTTTTAAAATTGCACAGCTCTGGGGCAGCTGACCTCCTTCCTCCTCCCTCCATCGGTGATGTGGCAGGCAGCCATTTATGCCCATTTGTTCTTCTACCAACATTGTCCTTTAGCTTAAAAGGCTCTTCTGGCTCCCTGGTTTCTGACCCCTATGTGTTTATAGAGAGCAATGACATCCTCTCCCAGCCTTTGTTGTGCTAAGCTAACCAAGCCAAGGTCTTGTGAGATCAGCTCTCCATTTGCTTGTTCGTCCTGGTCGTTCTTTTCTGCACCTGAAGGCCTGGTGCCTGGTTACTGACATGTAGCACATTGGCTGGGGGGAAAACAAACAGAATACAAAGGGTCCAGTTTGGCACGGGTTCAGGTCCTTAGAATAACATTATCTTGGGGGCAGTTCTTTATACACCTTAGGAGTCAGGCTCCAGGCACAGGGGGAATACTGTATCGCCCAGGGTTCTGACTATTAGCACAATGGCAGCTAGACGCTACCCTTCCCTCTAGATGTTACGGATGTGAAACAGCTTTTAAAGTGTGTCTTCAGCAGCCATTTAAAAGTGGAAAGTCCTGACTGCTAAATATGATTAGCATGCAGAAAGAAGGTGTTGTTCCTAATCTGCTTCCAAACACAATCCAGACGAACTGCGTAGACTCTATAGTCACCTCCTTACAGCCTTTTGAACAAAGAAATGAACAACATTTACAACAGAAACTTCAGTTCAGACCTAATCCCCAGGCACAGCTTCTCGTAGGGTTCCTCTCTCAAGGCTACTCAGCCCACCTCCTAAGTCCTCAATCTTTAAAGATCATCTCCCACCTCCCTTAAATCCAGCCCACAGAACCCACTTAACATTTGTTAGTATTATTAAGAGAGTATTTGTCTAGTATTATCCTAGACAAAAACAACCAGCCTTTTACACATGCTACTATTCCAATTTTAGCAGTGCTTGTGCTTTATTAAATATCACAGTGTTATAACATCAACAACAACATTTTACCTTTTCCTCAATGGATTTCAAAGGACATTACACAGTATAATGCCCCATTTTGCAGAGAGGGAACTGAGCAACTGGGAAGTGACGTGATAATTAAATATATATTTTTTTCTAAAAGTAGCTATACAATGGCATCAGCCATATACACGAATAAATTAGGAACCCAGAGATTGTCAGACTTGGTCAGACCAAGGCCCATTTTGTTGGACAACCTGTCTCTGGTGATCAGAAACAGGAAGGTGAGAGAAGCCCCCAGTAAGCACTTGTAAAATAATCTGTCTTCCTCATTAAGTTTTATCTTAATCTCTAATAGCTAGAGATTAGCATAAATTCCAAAGAACAAGATTTAATCTCTCTACCATTTTTGTAATCCTTCATAATAACAACAACTCTGGATAGTCTTGATATTCATATAAATATCTAATCCTTTTCTGAATCTCATTAAATTCTAAGTCTCACAGACTTCCCTTGGCAATGAGTTCCACAGTCTGATTGCAGATTGTATGAAGCTATTTCATTTCACTGAGTTTAGTTTTCTCACCTTTTTATTTCATTGGGTGTCTGCTTAGTTCTTGTGGTATGAGGAAAAAACAGTAGTGCCTTATCTCCCTTCTCTAGATCAGTCATATATTTTTATCATGCCCCCTCTTTTTCTTCTTTCTAAGGGCAGGGCTATGCTACAGGGGCAGGTCGATCTAAATTATGCAATCTGTGTTACATTAGTAGCATAAATCAAATTAATGTACCTTAGATCTACTTACTGCAGGGTCTACACTATTGGAGAAGGTGTCAACAGAAAAAACTATCCAATCAGCTCCCCTTACTCATCACGTTCTGCTGAAGTACCAGAGTTGACAAGAGAGTGATCGGCAGTCAATTTAGTGGGTCTTTATTAGACTCAATAAATTGACTGCTGGTGGATTGATTGCTGCAGCATCAATCCACACCACAGTGGAGACAAGCCTTAAGGTAACAATCCCAACCTTGTCAATCTTCTCCATTTTTGTTGCCCTTCTCTATCCTTTTCCAAGTCTACAATGTCCTTTTGGAGATGGGACGAGCAGTACCACATATGGCATGCAGATAGGGCCATGCCACTGATTTAGATAAAGGAATTTGATTCCTTGCACAGTCTCTCGTGTGACCATGGCTGCCCATTGAACTCCATTCAGCTGCCTACAATTTCCCCTCGGTTCCTTTCTTAAGTTGACACAGTTAAGGAAGAACTCTGTAAAGCATATACATAGTTTACATTTTTCATTTCAAATTTGCATTCCTTTGCATCTATTGAACTTCATCTGCATTGATGGTCCTGTAACCTAAATAACAGTCATCTGCAAATTTCGCTACCTTGCTATTCTCTCTATATCCCCTCTCCAGATGATTAACCAACCAACCCGGTAGTATGATCCTTCAGGCATCCACTATAAATCTTTTTTGCCAGGAAGACAACTGACCTTTTGCTATTCTTCACTTACAGTGCGTCTACACAGCACCCAAAACTCGAAATAAGATACGCAATTTGCACTACACAAATTGTGTATCTTATTTTGATTGTGTTTCAAAATAGCTTATTTCGAAATTTGGCACATGTACACAGTGCCAAATTTCAAAATAACGGGCTATTTTGACACATCCCTTAAACCTCGTGGAATGAGGGTTACAGGGATGCCAAAATAGCACGCCCGCTATTTCAAAATTTATTTCAAAATAACGGGAGCGTTTAAAAGTGTTTAAAATAGCCCTGCTGTCTAGACGTACCCTTACTGGCCAGTGTTTGATTCATAACAATGTAACTTCTTTAGATTCCAGCTCTTGTGCAGGACCTTGTCAAAAGCCTTTTTGGAAGTCTAAATAATTAATACTAAACTCCTGACAAAGCAAAGCAGTTTAGCATGACTCCACAGCCAGCTAATCCTGCAGTACTTCTGCTGAGAATATGTCTGATAGATGTCAGCGGTACTGACTGGCAGCTGGGTATATGCAACTGTGCAGTTTGCTGTTTTAGACAGTAATAGCAGGAGACAAACCCAACTTCTGATCTGGTTTTAGGCCAAATGCTGTGGTTTTCCATTGAGCAAAACTCCCACTGATGTGAATAGCAGTTTTGCCTGATCAAGAGCACAAAATCTGACCCTTTTGCAAGAAAGGCAGTCAGCAGGCCTTGATTACCACAGTGGTGGCATCATTTCCAAACAGTTTCTTTTTTTCTCATCATCATGAGGATACCATGCTATTTGCTTTCACATTTCCAGTCACTGGTAGACCTCCATTACTTTATTTTCACAGGAAAACAGACCCACCGATGTAGAGAAATGCCCTGTTTCTATCACTCTCATTTAAGAACTTCATAGCAACAGAATCATTCACCTCCTTTTGCTATGAATGTCGCGAGAACACATGTCTTGCAAGGTACTTTCCAATGCTAACACGTCACCAGAAAGAAACCCCAACATGAATTAGTACCAGACCCAAATAGCAAGAAATAGGGGGAACATTACTGTTTCATCAAAGTTCTTGCTACACTTTATCTTTATATAGCTCATTGGCAATGCACTGACTGAGTAGTTTACTTTTTAATTGTCATTTTAAAACACGGTGTTGCTGCTTTTTTTGAAATAACTCTTGTCCCCAGAGACTCCTGCGGCTAAGCTGTAATCTCCCTCATGCCAGGATTACTCCAGAGGGACTCTATTTATGTCCCTTAGGGCATGCAATGAAACCCAGACTTTGCCTCACTGCACGCAATGAGACCAGTGTCTGTCCTCCTAACTCCAAGGCCTGCGGATTCCATAGCAACATGATTTTGCAAATCTAATGCATTGGGAGGCCCAAGACAACATGGCGGCGTACTGTTGAGGCAGACATGAAGAGAATGAATTACAACTGGGACATATTGGAGAAAATGGCCAAAGACAGACAAAAATGGAGACGCCTTCGTCACTGCCCAACACGCCAGCAGGTGTAATGGGCAGGGCTTGACAAATCCGCTTATCTACTTGCCCGTGACGAGTAGATTTTAGCCGGTCGCCCCGTTCACCGGCGGTTTGTGCATGCGCAGTGCAGGTCTCGTGCATGCTCAGTGTGGGGCTGGCAAGTGGTTTTTGCCATGGTTTGTCGAGCCCTGGTCATAGGCATTAACTAATGCAGTGGTCCCCAGTGGTGCCCGCGGGCGCCATGTGCCCCCTGGGGGATTTCTGTGCGCCCGCTGAAACATCTGGGCTGGCCCCGCCCCCGGCGCGCAGCACATGCATGGTGCCGGCTCCAGGCACGGGACGCAGGGGCGCCCCCCCCCCCCCGGGCGCGCGGCACATGTGCAGGGCCGGCCCGGGGCGCGTGGGCGGCCCCAGCCCCGGCCCCAGGGCACATGCGCGGTGCCGACCGCGGGCGCACGGCTCGTGGGTGGCCCCGCCCCCGGGTGCCCGGCACGTGAGTGGCTCTGCCCCCAGGCGCACGGCAGCCACGCAACGTTGGGGACCACTGAACTAATGCATTTAAAAATGAAGACACCCAGCCTTTTCATAAAGCCAAATTTGATGAAAGCAGGGGTGGGGAACCTTTTTTAGGGTTAGGGGCCGCTGACGCACAGAAAAATCAGCCGGGGAGCACAAAAGTGAGAAGGAAAATCCCCCCAAACAGAACAAAACGAAACGAAAAACAAACAAACAAACCAACTAGCTCTCACTGACCCCTGTCTGAGAAGCAGAAAGACACTCCCTCCATTCCCCTCAGACACCAGAGCCCAGGGGGGCCTGGGCTAGTAGATTTTGTGTGCGCCAGCCCTGAGGGGGGATACAGAGGGAGAGGCTAGAGCACCAGTGCGGGTTTCCCACTGCTGGGTGGAGGAGAGCCCTGAGCCTCGTGGGCTGGATCCAGGCATGCTTGGGCCCTGGCTTTAGGTTCCTCACCCCTGGATTAAGGAATATGAGGATGACAGAGAAAATTCAGCTCTTCTGGTTCGCACAAGGGTGCAGCATGCGCGTAAAAAGTCCCCTTCGATCACTTTGCATCTTCAAGACCCAAAAGGGCAGAAAGCCCCAAAAGGGGTGACTTACAAAAAGGAAAATATTCCAAAACGTCCTGCAGGGGAACTGGGGGCAAAGCAAAAGCAGCAAACCCAAAGCCTGAGGCAGGCTCGAGCCAGCAAACATGGAAGCGGAGCAGCAACGGCGGGATCGGTGTTACCAAGCGGAGGGGAGAAGGCGGCGGGGAGCGGCTAGGTGAGCCAGACAGAGCTGAGCCCAGGTCATGCTGAGACACTGCTGTGGGCAGTCACATGGTCTGTGGGATTGGAACGCAGCAACAACAGGAACAATCTGTAGGAGAGGAACTTGGGATGAGCCCAACTTCTCTAAAAGTATAAAAAGACCCTGGGCCGCAACTCTATCCAACTGCATGTCTCCCCCCGCCCCTCCGCCGCTGCTGCCCTCTCTGACCGTTGATGTGATCCTGACATTGTGCAATAAACCCCTCTGCACTTGGCATCCCCTCTTCAGGCCCCCCCTTCCCTCACAGGGAAGGAAACACAACCACACCGATGTGCGATGTGCGTGGGCCCTTTGCAAGAAACAAATACTTTGCTGCTGCCTTTCTGGAGAGGTCAGTTAAACCCTTCCCGCATCGCACAGGATAGTGATGGATAGAGACAGAGGGGAAATAAAAGTCAGGGGGGGAGGGAAGGGGGACAGATTCCTCTTAGCAGGGCCACCCTTAGAATTTACAGGGCTGTACGCAGTACTATTAAACTGGTATCCAATGGGAGCCCGGAGTGCAGGGGTGGGGTGGGGTGGGGTGGGGTGGGGGAAGCAGAGGTGATTTTATCATCATCAACAACCCACCAATGAAATCGTTTTAAAGCACATTTTTAAACTAAGGTCCTGTAGACTCACACAGTCAATTCAGAAACAGACAGGATATGTCTGGGGTTGGTAAATCCCTGTCCAAGGGCGTCATTACCACTTGAATGGCTCATTCACAGGTGCAGTGTTCTGCTAATAGCTCTGGCAGGCTGTGTCATTTTTAACAGTTTTAGACCAGTGTTTCTCAACCTTTTTTAATAAAGTACCCCTTTAAAAAAATTATAAGTACCCTCCGTACCTACAGTGTTCGGACACACAATTCTTTTTCTACCATTGCAACGTAATTGTTTAAACAAATAAATTGTAGGCAGGAGGGCAATGAAAATTTTGGGTGCAAAAAAGTACAAAAATAATAAAATGCTGTAAAACTTAAAACAAAAATTCAGTTTTCTCCAAATTTCAGTTGCGTTGATGGACCCTCCCCCCCAGACTTCTCTCGAGTACTCTTAAGGGTACTCGTACCACTGGTTGAGAAACACTGAACTAGATCCTCTCTGGAATAAGCAGAGCTCCAGAACAGGCATAGAAAGAGGCAGAGGGTGGGCATTAAGACCCAGCGGTGCCCCAAATTTTCAGGTCCCTACGCAGATGCATGTTCTGCATATGACTAAGGATGACCCTGCCAGCCTTTTAAGATAAACCTAGGAGAAATCTGTCTGTAATAAAGCCTGCCCATAGGAACCAAAGGATGTAGCTTATGAGCACTCTTGTGGAGTCTGCAGTTTCACTGTGCTCAAACAATAAATGGTGCAGTTACTGCCCAGCAAAGCAACAAAAGTGACTTTTTAAGTCATCCACATAAATGCCGTTACACCTATTGCTTTTCAGGAAGAACGGCATTGCGCAAGAGGGTTTTTCTTGCACAAGAAGGGGCAGTGTAGACACTCCTTCTTGCGCAAGAGCCTCTTCTGAAAAAAAAGGTGGCTCATTAGGTATGCAAATGAGGCTCGGCGATATTCCACACTTAGCCTCATTTGCATATTACTCGTGCAAGAAGCCACGAGCGTACACATAGCCCTAGTGTGGTTCACTGTCCCATGCAGTGGCACTTAGCAACAGATGAGAACAAGACAACCTCTACAGCATGGCTTCAGAACCAGCTGGCTTTCTGCTCAAAGGATAGAGGTGTCTACACTGACGTCCCAGGTTCAAAACTGCCCTGTGGAAGAATGAGCTATTTTTAAGGACTCAGCAGTAGGGTGTTGAGAAAGCAAAGTAGGCCCATGAGAGGAACTCAGCTCATTATCAGGCTGCTACTGATCCTTCTGTGATTGATGTATTTGGTACCGCACTGGTATGGTGATAGACAGATACATGGATAGAAAACATCCATGTAAATCAGCGATGGGTCACCCAGGCTAGTGGGTAGGCCTCATGAGTGGCCCTCCATCTCAGTGAGCGGCAAGATGGCTGTCATGGGACCGTCTCCCGGGATAGGGTAGTTTTGCTAACTGCTTGCGTACCCAAAATTTGTAGGATGTGCTGATTGAGCAGCGCAGTGACTGGGTGCAGAGGGAGAGCACGGCTCTCCCAGCCAATGTTGTCTGCTATCACCACCCATCTCACTTCTTGTGTGTCACTTTAGTAACACTGGTAAGAAAAGCAATGCAGACTGAAACCAGCGGGATCTGGCAACCCTGCGTGTGGGCAACAGTAAACAAAATGTCTTGTGGGCCACGCACAGGACCCCGATGGGCCACATGTAGCCTGTAGGCCACACAGTTTGCCCACCACTGATGTAAATGAAAGAACATTTGGAAGTCCACTCAAGCTTTTTGTTCAGTTAGGAGGATGTGTGGTGCAGTACGTAAGTCTTAGAGCTAATGCCCACTGATTTCAACAGAGCTTTAGCTACTATAGATAAGAACATAAGAATGACCACATTGGGTCAGACCAAATGTCCAGCTATCCCCGTATCCCGTCTGCCAACAGTGGCCAATGCCAGGTGCCACCGGAGGGAATAAACAGAACAGGGGACAATCATCGAGCGATCCCTCCCCTGTCACCCATTTCCAGTTTCGGACAAACAGCGGCTAGGGACACAATCCCTACCCATCCTGGCTAATTGCCATGAATTTATCTAGCTCTTTTTGGAGCCTTGTTAAAATCCTGGTCCTCACAACCTCCTCTGGCAAGGAGTTCCACAGGTTGACTGTGTGCTGCATGAAGAAATACTTTCTTTGGTTCGTTTTAAACCTGCTACCTATTCATTTCATTTGGCGACTCCTATTGCTTGTGTTATGGGATCAAGTAAATAATTTTTCCTTATTCACTTTCTCCACACCGGTCATGATTTTATAGACCTCTATCCTATCTCCCCTTCAGTCTCCTCTTTTTTAAGCTGAAAAGCCGCAGTCTTTTAAATATCTTCTCATATGGCATCTGTTCCAAACCCTTCATCATTTTTGTTGCCCTTTGTGGAACATTTTCCAAGGCCAAGATACCTTTTGTACTTATCTTTATATTTAACTCTTTAGAGAGTGGTTCATTATTTTCAGCTCTAAAAATGATTATAATTGAACTAATTCAACTGAGAGTCATTTAAATGATGAAGGCCAGTCCCTCCGCTGGTGTTACATCCTTGTTTCTCTGACCACAGTGGAACAACATCAGCTTATTCCTTGTGAGGATCTGTAGAAAAAAATACACCTGCCTCAGAAATTTCAGAGGAACTAGTTCATCCACAAATCTCGGTCATATGCTCAAGCATTGGAAAGCCACCTATTGAATCACTTCTTGAAGCAGATATTTGGTTTGGGAAGACACCAGAGCTGTATGAAAGCTTCATAATAAAAGCAAAGTGTTTTGTTACAAGCTAGGAAAGAATCTGGTATTTTTCGGTAGCCTTTCAGCCATCTTGGAGGAGTTTCAAAGGACCCTATGTCGATTGATGAGTTTGCACAGGAAGCTCCCTAAACAGCATGATTTACCTTCGGATTTTTGTTGGTGTGAACTTTGAGATTGAGGGCTGTTTCTTCCCACGTGTGTGTGGTGTGTTCAGAAGGTGGCTCAAACGTAGAATTTAAAGCAACAGAACTTGGAAGTGAAAACCTACCGTGTCGATGTTGCCTCAAATTGTGCTGGGGGAAACCAGAGCTTCTAGCCCATCAGGGGACCTTGGTGATTGAACCTGTCACACCTACATCTAGGCAGGGAGAGAAGGGGACCATAACGATACTGATCCTCGGAGACTTTACAATACGGCTGTGTCTAGACTGGCCAGTTTTTCCGGAAAATCAGCCGCTTTTCTGGAAAAACTTGCCAGCTGTCTACACTGTCCGCTTGAATTTCCGCAAAAGCACTGACTTCCTACTGTAAGAAATCAGTGCTTCTTGTGGAAATTCTACTCTGCTCCCGTTCGGGCAAAAGTCCCTTTTGTGCAAAGCTTTTGTGCAAAAGGGCCAGTGTAGACAGCTGAGATTTGTTTTGCGCAAAAAAGCTCTGATTGCGAAAATGGCGATCGGGGCTTTTTTGCGGAAAAGCGCGTCTAGATTGGCACGGACGCTTTTCTGCAAAAAGTGCATTTGCAGAAAAGCATCCGTGCCAATTTAGACACTCTGTTCCAAAAATGCTTTTAACGGAAAACTTTTCCGTTAAAAGCATTTCCGGAAACTCATGCCAGTCTAGACGTAGCCCAGCAGTTTACTGTGGTCCGGACAGCGGTTTCTAAAATTGCACCCAAAGGCCACTAGTGCTCTCAGTTTGGAGGATGAACTAATACAGCAGTTGAATAAATATGCACCTTAGGGGAGCATGCACTTACAAAAATTGCCAAAAGCAATCTGGTCGTAAGGCAATTGCGGGTGGGATGTTATGACATTTCTATTCATTCTACTGACAGTGAGTCATCTCAGACGCTAGGAGGAGAGATTCCAAGAAGTTTAGTTTACATCTATAAACAGATTCTTGCAATGGGTGAGACGGAGAGTGGAAAGAGAGGGAAGTGGGTAGCAGAGAAACAACATACGTGCATGGACAGAGCTAGGCTCCAGCTGGGTGGACTCAGAGATGAACAGCCTCAACGTCAGCACCTGGACTAGTCTCTCTCAAATGGAAGAGAGGAAACGATCAGGGAAGAGAAAGATTCCATTCTCAACAATGAATGCCCATGGGTGGTGGGTGAAGATAGGGCTAGGGAGGCAAGCCCCAAGCCCCGCCCCGCCTGCCCAGGCCCCATCCTTATGGGAACCAAGCCACTCCACCTCCTGACACCACAGGGAGGTGGGACAGTGTGTGGATCCAACCTCCTTCCGCCACCCTGGGGATGGAGAAGGGTGTACAGTCCCAGCCTCCCTAACCCCAGAGCATGGGGAGGGCGGGCACGTGGGGGAAGCAACATTTTGGGGGGGAGTATGGGTGGGTCCAGGCTGGTGGTTGGGAAAGGCAACGCCTGCCCCTATGAATGCCCATTTTGCTTAGAACTACTAACCCATTCTGAGCAGTGGGGACAAAGCAGATATTTACTGGGAGTGGTGGGGATTAAATTCTAGATCCTGTCAGATGCTGGCAGGGTCCCCATGCCAGTCCTTGCTTGCCCTCCCCTTGCAGCAAGCCTGGGCCTCCTCGGCAGGGGAGTCTTCCCTTACTCCTGCCGTAGGTGCACTGGTACAGCCAGGAGTAAAGTTCTTAGGGGACTCCCCTGCATGCTGCTGATGTCATAGAGGGGCAAATTCACTGTGGGCCAGGTCACAACACCATTGTGGTACGGCCAGGCCCGCCCAGCAGCTCTGCAGCCTGGGGAGCTTTGAGCAAGAGCAAACGCCTGTGTGGGATGGAGTGGGGTGGGGTGGGGTGGGGTGGGGAGGGGGGAGATATTCCCCAGCTTCCCTGTTCCTCCACAACTGGAGCCATTGATCCGAAGTGGCTTGGCTGGGCTGGGCTGGGCATGAGGCAGATGTGTGGGAGGGGGGAAAAAGGAACCTTACCCTTGAGTATAGGCTGGTGGCATTCCATGGAAGTGACTCCAGTTCAGTGGTCCACAACGCGGTGCCCGCGGGCGCCATGGCGCCTGCCGAAACATCTGGGCTGGCCCCACCCCCGGGCATGGCCCCTGCCCCAGGCGTGCAGCACATGCATAGTGCCGGCCATGGGTGCAGGGTGCGTGGGCGGCTCTTGCCTCGGGCACGCGGCACATGCATGGTGCCGGTCCTGGGCTCAGGGCGCGTGGCGCATGCGTGGCCCCACCGCCAGAAGCGCGGCACATGAGTGGCCCCGTCCCTGGGCGCCCGGCAACCACGAAAGGTTGGGGACCACTGCTCTAGTTCATAGGCTGGTCAGCCTTTAGGAGGAGAGAATTGGGGGACTGAGGTCACCCTGTGTCTTCCGGTCCTGCCCCAGCCCTCTCCATGCCCCATGCCCCTCAGAGTGCTGACTGACTAGGATCCTCTGCTGCTGGGATGGAGTAAATTCTGACCCCCCAGGGCATCGTTTCTACTGCCCTGGAATCCACCCACACACAGGAGTGACTCAACAATGTCAAAAAAAATTGCAACTTAAGGGTGACTGGGAGTGAAAACAAGCACTTTTGGCTAATGACTGGATGGCTGAAGTGCTCTTTGTTTTTCCTTTTATTTTCATTTCTAATGTCAGCTCCTAGGGGTCAACAACCGGTTATCAGGCAAAAAGCGCTGAGACCAGATAATCTTTTCTTGGTTATTCATGTTTTTCCCTGTAACGCTGGTGACACCTCACCATAGCTGGGGCAGTGGTGTAGCGGGGTGTTATGCACCCGGGAGCGGTGAGGGGAACGGGGGAGGGACAAAGTCAAAACTGTGCTGAACTGCGCAGCGGGGGTGGCAGCATCTCCTGAGCCAGGGGCGCTAGGCTCCCGGGCAGGCCTTTGAAGTGCCCATTCCCGCTGCCCGGTCCTGCTTCAGCGGCTTGTCTGCAGGGAGCAAGTGGCCCGGAAGCTAAATTGGTGCCCCCTTGTGTGGCTCCGGGGGGCAACTGCCTCCCGCCCTCCTCTGCCATGTTACTGAGCTTGGGGGAGGGGAGCATGAGTATTGCCAAACTAACGTGTTCAAAAATCACCTGTCAGGCCCCTCAGCAAGGGTGGGCAGTAAGTGGCCCACGGGCCAGACGTGGTTAGCTCCTGGTGGGCCACTAGACACTTTACTTACTTGAGCGTCCGCTGTTCTCTGCCAATGGGAGCTGCAGCTCCCATTGGCTGGAAACGGCAAACTGTGGCCAATGGGAGCTGCGAGTGGCTCCACCTGCAGAGACATCTGGTGGCCCCTCAGGGGCTAACCTTAGCGAACTGTGTCCAGCCTATAGTCCACTTATTACTTCCCCTTCCCCTAAAGGGATCCAGGACATTGGCCTTAAAATCATGAGATTTTAACTCCCTCCCCCAACAAGCTGGAATCTCTTTATTTGCCTTCTGAACTTCCGGGGTTTGTGAGGTCAAACGTTCCTCTGCAATCACCGGAGCTAGTTTTTAATGAACCTGAAAGCTGAGATTTGGATGTAATCATAAGGCACTGGAAACTGGGGCTTTAAGAACAACCTCAAGGCTTGGGTCTCATTAACTGGGCATGTCACGTTCTGGTGGGCAACTCTCCTTTCCTATCATTTTATAGATTTCTTAAGATGGCGGAGTGTTATTATTATTAGCATAACTCTGTATTTGCACTGCAGGAGCCAAGGACTGGAGTCCCTACTGTGCCAGGCGCTTCGCAAACACATAGGAAGAGATGATCTGTGTTCTTAACCAACCAACCTAAACACTATATTCCATGCCAACTTATCTGCTGCTATTTAGATCTCATACACCCATGTGTGTCAACGAGGGGCCATTAATTATCTCTTTAAGCCATATTCTTGGCCCAGGTAAAGACACAGGGACAAATTGTGTTCTCAGCTACACCTGACAAATGACTCCTGATTTATTGAGTGCATGAACTTTTTTGTTTAAATAAAACAAGCCCACAGGCCTGTGTGTGCCACAGAAGGCTAGCTTCCCATGTTGTTTCCTTTAACTGCTGAGCTGACTATTTGACCCTTGCTGGGCAGCGTAGTGAGCAAAGTCCTGTAGAATTGTATTTGATTTCCGCTTGGAGGCCTAAAGTGTGATGAACTCACGGGTCTCCTGTTGTGAGTGGGCAGATGTTTGTATCTCACAATCATTGCCACACTTAGGAGCAATGTTCCCTCTAATTTTTTTCCATCCATGTGCAAAATACATTTTGTTATGTGCACCGAGGCATGTGAAGATGGGCACCACTAATAGAAACACATGCTAGCAACTGTGGGCACTGTGCTAATCAGCTGAATGGCATTTTGAATCTCTTCTGGGCAGCCACCCAAGCGCTCAGCTGACCGGGAGCACTGCCTGGGAGCACGGAGCCCAGACTAAGCGAACTCTTGCTCTCACTGCATCAGGAGGCCCTGGCAAGGCATGACACACTGCAGAAGCAGCATGAGAGAAGCCCACCCTGCCTCTTTCTGGGCTATGCTTCTTCCATGGATCAGCAGAGGACTTAGCTCTGCAAGGCTGTCGCTGTGGCATCAAATTCCCCAGAGAAAGAGGTTTCAATGGCTGTGAGGTTTGTGCTGCAGTAGCCCAGTGCTACGTTCAGTGCACATCAAGGGGCTCCACTCAGGGCACGTGAGAAGAGGCAGAGTACAGGTGGCTTTTTGCCTCACGTCTTGAACCAAGGGATGCAAGGGATGCGGCAGAAACTCCTAGTATACCGTAGTTCCATCATACACAAGGTTTATAGTTCGGTTCATTGGTTCTCTGCTGCATGGACGGAGTAAATTGATCCCCTGCGGCACCATTTCTACTGCCTTGGGATCCTCCCACAAGCAGGAGAGACTGAGCGAGGTAAAAAATTTGCCACATTTCTGTCTCCATGTCCTGGAACGAGCAGGGGGTCTGCAACTTTACAATAATCGTGAGTTCAACTGTAAAAGCATGTGGAGGTTCCTGTGATGTCACAGTAACCTGGGACAAATGCTGAAGGGAAAAGGGGGTCTGAAAGACAATCGGAGCAAGCAAAAAGGCATTGCTGTAACTCAAGGGCTATGCTAAGTTCACGCCTGGCAAACCAGGAAAGTGTGGGACTGGGAATAAGTGTACCCCACTGGCGTGTCGGAAACTAGGCCTAAATGGCAGACAAAACCATGAGGGGGAATGAGCTATTCTACCTGTTGGGGTCCTTACAGAAATAGACTTTAGGAGAAAAATAGGTTACTAGTGTGAGCTTCACCATTGTGGATGCCTTCAGTAGGGGTAGGGAACCTAAGGGAACAGGGGCCAGATGTGGCCCCCCGGCTTGCCTGGATCTGGCCCCCAAGGCTCAGGACTCCCCTTCAGCACTGGGGAGCCCATGCTGGTGCTCCCCTTCCCCCTCCCCCGCTGCCCACGAGGCTGGCGCCCACAGAATCTACTAGCCTGGGCCCCCTTAGGCTTTGGTGTGTGAGGGGAATGTGGGGAGTGTCTTTTTCCTCTCTCAGGGTACGTCTACACTGCAACCCTATTTTGAAATAACTAGCACTATTCCGAAATAATTTAGTCTGCATCTTACACAGCAGGCAGTTATTTCGAAATAGTGCCAAAATACTGTTAAGCTGGAGGACTTCTTACTCCGACTCCTGTAACCCTCATTGTACGAGGAATAAGGGAAGTCGGAAGAAGAGTGCTCTATTTCAAAATAAGTGCTGTGCAGACGCTCCCTTTTTCGAAATAAGATATGCAATTAACGTATCTCAAAAAAGATATACTGGCATTGGAAAAGGGTTAGAAAAGGGCAACAAAAATGATTAGGGGTTTGGAATGGGTTCCATATGAAGAAAGATTAAAAAGGCTTGGACTTTTCAGTTTAGAAAAGAGGATACTCAGGGGGGGATATGATAGAGGTCCATAAAATCATGACCAGTGTGGAAAATGCGAATAAGGGAAAATTATTTACATATTCCTACAATATAAGAACTAGGGGTCACCAAATAAAATTATTAGGCAGTAGGTTTAAAACAAGCAGAAGGAAGTTTTTCTTCATTCAGCGCACAGTCAATCTGTGGAACTCCTTGCCAGAGGAATTTGACGGAGTTCAAAGGGGAGCTAGATAGGTTCATGGAGGTTAGGTCCATCAATGGCTATTAGCCAGGATGGGTAGGAATGGTATCCCTAGCCTCTGTTTCTCTGGAGGTGGGTGACGGGGGAGGGGAGAGGGGAATCATATGAGGATTACCAATTGTGTCCCTGCCCTCTGGGGCATCTGGTATTGGCCACTGTTGGCAGACAGGATAGTGGCTTTGGTCTGACCCAGTATGGCCGTTCTTATGTTCTTAACAATTTGTGTAGCTTATTTTGAGTTAAGCCCTGCAGTGTAGACGCACCCTTGGGGGCCACTCACTCATTTGTGGCCTCCCATTGATTTTTCTGTGGGGCAGTGGCCCCCGATCCCAAAAATGTTCCCCACCCCTGCTCTACAGGAAGGCCTTCATCCTTATCCTGAAAGGTATCCAGACTACACCAGCGGGGAGGAGCCGATGACATCACCAGTTCTACCAGCTGTGGCTGGATCCCAAACACCACCGGGGATGATCCCTGTGTGTTCGTTGCCTCCCCACCCTTATTTCTAGTTTCCTCACTCTCGCCTTTCTCTTCTGTCCAATACGAGTCTGGTGTAGCTGGCTACGCCTGCACATTTCTGCTCACAGCCAGGGGTGGCCCGTCCTTATAGGCGAAGTAGGTGGTCGCCTAGGGCGCCAAGTTAAAATGGGGTACCAAAAGGTGGGGCAATATCATTGAGGGGTTTGGAGGTGGGGGCGCCGATTGCATGGTTCGCCTAGGGCGGCAGTTGCTGGCAGCTAGTCTAGGGTTGCCCCTGCTCACAGCCATGGCCTGCCTGTGGCTGATCAGACTGCATGCTGGCCCTGTGTTTGTCCAGTGGGGAGGCTGTCAGCGAAAGTCAACACCAGAGACAGAAGCAGCCTCTTCTATCACGGCTCTCCTTTTCTCTTCCCTCGGGTGTCTGTCAGGCTTGTGTCTTCTCCTTCGGAAACGGGATCGACAACGTCAACGACGACCGCTGCAGCCCAGCTCACCCGACATCTTCTCTTTTCCCCAAGGCAGAGGCACGGGAACAATTTTTGGAGTGAGAGTGCTGAACTAAATTCCCCTCCCCCCCACACCCTTACCTCTGTGCCCCTCACCGCCTGGTGGAGCTTGGGACCCTACCTGTGGGGTCAGCAGCCAGGACCCTGATCCCGCCAACTGGGTGGGACCCTGCATATGAGGCGGGTGGGCTAGGACCCCAGACCTGCAGGCTGGCTGGGATCCCATATGTGAGGCTTGGCGGCGGGGCCCACAGCTGAGTGAGATTCAGGGTTGGTAGCCAAGACCCTTTGCATGGGGACGGCAGCTAAGTGGCACCTGGGGCTGACCGCTGAGCCCCTGTGCACGGGGATGACATCCGAGTGGGCCATGGGGCTGGAAGTGGGGGCAAAAATTGGGGTACAGAGGGGGGAGCAGCTGGAACCCTGGGCAGCAGGAGCACAGGGCGGGCAGCCAGGAACCTGGGCAATGGGGCATGTGACTGGGATGCCCCAAACGTGGGGGTGCTGCAACACCCCCTTACTTCCTGCGCCTATGCCCTAAAGGACAGGTATTAACACCAAAGAGACTGTCCCGCAAGGGGCGGTTTCTTCTAAAGCCTCTCTCCAGTTCAAGGGAGAAGCAACAAGAGCTGCTGCTGAAATTAAAGCCTCTTCTAAAAGTCCACATTTCAAATGGCTCTTCGCTGCTTTCCCTTCGTTTCCATCTCTTTACTAAAAAGCAAGAAGGATTTTTAAGGGTGTGTTTGCCATGGGACTAAACAGGCCGTGGTCTCTGTACACCAAAACCCAGATCTTGTGTCAAACTCTTGTATGAAGGACAGGGCCCGGGGTACGCGAATATCTTTGACTCTTTGAGCTTTGTATTCCCTCTGAATGAACACAACAGAGTGTCAGAGGTGTCCTAACTTGTGCAGAAGTAATGCTCACTGGTCGGTCCCTTTCTTCCCCACTGTGCCTTGGAAAGCCCCCCCCCCGCTAAGGAAGGGGGACAGAAGCAGGAGTCATAGAGCTGGGTTCGCTAGATAGGCATTCCCTTTATAGATGGCAGAATGCTCGGCTGTACTTTTAGGCCAGCTTTCCAACCCTCCATTGCACTGCTGAAGCAACCCCAGCAGGACAAAGCAGAGCTAAGGATCTGGCATTCTGTTTCTAAGGCCAGGTCTACACTGGCGCAGAAAATCGATGTGACGTACCTTGCAATGATTTTCTAGGTCAACCCCGCAGTGGTAAGTCAACTGGAGAAACACTCCCATTGGCTTCCCTTACTCCTCATGACCCAACAGGGGCACGCTCAGTATTCGATTTAGCGGGTCTTTACTAGACCTGCTAAGTCGAACCCCGGAGGATCTATCGGTCTGTAGACCACTTACAGAGAGAAAGAATGAGTTTGCTCAACAGCCTTAGCTGACAGCCAGCTGGCTTTTAGCTCATGCTGTAGAGCAGGGGTGGGAAACCTCAGGCCTGGGGGCCAGATACAGCCCCCAGCTTGACTGGATCTGGCCCCCACAGCACAGGGCACCCCCCCAGCATTGGGGAGCTGGTGCTGGTGCTCCAGTTTCCCCCACAACCCCATTGTGGGGCTGGAGCACACAACATCTACTAGGCCGGGCCCCTAGGCTCTGGTGTGCAAGGGAAATGTGGGGAGGGTTTTTCTCCTTCTCAGTTGGGGGACACATCAGTAAGGGTTCCCCCCCTCACTTGTGTGCAGCCCCCCCAACTGATTTTTCTGTGGGCCAGCAGCCCCCAACCCTACAAAGGTTCCCCCCTCCCCCCTGTAGAGGCTCATGAACTAAAGCTCCAGAGGTCTTAGGTTCAACTCTGCTGCACGTGTACATGTGTAATGCTGACAGGTAAACAGCACTAAGCAAATAACTTCTCCCTGATCTAGGAAAGGGGAGATATTTCCAAGAAGTTAGCAAGGAATGCCATAAAACTGCAGCAGCTATGGCACACAATAGATATTAACCTTCCTTAATATTTACCTAATCTATATAGTGGAACACAGTATCTTATCGGGGTCAATGGGAGAGCTATACATCGCTAATCCATCAAGAGTGTTTTTCACTTTAGTGACTTAACTGTAAGCAGCATAACCAAGGGGATGAGTTAAATATTAGTCAGAGTTACATAAAGATGCACTATCAAATATATACAGCAAAGGTAATCTTTATGGTGCCATTCTTATAGCACTTATCTGTAATATGTTTTCAGGAAATAGGTGGGCGTGAGCTTAAGAGAGAAACGTGCAATTGTAGCTGAAATGTGAAATGGCCCTTCCTCTCCTGAGCTACAGAGAGTTCCACTTGGGAGAGAAACCTTCTGGTTTCTCTTCAGGAGCACATGAATTGCCAGATTGGACCAAACCGAGTATCCATCTAGTCCAGTAGGGTGTCTCTGATCGTGGGTAGCATCTGCTACTTAAAAGGAAAGTGCAAGTAACCCTACAGCAGGGGAAATCTGCCATTCACTAGGTCTCATCTTACTCTGTAAGGGTATGTCTACACTACCACCCTAGTTCAAACTAGGGTGGTAATGTAGGCATACCGCACTTGCAAATGAAGCCCGGGATTTGAATTTCCCGGGCTTCATTTGCATAAGCCGGCCGGCGCCATTTTTAAATGCCGGCTTGTTCGAACCCCGTGCTGCGCGGCTACACGCGGCACTGGCTAGATAGTTCGAACTAGCAAGCCATTCCGCACTATCTGTACGCCTCGTGGAATGAGGCATACAGATAGTGCGGAATGGCTTGCTAGTTCGAACTATCTAGCCCGTGCCACGTGTAGCCGCGCGGCACGGGGTTCGAACAAGCCAGCATTTAAAAATGGCGCCGGCCGGCTTATGCAAATGAAACCCGGGAAATTCAAATCCCGGGCTTCATTTGCAAGTGCGGTATGCCTACATTACCCCGCTAGTTCGAACTACCGGGGTAGTGTAGACATACCCTAACTGAGTTAAGCATTGAAGTACGAAGTTGTTACTTTCCCCCCAGCTGTTCTTTTTGTTAGCATAAGCTATGTGCATCCTGGATACTCCTGTTATCCACATAGCTGTCCAATCCCTCTTTGAACCTTCTTAAACTATTGGCCTCAATGACGTCATGTGGCAGTGAGTTCCAGTCTTATTATGCACGGTGTGGAAAAAAAAAATCTTCCCAGAAGTTTGAATTTCCCACTTTTTAATTTAGTTGAATGGCCTCTTGATCTTTTATTATGAGACAGGGAGAACAGATGAACCTAGTCTCGACCTTCTTTGCTCATGATTACGTCACCCGGTAATATGTTGCTTCTTATTGGTCTCTTTCCTAACAATCCCAGTTTTTTCAATTTCTCATGGTATAAGAGTTTTCCCAGGCCTTTGATTGTTCGTGTCATCTTTCTCTGAATGTCTTTTAGTTCTATAATATACATAGGGAGGTGGGGTTACCTATGCTGTACACAGGGCTGGCCTGAGCCATTTGTGCACCCAGGGCCCCAGGAGCGCGGCGCCACCCCTGGGAGTGCAGCGCATGCATGGCGCCCCCGGCCTCGGATGCACGGTGCATGCGCAGCCTTGCCCCTGGGCAACCGGTGCATGTGCAGCAGCCCTGGGCAGTAGCCCGGTCAGCCTGTAGCTTGGGCCGGTTCTGGCTGTACATAGTATCCAGTTGACCCTGTGCCACTAATTTATATAATAGTTTTATAATTCAGTCCCATATTTTTTTCCAGCCCCGTTCCTTATGTGCTTACATGCAGCCCTGGGTCCTCTCTCGTTGTTACTGTATCATCTCTATCCTGTGTGAACACAGAATAGGAGAAACTGGAAGGAGGAGACAGCAGCGAGAGTTGCTTCTTTTTCTCTCACTGCTGCATAGAAGGTCACATGTGGAAATCTTCAGCCAAGATTTTGAGAAATGGGCATCTCATACCCAATATCATGGCTATTTCACTCCCTCCGCCTCCTACTTTCCCCAGCCAGATGGGGCCTGAAGTGAAAACTGAGTTTCAAGAAGGGAGGAAAATCTCTGTGCTGGGAGTTTCTTTTTCTTGAAAGTGAACCACATTTGTCAATTTGTTCCTGAAACCTGCTCTGATCTCATTCAGTATGGAAAGGTCGACTCGTACCTCCGATGTCTCCATAACACCCGCTTCAAATCACCCACTGGTTACATTTTCAGACAAGAACCTTTGTGCTTTCTCTCTGGCTGCTCTTCGTTCTCGGGAAACAGTCTCTGTAAACCTCCACACTGTTCTCCTGAAAATCCATCCTTGAATCTCTCCTTTGCCGTGATGCCTACAAAAAACTTGACAGCGATGAGGCTGCTGAGTGTGTGTGCAGATATCACAGCTGGTCACGCTGGCCAATATTGTCTCCTTGTTGCCTTGGGCTTTCCCGTCTGTTTATTTGTATCCATTGGGGGCTCCAAGTTGATTCTTTGATTGCACGCTCTTTAGGGGTAAAGATCATCTCTTTGTTCTGGGTGTATACAGCTTGGACTTCTAACCTTCGAATGCCTACACTAATACAAATAACAACATGGAAGGAATATCTTTAATGATACACTAAAGAAACAAAAGCGACAAGGAGTCCTGTAGCACCTTATAGACTAACAGATGTATAGGAGCATAAGCTTTCGTGGGCAAAGATCCACTTCATCAGATGCATGCATGTACATGCATCTGAGGAAGTGGGTCTTTGCCCATGAAAGCTTATGCTCCTATACATCTGTTAGGCTGTGTCTACATTGGCACCCCTTTCCGGAAAAGGGATGCTAATGAGACCAGTTGGAATTGCAAATGCCGCGGGGGATTTAAATATCCCCCGCGGCATTTGCATGAACATGGCTGCCGCTTTTTTCCGGCTCGGGGTTTTGCCGGAGAAAAGCGCCAGTCTAGATGGGATCTTGTGGAAAATAAGCCCTTTTCCTGAAGATCCCTTATTCCTACTT
This sequence comes from Pelodiscus sinensis, assembly GCF_049634645.1. Classification (NCBI taxonomy): domain Eukaryota; kingdom Metazoa; phylum Chordata; order Testudines; family Trionychidae; genus Pelodiscus; species Pelodiscus sinensis. The sequence continues at coordinate 6,657,982 of NC_134722.1, forward strand.
TCAAGCTGGAGTATTGTGTCCTACTTTCAAGTAGGAATAAGGGATCTTCTGGAAAAGGGCTTATTTTCCGCAAGATCCCGTCTAGACTGGCGCTTTTCTCCGGCAAAACTCCGAGCCGGAAAAAAGCGGCAGCCATGTTCATGCAAATGCCGCGGGGGATATTTAAATCCCCCGCGGCATTTGCAATTCCGACTGGTCTCATTAGCATCCCTTTTCCGGAAAGGGGTGCCAATATAGACACAGCCTTAGTCTATAAGGTGCTACTGGACTCCTTGTCACTTTTGCAGATCCAGACTAACACGGCTACCCCTCCGATAAAGAAACAAAATAGCCTTTGTAGCATAATGCCTCCAGCTCAATCACCTGGCCATTGGGGGCGGGGGGGGGGGGGGGGGGGGAGAAAGACTGCAAAGGAATAAAGAGAATGATTCTGATGCTCGGGTCACTTACATCAGTTGTACATCTGGGCTACGTCTAGACTGCAAGCCTCTTTCTAGACTGCGTCTAGACTGCAAGCAGTCTGAATGCTCTCTTCCAAAAAAGCACAGTTTGCATTACACAGCGCCTTTTTTCAAAAGAGCACTTTCAAAAAAAGGCGTTCTTCCTCGTAAAATGAGGTTCTCCGTGGTCAAAAAAACCTGCCGCCTTTTTCAATTTACTTTTGAAAGAACTCAGGAGCAGTCTAGATGCAGGGGACGTTTTTTTTAAAAAGGCCACTTTTTTCGAAAAAACAAACAAACCCTGTAGTGTAGACACACCCCTGGATAACTCCATTAGATAATCCTGATAGAATAAATACCAGGTTCAACGTAGCCATTTTTCTGAAAAATCTTAGCTAAGAACATCTTCTTACCTGTTGCCAAAAAAGCAAACATGATTCTGGGAGGCATTCACAGGAGTGTTGTGAGCAAGACAGGGGAAGTCATTCTCCCGCTCTACTCTGCACTGATTAGGCCTCAGTTGGAGTATTGTGTCCAGTTCTGGGCACCACATTTCAAGAAAAATGCAGAGAAATTGGAGATGGTCCAGAGAAAAGCAACAGAATGATTAAAGGTCCAGAAAACATGAGCTAAGAGGGAAGGCTGAAGGAATTGGGCTTGTTTAGTTTGGAAAAGAGAAGACTGAAAGGAGACATGATAGCGGTTTTCAGGTATCTAAAAGGCCTTACAGGGAGGGAGGGAGAAATTGTTCTCCTTGGCCTTTGATGATAGGACAAGAAGCAATGGGCTTAAACTGCAGCAAGGGAGGTTTAGGTTGGACATTAGGAAAAACTTCCTAACTGTCAGGATGGTTAAACTCTGGAATAAATGGCCTAGGGAGGTTGTGGAATCTCTATTACTGGAGATATTTAAGAACAGGTTAGACAGACCCCTGTCAGGAATGATCTAGATGGTGTTTGGTCCTGTCATGAGGGCAGGGGACTGGACTTGATGATCTCTCGAGGTCCCTTCCATATCTATTACTCTATGATCTTATTTCTCCCCTCTTCATACCCTTCTTGCTCTATGATCATTCTTATAACCAAATCCTTAATTTACCCTACACTGAGTGGGTCTCAGATTATGATTTACAGATGAATCATATAAAGGTCTTGGGCTAAAATATGGTCCATGAGAAGGTTGCAAAACAGCACTTAAGAGGGAAAATGCTGGAGAGCCACTGGGCAAACCAGTTCAGGTAAAATAAGAGCTAAGTCAAACTTGTTCCAGGAAGGCTCCAAACTGTTTGAATTACCCTTTTCCTTTGTCCAGTTGCGTTTCATTTCCATGTTTCTGGTGACTGGAATTAGAAGATCCAAAATATTAAGATGGATTCGATTTCCCATGAGATTTTCATGTCATGTTCATGGGAAGTATCTACACTGGTGTAATAATATATAGAGTGGGTCAAATTCTGCCCCTAGTTGCATCATGACTCCAATAGGCTGTGTCTAGACTGCAGGGTTTTTCGAAAAAAGTAGCCTTTTTTCGAAAAAACTTCACCTGCGTCTAGACTACAGCCACATTCTTTTGAAATTAAATCGAAAGAACGTGGCTTTTCTTTTGATGGCGGTACGCCTCATTTCACGAGGAAGAATGCCTTTTTTCGAAAGTGCTCTTTTGAAAAAAGGCTCTGTGTAATGCAAACAGGGCTTTTTCGAAAGAGAGCATCCAGACTGCCTGGGTGCTCTCTTTCGAAAAAGCGGCTTGCTTTTTCGAAAGTACTGCTTGCAGTCTGGACGCTCTTTTTCGAAAGAGGCTTTTTCGAAAGTATCTTTCGAAAAAGCCTCTTTTGAAAGAGGCTTGCAGGCTAGACATAGCCATAGGGTTACTCGGGCATGACAGATTAGAATTGGGCCCACACTTTTTACATCATTGCTTTCTAGAATTCATTCCATATAAAAAGCTCAGATTTGCTGCTGAATGCAGCGTCTGTTGCAGATTACTGATGCTAATGTATTCCACTGACATGGCAACAGGGCTCTGGGAGGTGACTGTCAGGATCCCAGTAATGATCCTCTTGTTCTCAGTCCTATTTTTCATGTTATTGTTCAGCACTTAGCACAATCGGATACTGATCCATGGCCGAGTGTCAGAGGCGCTACTCAATACAAACAATAGCAGCAACCATCTTACCATCAGACACTGTTCTCCTGACCAGACTTAACAGAATGGACCACAGGCTCCTACAGTCTCTCTCTTTGGTACTAACCCTACCCATGTGATGTCCCATTGTGTCATTGTCTTTTGGCCTCATGGCCAATGTTCCTTCTAATTTTTCCTTCTATGTGTGGAATAAATGTTGTTCCCTACACCAGGCATGTGCAGATGTGCACCACCAGTAGAAACACAGGCTGCTGGCTGTGGTGCTCTGGGCACACTGCTGATCAGCTGGGAGGGATTTGAATCTCTCTTGGGTGGCTGCCCAATGGCTCAGTTTACAGGGAACACTGCTCATGGCTGCCCTAAATGTTATTAAATGTAACACAAACACAGAGGAGTGCCTTAATCTGTCCTCAGAGGTGTTATTATTCAAGATAGTATTGATTTGTGAAAGCCAGATAATGCCACTGAGAAGAGACAATGCTACTATCTCCAGAAAAGGGAAGGATGGAATATTGAACAAGGCATTCAGTTCTGATTGGCTGGACACTGATCCTGGACCGATTGATGGATATAATCCTGCCATTCGCCACCCACCACTAGTTTAAGAATTTATAAAGAAAACATGGTTCACCACTGAAACCAAGGAATGATTTTTTTTGGGGGGGAGGGGTGCCCTTATTTTTCTTGGTTCCACCAGCATGAAACTGATGCAAACTCCATGGCTGAGTGGGCAATAATTTCTCTCTCTCTCTCTCTCTCTTTTTTTAATATCAAAAGTTTCCTGGGGTCATTTTTTTTAATCCACACCAGTGTCTCAACAATACCTCCTGGGATACGAGTCGTTATGGGCAAAATGGAAAATCTGGTCGATGTTGGCCATGGTTCAGAATTGCCATTGTCTGATGGCTGTAGTGTGACTTTAATAATTTGGCAAGTCCCACGCCCGTCCCAGGTGAACATCCGCCTGCATTTCAAAACCAGACCCCTGTTGGAAAGCTCCGCAGAGGCTCATGGATCAGCATGGAGGCATTTGACCGCCCTGTGCCACTTGGGTGGAGTCACTAGTTCTAAATGAAAACCAACTAAAATATAAAGCAGGTTTGCTAGAGACACAAGATGATCCGGTGATAAAACCTGCTCTCTCTGGTGCTTAAGTTTCTTGTAAGCCATAAAAGAGTTTTTCTGTTTAATGATTAGCCTTGGTAATATCACGTTAGCACAAAGTATTTCCGATCAGAGTTTGCAGAGATGTTAGATATAGGCCTCCTTTTCTGGGAAATGCCACTCCTCTTCAAACACCCAACACACCTTGAGGTAAAGAAGTACTCCAGTTCCTAGGGGATCTGGAGACATTTCTAGTGCGTCCGGCCATAATGCTATTGAAACAAAGGTGATCTCGTGCACTGGCCTTGCCAGAGCAGTAAGGCTGCAGAGTTGGGGGGAGGGTCTGCAAAGGGAAGACCCTCTCTTTGAAAATCAGCCCCTTGGTCTCCGGAGCTGAAATGCCAACCAGTGTGCATCCCCCTGCTGGAGAGAGAAAATAGGCATCTGTTGCCTCTCAAAAGTAGTAAAGGCTATGCTCCATGGCGAACAAAGAGATCCCTTTCTAAACCCAGATCTGCTGATTCTCCATGGGAGACATCAAGCTGAATAATCCATTCATTTCAGGAATGGCAAATATTCAGGAGAAAGAATTGGTGTGTTTCTCCCAGAGCATCACGCTCTTTCTTTGATAGGATAACAAGTCTTCAGGACAAGGGGGAAGTGGTGGACATGCTATACCTAGACTTTAGTAAAACATTTGATACAGTCTCACATGGCCTTCTTATCAATAAACTAAAGAAAAACAACTTGGATGGGGCTACTGGAAGGGGGGAGGGGGTGCATAACTGGCTGGATAACCGTTCTCAGAGAGTAGTTATTAATGGTTCAGTCATGCTGGAAGGGCATAACAAGTGGGGCTCCTCAGGAGTCTGTTTTGTGGCCAGTTCTGTTCAATATCTTCATCAACAATTTAGATGTTGGCAGAGAGGATGCTTATTAAGTTTGCAGATGATACCAAGCTGGGAGGAGTTGCAAGTGATTTGGAGGATAGGGTCATAATTCAAAATGAAGGTCCAGAGAAGAGCAACAAAAATGATGAAAGGTCTAGAAAACATGACCTCTGAGGGAAGACAGAAAGAATTGAGTTTGTTTAGTTCAGAAAAGAGAAGAATAAGAGAGGACGTGATAGCAGTTTCCAAGTACCTAAACGGTATTACAAGAAGGAGGGAGAAAAATTGTTCTCCTTGACATCTGAGGATAGGACAAGAAGCAATGGGCTTAAACTGCAGCAGAGGAGATTTAGGTTGGACATTAGGAAAAACTTCCTCACTGTCAGGGTGGTTAAAAACTGGAATAAATTGCCTCATGGGGTTGTGGATATTTTAGACCAGGTTAGACAGACACCTGTCAGTGATGAGGGTGGTGGTGCTTGGTCCTGCCGTGAGGGCAAGGGACTGGACTTGATGATCTCTCAAGGTCCCATCCAGTTTTAGCGTTCTATGATTCTCAAAGAAATAATTCTATGGCTAGACCGATACCCAACATGGGATCCTAAAGTGGTTCCTTTTAGTTCTCTCTCTCTCTTTTGTTCCCCCATTTTATTCCTCTCACTCTCCATCCTTCCATTTCAGTCCTTCCTTTCTCCCAGGAATTCTCCCTTATTAGTTGTTTATTATGAGCATGCTGTGGCCTTGTAGCTGTGTTGGTCGCAGGATATTAGAGACACAAGGTGGGTGTGGTCATCTCTTTTGCTGGATCGACATCGGTTGGTGAGAGGGAAAGCTTTTCTCTCTCTCAACAACAGCAGCAGATCTAACTAACGATATTCCCTCACCACTTTCTCTCTCTGCTTATTGTTTGTTTAGGGTAATGCCCTCTGCCTACTATGGATGACTTGCTGAATCGCCCTTTCACAAACTCTTCTGTCCACTAGACCCCTCTTGCTCTTCTCTCAGTCTCGTTTGGCACCCCACCACTCTGCTCTTGCTTTTCTTCCTGTGGCAATTCATCTCCTTGTTACCATAGTAATTTCCCTAGGGGCAACTGCAGCAGAAATCCTCGGAGGTGTGGGACTGATCTCCTCATCCCCACATGGCTCTTCCTAGCAAAGGGAGGGAGACTGGCTATGAAAAAGGGTCCCAGGCCCCTTTGCTGCATGTTCAGCATGTTAAAATTCCAACAGACACATCATCATTCAGTTTTAATGGCACTAAGGGGCGAGGCCTGTGCTGCTGGGAACTTGAACAGAAGACTCTTCTGTTAAAAGTATACAGGCCAATTTGAGAGGTAAAAGATAACAACTGCCAGCAATAGAGTATATTTAGTTTAGTAACTTAAACAGCTCCGTTACCACCACGCACCACACTCTGTAATGGACTCCTAACACCTCAGTGAAGTGCTGTTATCCTATTGCCGAGAGGAAACTGAGGCACAGAATGGCTAAGTGTCTTTGCTCAGGGTCACACAAGAAGCACAGTAAAGACCTGAATTTGGTTCCTTAGTGTCCTAAGCCAGCACAGTAACAACAGGACCATCCTTCTTCTTCCATTCCAGGGATTTTGGACCCTCTTTCCTGGTCTACAGTCACCAGCATCTTCTAAAGAGCTGTCATAAGCAGCAGTAACATTGTCCAGGTTGCTGGCCCCGTGGGAGTACAGAGGGGAAGACAGAAGTGCACAAATAAATGATTGTGAGTGACAGAATGTCACTGAAGAGGAAACTACTTCTCCTCTCTTGGCAGCTATCTAAAGACGTTATTGCAAATCCAGCAAACAGGAAGCCCTGAGCACCATTTTGCAGTCTGCATAAATAATATTAACAACAATTAACAGTGCCTGATGGAATGATGAAACAGCAGGAAAAAAAAATCAGGGATTCAGAATGCATTTTAAAGTCACTTAAAAGCTAAATCCAATGGCAGCATGGAAGTTGCACTGATTTATACAGGCTGCAGATGTGAATCTGTATATTTCTACGTGTGAGCCAAGCACACCATGTGTACCTTTTCCACTCTACAAAAATCTCAATAACAGCCAGGCTGCTGGCATGTTGAGACCACTGCCTATCCGTGCTGGCCAAGATTGTCCCATTGTTTCCTAATAGTCACCCATCTGTCTACATCCATCGGCTGTCTCATGTCTTGTGGTAAAATTGTAAGATCTTTGGGGCAAGGGATCACTGTTTATGAGTTTTTAAAACTCCTCGGGGAACAGGGTCCAAATAATATCTACAGAATAATAACAATGCTTGAAATCTTGCAAACAGTGGATTGCTTGTAAGAACTGGACAGCATTTTTCCCAGCAGGTAAATAATAACCCCCCCGCAAAGAACGGACTGGTTGGCTTCTTTAGTCTGAAATCTACCATGCTAGGAAGAATACAACTGTTTTCTTCTGTGTGATGGCAGGATTGCCATCTCACCAGGACCATACACTACCTCCCATCTGTACCGACACACCAACCCTGGATGACAAAGCAAAGCCAGGTGACAAGTAAGCACGATATCATGCAAATAAGACTTGTTTCAACAATTAAAAATACTTCACCAGTTGACCAGGAGCCTGTTCCTTTATTTGCTCAGATGCAGGCTATCTTTATAAGGGGTCTTTTGCCAGATGCGACTGTCATTTCAGAATTTGCATACATTGGCTATAGAGAGAGCTGTGCAGTGTACTTTGTCAAATGAGTTCCAGGCGAAAATTTCCTGCTCAGTGTATCTATTGCCCCCTAGTGGTCATGTGTGTGTTTAGAAATAATAACTCAGAAACCAAAATATATTAAAGGCTGTTCATAAACAAGAGCATTTAGGGAGGAAATAAAAGAAAGCATAGACTCTCTGTCACCTCTCAGGCCATTATTGAATATGTGGGTTGGATTAGGGCTACCCTCTCAAATTTTGCATTGTGAGCAGGACTTCATGGCTATCTTCAATAGTATTTGATCACATTTGGGCACAACCACAACTAATATCCAAGGCTTCTGAATGAAACCTGGGCTGCACCTTATTAGATGAGGCCACCGTGCAACCAACGGGCTAAAGGAGCAATCAAAGCAGACAAGATCTTTGGGGAGAAGCGAAATTAATTTGTTGCCTTAGGCTGCATCTTCACTTGCTGTGCCATAGCATAGATCCATTCACTGGCATTCAATTTAGCGGGTCTAGTTAAGACCTGCTAAATCAAATGCTGAGGACATCCCCGGTCAGCACTAGTACTTCTGTCAGTCTGTGAAGGTGGCACCAAGCTTGGCTTAAGGTAAACTGACTACAGCTATGTAGTTTACATAGCTGGACTTGCATGCCTTAACCTGACGTTTCAGGTTTAGTGTGTAGACCTGGCCTTAGTCTTCCCTGCAGAGCACAGGAGGAAGAGTCCCACACCTGAGCCATTCCTTTTAGGTGACAAATCTGAGTAACTGTCCCCAATTGAGGTGACAATCAGGGAGGTTTTGGAACAAATTAATAAATTAAACAATGATAAGTTCGGTGGACCAGAAGATGGTCACTCAAGGGTTCTGAAGAAACTCAGATATGGAACTGCAGAAATAAGAACTGTAGCAGGTAACCCACCGCTTAAATCAGCCACAGTGTGAGATTACTGGGAGATAGCTAATGTAAGTGCTGGTTTTTAAAAAAGCTATCCTGGGAATTACAGGCCAATAATCATGCCTCACCAACCTATTAGAACTGTTTTAGCGGGACAACCAACCTGTAGACAAGGGGATGCAGTGGATATAGGATACTTGGACTTTCAGAAAGCCTTTGATAAAGTCCCTCATCAAAGGCTCTTATGCAAATAGGTAGTCCTGGGACAAGAGGGAAAATTCTCTCGTGGATCAGTAACTGGTTAAAACAGGGGTGGCCAACCTGAACTTGAGAAGGAGCCAGAATTTACCAATGTGCATTGCCGAAGAGCCACAGTGATATGTTAGCAGCCCTCACCAGCACCTCTCGTCTGCTGAGTAGTGTCTTTGCCTCCTTTTCCACTTCTCCCACCCACCACGACCAGCTGTTTCCTGGTGTGCAGAAGGCTCTGGGAGGATAGGGGAGGAATAAGAGCAAGGTAGGCTTCTTGGAGGAGGTGGGAAGGGAGGGGGGGAAGAGGACCAGTGATAGACACAGGAACTGAGAAATGAGTACCCCCACTGGCACATGGAAAAGTTGGCATCTGTAGCTCCAGTCCTAGAATCAGCGCCAATGCAAGTAGCAGCATATTAAACTTCTGAAGAACTGCATGGGGTTTGTGGCCCACAGATTGATCATCCCTGGGATAAAAGAAAGGGTAGGAATAAATGGTTAGTTTTCACAGGGGAGCAAATTAAATAGTGAGATCGCCAAGGATCTGTGCTGGGACCGGTGCTATTCAACATATAAATGATCTGGGAAAAGGGGCAAACAGAGAGGTAGCAAAGTTTGGAGACAATACAAAATTACTCAGGATAGTTAAGTCCAAAACAGTGTGAAGAGTTACAAAGGGATCTTATAAAACTGGGGGCCCGGACAAGGAAATGGCAGATTAATTTAAAAGTTGATAAACGCAAAATAATGCACATGGGAAAACAATCCCAACTGTGCATATGAAATGATGAAGTCTACATTAGTTATTAGCACTCAAGAAAGTCAATGTGCAGACCCATACGCAGGAATTTCTGGTGTGTGTGCTCCAGCCTTTCCCCTACTGTCCAGAGCATGCTTATTTGGGGGACCATGAAGGGGTGATTTTGCACCTTTGCACCTCCCATACTCCCATGTATGGCCTAATTTGGATAGCTGTCTGTGAACAGACTCTCAGTGTGTAGCAGCAGCCAAAAAAGCTAATAGAATGTTAGGAATCATTAGGAAAGAGATAGCTTATAAGACAGAAAAGATTGTAATGCCACAGTTTAAATCCATGGTATGCCCATGCTCTGAATGCTGTCTGCAGTTTTGATCACACCATCTGAAAAAAAGATATTTTGGAATTGGGAGATGTCCATAAAAAAGGCAAAAAATTATTAGAATTATGGAACAACGTCCGTATGAAGACAGAGTAAAGAGACTGGAATTGTTCAGTTTAGAAAAGAGGTAGCTAAGGGGAGGGGGGTATGATAGAGGTCTATAAAATCAGCCTGGAGGAAAAGTGTTTTTACTCCTTTACACAACTCAAGAACCAGGGATCAACGAGTGAAATGAATAGGCAGTGATGAAAAAAAACGTAACAAAGGGCTTCACAGTAAACCTGGGTGCACAGTAAACCTGGGGAACTCATTGCCAGGGTATGCTGTGAAGGTCAAAACTATAAATGGATTGAAAAAAACCCCCCAGTATGTCAGCTGCTGGAGTACAGGTCCATCAATGGCTATTAACCAGGAGAGTCAGGGACACAGCCCCATGCTCTGGGTGTCCCTAAACCTCGGTTAGAAGTTGGGACTGGATGTTGGGATGGATCACTTGATAAATTGCCCTGTTCTGTCCATTTTCCTCTGAAGCGTGTGGGACAGGCCACTGTGGGAAGATACTGGGCTAGACAGGCCACAAGTTTGACCCAGTATGACTATTTTTATATTCATGACTGATCAGATTACTAAAGCCAACCTTTAAACCAAGAGGGACAGCCTAAGGCACAGAGGCCAGATGTGGCCCCTGGCATGCCTGGATCCAGCTCCCGAGATTCAGGGCTCCGCCCCCCAGCACTGGGGAGCCCACGCTGGTACTCCACTCTCCCAGAGCGGGAGCACACAGAATCTACTAGCCTGGGTCTTCTAGGCTCTGGTGTGCAACAGGAATGGGGGGAGTGTCTTACTCTGAGTCAGCGGCCACATCAATGAAGGTTGGGTTTTTTTTTTTTTTTTTTTGCTTTGCACTTATGCACAGTCCCTGACTGATTTCTCTATAGGTCAGTGCCCCTGACCCAGAAAAGGTTCCCCACCCCTGCTTTAAACCATCTTGTCAGGAATCCCCAGAGGAAACTTCAGTAAGGTTCTAACAGAGCAGAGAACACTGTTTTGCTAGTCACCAGTCCAGCTTCATCTGCTCTGATTGCAGTAGATCTAGCAGTTTCCATGCCCAGGAAAAGTTCTATTCATAACAGTCCCTACAGCAGTTAACTGGCTGGTGGTACAGATCTTCAAACGGGTGCCATTGGCCCTATGCTGCTAAAAGAGATTCTTCTTATGCTCATGACATACAAAACTGTACTTTTGCTGGTGGTGCTAGCTAAGCCCTACCCTTACTGTTGCTTTCAGTTTCTGACTGCCCCAGCACACAGCACAGTGACAAAAATAAAGTTCCTACATAAGCACAGATTTGCTACTATTTGTAATACATATCCAAGGCTATGCCATTTAACCCCTCTGCATTGCATTGCTATTAAGTAGCTTTTTCACCACAACACAAAAAGTGAGAACCTAATATGGGCAACATCCCTCACTCATTTCTTAATTCAGAAACTTTAATAATATGGGGATCTGCTTTTCTATAGGAAACCTGCTCTGCAAAGATCATGCTCATTACATATACCTAAACTTCAATATATTTAATTTTCAATAAGAATCCTCCCTCACCCTTCTCTACAACTCTCTAATCACTACTAAAACTCTGCAAAAGAGAATCATCCTTTTTATAAGCACCTTTCCCAGCATGCTTGTCTGGTGCCTGGCACTTTAAATCAGGCCCAGAGGAAAACTGGCAGCCCTATAGTGGGTGTTTGGTGGTGGGTTGCTGGTGTGCTCTTCCAGCTGGTAAGTGCTTTTTGCTATGGCTTCCATTGCTATTGTGCTTGGGGAGTTCACAGATCTTTCAGTCTCCTTAATTTCTGTACTAGGATGGCAAATACTTGTTGAGAGGAGGGGTGAAGTCCTATAAATTTAAAGGAAGATAATTAAAGTGCTACATCCTGTTTTTGACCTCTAATGCAGCTTCTGCTAGTGGCATTGAGAGCTGTGCATGGGGATACAGGTCAAGATCTGGCATCTCCCCTCCCTTTCCTCCGGTTTTTGTAGTGCAGATGGTAATGCAGGAACTGATCCCAAAGCATAAGTGTGAATTTATATACTGCTGTGGTGCTTCAGAAAGTTGCTTACTACAATGGGCCATTTCTATGGCTGCCAATTATGTTGGCCCAGTACATTTCACTGCTTGAAGAATGGAGTCAAATTTAGGAAAACTTTTTTATAAACCCTTTGTCTCCCTCTGCAATGCACAGTGGGTGAAATGGACACATGTATTACCACTGTTCAGCATTTATATTATGCTAGCATTAATATAAAGGTCACCGTTAGCGCGGGCTCCATTGTACAAACATATAGTCAAGATCAGTGTCCACCTTCCAAGTGAATGTTAATTACTGAAAGATTTCAGTGAAGTGTTTTGGCCTAAATCAGTTGGCTACTTATTTCCTGCTTTCTCAATACAGGTTTCTGGGGACTAAATTTACTCAATTTACTTTTTCAAATGCAGCTTACAAAAAATTCACTTTAGTTTGTTAGAGTGGGGAAGTTTGTTAGACTGCAAGCAAGAATAGGATCTCTGAATTTTCCAATCAGCATGAACACATTGGGCCAAATTCAGATCTGGGCTGCCCCGGGGCCAAATTTGGGCTCACTCCAGTGAAGTCCATGAGTACAGTGGGACTCAAAGGGGAATCTGGTTTTCCCAGTACAAATATGGCTGTAACAGCCAGCGGGTTATCAGCTCTCCAGATAGGAGTCTCACATGCTTCTTTTGCAGCATGTATGGAAACCTCCCTCCTGCCTAACTATGCTCATTTGTAGCAATGGTCCCAAACCGTTCTGCTTCGGATAATGTGACTGCAAAAGCCGGGGGACAGTCTGTTAGAATATTGTAATATTTTGTGGTTGCAAATTGATCTGTTTTGGTGAAGGGGTCAGAATCTTCCATCTCAGCCTGGGCTGTTGGGGACCCTCTAATTCCTGCAGAAAAGCTTCCCTCTTAGATAGCAGTCATAAAATCATAGAGCTGGAAGAGACCTCAGGAGGTCATCAAGTCCAGGCCCCTGCTCTAGGCAGGACCAATCCCAACTAAATCAACCCGGCCAGGGCTTTGTCAAGCCGAGACTTAAACACCTCTAGGGATGGAGACTCCACTACTTCCCTAGGGAACCCATCCCAGTGCTTCACCAGCCTCCTAGGGAAATAGTTTTTCCTGATATCCAGCCTGGACCTCTCCCACTGCAACTTGAGACCATTGCTCCTTGTTCTGCTATCTGTCACTACTGAGAACAGCCTCTCTCCATCCTCTTTGGAACCTCCCTTCAGGAAGTTGAAGGCTGCTCTCAAATCCCCCCTCACTCTTCTCTTCTGCAGACTAAACAGACCCAAGTCCCTCAGCCTCTCCTCATAAGTCATATGCTCCAGGCCCCTAATCATTTTGATTGCCCTCCGCTGGACTCTCTTCAATGTGTCCACATCCTTTCTATAGTGGGGGGCCCAGAACGGAACACAATACTCCAGATGTGGCCTCACCAGAGCCAAATAAAGGGGAATAATGACATCTCTGGATCTGCTGGCAATGCTCCTTTTAATGCAACCTAATATGCCATTAGCCTTCTTGGCTACAAGGGCACACTGTTGACTTATATCCAGCTTCTCATCCACTGTAACCCCCAGGTCCTTTTCTGCTGAACTACTACTTAAGTGGTTGGTCCCCAGCTTGTAACTATGCTTGGGATTCTTCTGTCCCAAGTGCAGGACTCTGCTCTTGCCCTTGTTGAACCTCCTCAGATTTCTTGTGGCAGTGTTTAGTTGACTCTCTGTGTGCTTCTGTGTTTGTTCATTTTGAGTTTGTATCGGCTTCCAAACCATTTCCTCTTTCTGAGAGACACATGCTCTAAAACCAGAAGACGAGCAAAACTTGTTGGTGGGTTCCACAGCATTCTAACCACATGGGGGGAGGGGGGAAGGAAAAAGGCCTTTTACTTATATAACAACCATGTGCTGTTACAAATACGTTTTTGTTGAAAGCAAAAGCCGGTTGCTCTGACGGCAAGGACCAATGGAAAATAGGTGGCTCCTGGGATGAGCTAGGATGGCATCTGTGACGCACGCAGAAGTCAGATGGAGCGGTCATGACCTGAGGGTGGTTTTCAAAGGAGTCTTGCTGCAGGAGGGGTTTCTGCCGCAAAGCCCTGAAGTATATGCCGAAGTGCCTTGCTGAAAAGGGACAGGTTTATGCAGGGCCAGATTATCCATTAGACACAATCGGCACAGTGCCTAGGGCCTACAAAAATGCTTTGGGCCTAAGAAAATTCTTAACTGACTTGAAAATAAGAAACCTGCTAAATCCAACTTAATCATTTGCTATCTTTAGCCAATAAACAACGTACAGGTATAACATACAATTAATTATTAATAAGGCATTTCTCCCTTATTTACTGATAGATAATCAAATTGAAAGGCCTGCGATTATGAGAGTGCCTAGGGCCTATCAAGACCTTAATCCGGCCCTGGATTTATGTATATAGCATCAGGCCACAAAATGTGACGCTGCACAAGAGGAAGAGCAGAGCCGATTTGTGTAAAATGAGGGTGTGGATGAGGTTAGTGTTCCTGAAAGTTAGGGTGACCATATTTCCATATTCTGGGTGTAGGGCATCTGGTAAAATTACTTGCCTATCACCGTAGCCAGTGCCAGCTAGAAACAAGATAGGGTATGTGTCCCTGTTGACTGAGAGTCGGCACACAGTGGGGGCTGTGCTGATGGACCTGCAGAAAGAGCAGCCGGCTCTGAGCACTGCATTTGCACCCCACCTCCAGCCTTGTACCCCCTCCCTCCTGTTGGCTACTAGACACTTTCCCCGCACTCACCACTGATGGGCAAGTGGCTAGCGAGCAGGGATCTGGCCAGAAGCAAGACCCGCCAGTACTGAGGCGAAGGGATAGAAAATACAGGAAAATTTGCCCTTTTCAAAGAAAAAAAGTCAGGACACCTGCAGGAGGGTGTAAGTACAGGAGTGTCCCTTTAAAAACAAGACCTCTGTTCGCCCTAAGGAAAATGCTCTGCTAAAATCCGATGGCTTGTGCCACAGCTAATGCATGCTTCTACGCACAGCTGCCAGTCCTATCCATTCTGAGGCCTAGCAGCCATTGCAGTCCTTGCGTGGCCTCCACAAACAATACGCCCGAACTGTACACTCCCCAGGATTTCAGTCCTGAGCCCTGCTCCCTGCCCCAGAGTCCTGCCAATGTACGACAAGCCCGAGCAACAAATCCTGCTACTCCAGCCACTGGCCTTCACTCAACTCTTCCCAGAGCCGTCTAGGGTTGCCAGATGGTTGAAACAAAAATGCCGACACCCTCCCCACCTCCCTAAAAAAGGGAAAAAATTCTGTTGAAGGGGAAAAGGGGGGGGGGGGAGACCGAAGTTGTTGAGCAAAAAAATTAAAATAAAACAGCATTAAAACAGCATGTTCCCTTTAAGAGTGAGTGCAGGGATAGGCACAGGGGAGCAGTTGAGTACTAAGACCCAGGGGAAGCATTGGGGGCTGAGGGTGTTGGGGGCTAATGGGGGGAGGCCAAGCGCTGAGTGTCTGTAGGGTTGCCAGGTGCCTGGCATTTTCGCCTCCAGGCTGGGGAAAAATTCAGAAAATACCGGACATCTCAGGTGTTCCATAGTCTCTGAATTTTTTTACTAGCCAGGAGGCGGAAATACTGGACTGTCCGGGTGAATACCGGACACCAGGGCCAGCCTGAGCCATTTGTGCGCCCCAGGCCCTTGGAGCGCGGCGCTCCCCTCCAGAAGTGGGGCGCATGCATGGTCCCGCCCCCGCCCGGCCTGGCAGCCGCACGCGGTGCCCCCTACAATGGAGCGCCCCGGGCGATCGCCCTGTCAGCCCGTAGCTTGGGCTGGCTCTGCCAGACACGTGGCAACCCTAGCACTCAGCCGTCCCGTCCATAACCCTAACCCTGTCTTTAGGGGGCCCTGCGTCAGCTGCCTCAACTGTCCTATAGATGGGTCCCAGAGCAACCCGGGGGTTACCTGGAAGGGTCTGGCAAAGGTGGCAGCAAGGGTCGGCCCTCCCCGAACCCTTCCCCGTGGCAGCAGGAAGCAGAGCAGGTCGGGGTGGTGCAGATCAGGCTGCTAGGCCACTCCAGCTACCCCCACTGCAGAGAACGAGCAGGGGAACCCCTGCTGCTGCTCTGCACCAGGCCCCCGGTAATCCTTCGGCCTGCACTGCTATGGGAAGGGAGCGTTGGCGAGGGGGTGAGGCGGGGGAGGGGCCTACCGTGTGTGTATGGGGCTGCCCCGGATCTGGTACCTGGGGCAGCGGGAGGGGAGGGGCCCTCCGGATCCTTAGGGATAGCCCTGACGCTTCCAAAATGCACCTCACTCTTGAGCAGAAGAACCCCATGTTTCAATGGGGAGTTTGTCTGTATTCTCTGTCTATTGCCGGTACTGATCTAACCTCTCTTGCTGAATGCCTCATTAGGTAGCGAGCCTCATAGCATCCCTGCGAGGGAAGGGCCACTGCACCAGTTTTGTGGGGGAGGAGGTGGGAAACTGAGGAACAATGGGGCTAAGTGACTTGCCCAAGGTCACACAAGCAGTGGGCAGCAAAGCCAGGAACATTAATCCGGCCTCTTTCGAGGGTCCACACTAAGAATCTCTGTAAGAGCTAAATAGAAGCGGCAGGATTTAGCCCTTTACTTGCTTTTGAACCCAGATCTGTTTATTACTGAGGGGACAGGTGGAAACGCCCCAAACAATCAGTTTTGTTTCTGATTGAAGAAAGCCTTAATGAAGGTCTTGCCTTGGGAAATCTTTTTCTGTTTGGGATTTAACTACACAAGAGCTCCATCACATCCTTACATTGCAAAATGCCTTTTCCTTTCAAAGATGGCCCTGGCGAGGGTGGCGCTTGCCTTCTTCCGGCAAGTACGTTTCCATCGATAAGGCCGAAGGGATCAGACTGGGCAATACTCCCTTTGCACGTTGCAGTGTGTTTATATTTAACAATGTTTGCAGCACATGAGGGTTTCAACAGAGCGATTTCAGTGCATGTTGTGATGGATTGACCAGGAAGTCAGAAAATGCAGTTGCTATGGGAGATCTTTGAATTTCAAAAGCCCCTGGCATACTTTGAATCATATTTCTTTGTGGAGGGCTTCCTGCAAGTGACAATACACTCACTGCTGTTGTGTGCTTAGAGTAGATTTTTATGATGCCTTATACTTGAAACTATATAGGCAATAAACATCCTAACTCTATTGCTGCATCTGGCTATGCCATTCTGTTTGATGTACATTAAATAAATGGTTTTTTTTCAACTAATACATGCATAGTATGACAGTAGACCTGCAGAAGATTTTATTTTAATGAAAAGACTTTCCTGTAATTAAACACTTACTACTGCATTTCCTGGCAATTGACATTAAAGGATTGATTCCATTGGCATTCAATTTAGCGGCACAACTCTACTAAACGCAGCCAGAACCTCACTTGGCCCTAATGTAACACTTGCTGTGCATTTTGCCAACTTGCATAGTTAATTTTGTTGAATGGGGACTAGGGATGCAAATGAACCCAAAGAAGGTGGGTGGCAAAAAAGCAAACCTCAAAACACCCCAAACCTTAAAGTCTAAAGAGTGATCAGAAACTCTGCCTTTTCCCGTAAATCAGCCTACAGAAGTCACACTGGTTTCAAAATCATCTAACCTTTTGAGACTTCCTTAAACATTGAGTTGAAGCCTTTACTGGATTCTAATTTTTCCTTTTGTGGAAGAAAATAATGTGCGCACTTTGGCACAAATCCTCCTTAGAGACTTTGCATATAGAAGTACAATATAAATTAAGAAAAGATGCAACCTAAAGGCTCCGTCTGTTTGAAAAAGGCTTTTTTATGGGATACACCCCTTTCTAGCTCTTTATATCATATGCCTTAGGTTATTTAGATATAGAACAGAGGAGAGAGACTATATATAGTTATATCTTACTATTTAACAGCCAATTATTCTAAATGCTTTATAGTATTCAAATTGTCTTGAAAATTACTGTCATCAGCATCTGGACTAGATTTAGTGGTGCTAATTTGAGGTCATTTGGTCAAGTGGTACAAAGAAACATGCACGCATATACACACACAATTTGAAGCCAGGTATATTAAAGGCAGGACTAAAATGAACTGTTTATCCATTTTACCCTGCTATGTCACTATCAGGTTGATCAAAACTTGTTTATAGTTTAGTTCTCTACCTAGCTAAATATGCCTTCGCATCTGTATGCGGACACAAGTGCGCGCGTGCGCGCGCGCGCACACACACACACACACACACACACACACACCCTACCTTTCCTCCAGTATACCAAGCTCCTTAGACATTAACATAAACAGAAACCCATCCAGAATCAAATAGATTTGGCAAAAATTTAGTGAATGTAAAAAGGAATAAATGCTTTTCTCTAATACCAGTGCTACCTTACTAAGATTACTGGGGCTGACTGTATGTGCAACAAATTCTGTTCTACGATGCATAATTTTTATTTTTACTGGGATAACTCCTGATGTAATGAAACACTAATAAAAGGATTGATTTTGTGCTTAGCAAGTCATGTATATTAGGGAGAAGTTTACTAACAAAGGTGCTTTGTGATTTTTCTCTGAAGTTAGGAGGTTATTTTTTAAGTGATGACAGCTGACGATTTCTTTGCTCGCAAAAACAAACAAACTTTGATTGGCTCTCAAAGCACTATTCAGACAACGAGTTCAAGCTCCCAACAGCCACATAGAAAGATTATCCCTGTTTCACAGACAGGCAAACTGAGGAAAAGAGATTTGAGGACGTGGCCATGATCACAGACTGACTGTTGGCTTGGAAGAGAAAGAAATTCCCTGGTCCTCTGTACAAGCCAGCTGATGATATTTTAAAATAACCCAGACAATATATTCACCTGGGTGATACCTGCTGAAGCATTACCAAGAGGAATACTTTTGGGTTCAGTGTGAAAGACATACTTGATAGGATACTCTTGGAAATTTGACATGAATATAACTGGCTTGTTATTTTAAAAAGTCAGTGTTGTAATCTGGCGGAAATAGAAGATTTAAATCATAAACACAATCACACCTTTTTTCTTCTATTATTTTTCTAAGCAAACGCCCTAAAAGAAAGAAAAATAAAATTAACGATGAGGACCCCAATTTGTCTCTCGTACCTGTGTGATTCTGATGTTGCTCAGTTGAGATCTAGAATGGGTGTAGTGTATATGAGCAGAATTTGGCCCAGGATTTGTTTAAAAAAAATTCCCAAAGGGAGAAGTTGGTTGGATTTTTCCACTGAACAGACTGTGGAGTAATAGTTAAATGCAGCTGTGATAGGATAATACAGAACACAATGCATTTGCAGCTTAACAGTTTCACTTAGCAGGCACTCCAACTCTAAACTGCTGGCCTCTGTGAGCATGTCCAGGCATTCTGCAATCTCCTAGGGATTGTCTCCCTCTGGTGAGCATAACTAAGACTAACATGGGCACAGCCAGCAATCCAGATGTCTTCCTCTCTATACTGTTCTGCTGTGTTAACTTGCTCGATGTGACCTTCTCAGCAGAGAAGGTCACATTCACTCAACATAGGACTGTACAAACACCCACACGCTCATTCTGAGTGCTGGCCCTAGATGACCATAGGTCAGGTCGAGAACAAAGGGATCCAAACAAATCAGCGTATTGGAAAGGGTGGAATGCAGGACTGATCTTTGTAGCGGCTCTGCTGGATGGTGTCACTATAATAAACCAAACTCAGAGCCCAGTTCTGAGGCTTCCTAGCTGCTGGGAAAATTTAGAATCCTCTGCTTAGCCACATGGGACATCTCTGTAGCTGGAAAGAACAGCATGGTTGATCTAGCTAATCTATGGTGGCTAATCGATGGCCTGCGGGCTGCATGTGGCCCATTGGGGTTCCTGCAGGCCCCCTCTGTCTCCTTGACTCACACGTCTCAAACATTGGGGTCCTGCACTTAAGTGGGGTCATGGTTAGTGCATGTGACTGATTTCAGTCTTGTGGCCCACTGGAACAAAGGAGAGCCACTCGTGCCACCTTCTCACTAACCTTGGTTGCCCATCACTGACCTAGCTGGTCAGCAGATCTTTCTCACCACCACGTTACACTCCAGAGTTAAACACACAGACATGCCCACCCACTTGATTAGAAAATGGTAGATGAGTCAAACCCAGACCTTCCAGCATGGCATTGGATGAGTGTGACGTCAGGTGTTCAGATCAGACCCTGCTCCCGTCACTTTGGTTCCAGACCAAACCCAAAAAGGGAAAGGGACCCTTTCTTGGTTCCAGTTGCAGATGCAATTGGAGGGCATATGGCTCTTTTTAAGGCAAAACGCCAGTCTGTATGGCAAATGTTTCAATGGAATTGGTTTTCCATCAGAAAATTCAGCTTAATCAAAATCAAAATCGGTTTCAGGAATAGGTCAAGAGTGACACAACCTGATGGGCCAAAAAAAAAAAAGTTTCATTTGGACTTTCCTGTTTTGTTTTGGTAAGGTAAAAATGTTTAATTTTGACTTCTGTTGTTGCCATTCATGTTCTTTTGAAGTTTTTTCTATTAAAATAATGGATTTTAGGCCATGTTCTTTATCAGTGTTTCTTAAACTTTTTGAGACCATGAAACACCAAACAATAATAATTTTTTATGTGGAACACCTATGAAAATTTTCTTTAAAAAAAAAAAAATTGTGTCAGACAAAAACAAAGAAGAGGTCGTGGCACACTTGCGAGTTGTTCACAGAACACCAGTGTTCCGCAGACCATAGTTTAAGAAACGCTGTTCTATGTTTTAAGACGCTATTGAAACAAAATGAACAAAAGGATTTGATGTTTGAGTCAAAACTTTTCAGAATTTTCAATCCATGAGAAATTCGGCTTCTTGTTTGAATTTGCAATTAAAACAAATTCATGTCAGAATTTGCTGCCGAAAGGAAATTCCTGTTTCTGTCTGGCTCTAGAATCCACATGGTGCATCTCACCGTCATGCTCTTAGAGTCATCCAAGGCCCCTAACGAGGTTTTGTGCCCATCTTCTCTGCCTGCTAGAACCTAGGGACATGCTGAGCCCTGATGTCACTCCTTTTGCTTCTGTGGCTCATACGAGGCACAGATTTACTCTCGATGCATGTGGCGCTTTTACTGTGCAACTTTCTTTTGTTGTCAAAAAACTGATCTTCTCAAAATACCTGGGTGACTTTGCTGTGGGATCAAACTATGGAGAAGCAGCTTTCTTATGGAAAGTTACCCATCAAATAAAATGCCATTTGTATGGAAACATTAACCTCTCCCATTCCCCCTTTGCAGTATGCCCTGGCATGAGAGAGCATCTTTAAGGGTACGTCTACACTATAGGCTAAAGCCGAATTAAGATATACAACTTCAGCTACGTTAATTGCATAGCTGAAGTCAAAGCACCTTAACTCAGCTATTGGTGCTGTCTATACTGCAGAAAGTCAAAGGAAGAACACTCTCCCTTCGACTTCCCTTACTCCTCATGGGCTATGTCTAGACTACACAGTTTAAAAAAAAAAAAAAGTAGCCTTTTTCGAAAAAACTTCCCTTGCATCTAGACTGCCGTCACGTTCTTTTGAAATGAAATCGAAAGACCGTGGCAGTTTTTTTGACAGCGGTAAACCTCATTTTTACGAGGAAGAACACCTTTTTTCGAAAGAACTCTTTTGAAAAAAGGCGTTCTTGAACACAAGCAGGGCTTTTTCGAAAGAGAGCGTCCAGATTGCTTGGGTGCTCTCTTTTGAAAAAGCAGATCGCTTTTTCGAAAGTGTTGTTGCTTTCGAAAGTGTTGTTCGAAAGTGTCGAAAGTGTTTTTCAAAAGTGTTAACAATCTCTTCCGAAAGAGGTTTTTTCGAAAGAGCTCTTTTGAAAAAGCCTCTTTCGAAAGAGGCTTGTAGTCTAGACATACCCATGAAATGAAGGTTACAGAAGTTAGAGTAAGAAGCCCATTATTTCAAAATGATTTCCAAATAAGGGACTTGCTGTGTAGCCCCGCACTCTATTTCAAAATAACACTGCTGCGTAGACATGTCCTAAGAGATCAGTGATGATACATTTGGCTTCTCTTGCCTTTCCATTCAAGCAACAAATTTGCTGGCACAGTCTTGGACTATGCAGCATTCTGTGTCTCCTGTGAGCTCAGCAAACTGGATGATACTGGTAGCAGGCGGGGTTCACCATGTGCAAGATTTTCTTCCTACCAAAGTGATCGGGAAATAAAGAATTGGTCATTAGCAATAGACTTAATAGTTCATATTGCCTACAGACAGAAATAGATTAACCTGGGGTAAGGTGCAGGGACAGTGACAGGTTGAAACTCTCTAGTCTTGCACCCTTGGGTCCTGACCGGTGCTGAACCAGAGAATTTGCCAAACCACAGGAGGTCAATATTGTCTAGCAGCATGACCAACACTTCCACTGCTCACTGGGCTCTTAAAAGACATATGGGGATAAATTAGAGCTAAATAACAGCACGGAACACTGAGAGCCTGGGCTGGTGGCTATAAACAAACTTTATGAGACTGTGGGAAACTTGGCCACATGCATAAGTGGACATCTGGCTAAGTAAAACCATGCTGGGCCAGGGATGTTGCTGGATCCGAGTGTGCAGGGCTAGAGAGGTTCAATCAGTACATCTTTCAAGTTCGTTTCATAGCACAATGCCCTGGGCTTCTGGAGAATTTTTTATAACTGAACTTAGCAATGAGCCAGACCCATTAAGATCTGGTCTGTACTAGAAATTGAGCATTTTCAAATACCAAGGGTGCTTGGATCCTGAGATTGGGTTTAGGCTTCTAATTGAACCTTTTTTAAAAAATCTGGCTGAATTTTGGGGCTCAGGCAATGGGATCTTATCCCATCCATTTCTCCCATCTCTGCTTTCCCTCGCTCCCTTCCCCTCTGGCTTGTTCATGGAGAACACATAGTAGCAGATTGGTTGAAGGGGGCTTCCATGCAGTCCTTGTAGCTGGCAGAGTCCTCATCACAAGGCTAATGTGCTGTTGGGTGAGTTCTGGGAATGTTGGTGTTACTGTTACATTGCTCCATTGTGCTCCCCAGCTCAGGGGGAAAGGCAGCTCTGACGTCCACCCAGCAAACCCTGCTGTCACCTTGCAGATGTGTTGAATCAGCACGTCGTCTGGCTGACCTCACACTGTGCTCCCTCTCGGGCCAACATCCCCCACTGCCAGGGCCGACTCTCCCAGCCACGGGATCCTCGGCGGAGCAGAGGGGTTTGCGTGCATTGCTGGGCACGCTGCATGGGTCTCTGGAAGCATCTGGGGAACTTGGGCACCTCTGCTGCAGGATGCAACACACCCTGGCTACGTCTAGACTGGCATGATTTTCCGCAAATGCTTTTAACGGAAAAGTTTTCCGTTAAAAGCATTTGCGGAAAAGCGCGTCTAGATTGGCACGGACGCTTTTCCGCAAAAGCTCTTTTTGCGGAAAAGCAGCTGTACCAGTCTAGACACGCTTTTGCGCAAAAAAGCCCCGATTGCCATTTTAGCCATCGGGGCTTTTTTGCGCAAAACAGTACTGTGCTGTCTACACTTTTGCCCGAACGGGAGCAGCATAGTATTTCCGCAAGAAGCACTGATTTCTTACAGTAGGAAGTCAGCGTTCTTGCGGAAATTCACGCAGCCAGTGTAGACAGCTGGAAAGTTTTTCCACAAAAGCAGCTGGTTTTGTGGAAAAACTTGCCAGTCTAGACACAGCCCCTGTGTGAAATGCTGGTGCAACAGCCTCCAGGCTGTTGGCAGAGTTTGAACCACAGCCCTCGGCACTCATGACCTTAGGACCTGAGCCAAAGCACATCTGGAATCTTGATTTAAATGGGCTTGTGACTGGGCCCTGAATCCATTAGCTGGAAGCTGTGGGAGGTAGGTTTTCTCTGTGGCTCAGCTGCTGATGGGGTTGGGTAATGCCTTACAATGGTGCTGTGCCAGGAAGCAGGGAAAGAGATCAGCAGGACAGTCAGGTGAGATTCAGGATGGGGGGCACCTTCCTTCCTGCCTGCCTTTGCCCCCACATGGGGTGGAGACATGAGATGCCACTGTATGCCTTGCTGCTCAGTTGTTCCCAGCTGCAGGGGTCATGGACCCTTCTTTTCACCTGCCAGATGCGTTAAGAACACAATAAAATTCCAGAAGGGGCTGCTATTGAATTCATCTCGCTCCCTCTCCCCCTGCTATGGCAATTAAACACATCTGCAGCCAGGCTGGTAGGAGGGGGAGAGGAATCGCCCACTCTCTCTTGTAGTGTGTTTACCTCCTTGATGTAGCGGGAACTTACCCGTCTCTGCATCGGCTTCCATGCCATGGCCTTTGGCTCGCCGAGTTACAAACAGAAAAAAGCATTATCTGTAAATCTATCGCAGAGTCTGTTTTTCCTGGGAAAATAACTGTTCCAGTTCACAAGAAAACTGCTGTGGTCCACAAGAATGCTCTGAAGGCAAGAAGACTCCAGGCCCATGTTCCCTCTTGGTGGGCAGTTTCAAAACAGTACAGGCATGTTGCAGATTAGATGCATGCGGCAGGGGCTTGGAAAGGCATTCTAGGCGAGTCACTGGGGCTGAGATGGACAATCTGCAAATCTTCCAGCTGTGTCATGTCTGCAAACACTGCAGGCCAGGGAAACCACATGCTGGGTGGGAAAGGGCCCTTGAAAACAGAATATTCTTGCAGCTTTTGGTGCCTTGAGTGCTTCTGTGGAGTAATGGTGGGTTTACGCTGGAAGTAAATACCTTGCTGAGAAGAAGGGGTGGGGGGAGATGGCAGGGTGGAGTCTTAATGTACTGATAGGGAAACATCTGCAGTCAAAAAAATCCAGCTGATGGCAATAAATTGGAATATGTGCTTAATCCAACTCATCCTTACTCCATGATACATAAATACTGTAGAAGTAAAAGGCATCTGCTAAAACCGTATGCCTAATGGTGATTAGCCAGCGTGGGTAGGAATAGTGTCCCTAGCCCCTGTTTATCAGAGGCTGGAAATGGATGACAGGAGAGGACTCACCTGATGATTCCCTGTTTATTCACTCCCCCTGGAACATGTGGTATTGGCCGCTGTCGGCAGACAGGATATGGGGCTAAATGGATCTTTGGTCTGACTCAGTATGGCTGTTCTTATGTTCATGTGAATGGTGTAATAAAACAGACTCTAGTATATATTGTGTGTATAAAGACTCTTTCATGTAAATCAATGTTTAATCCATTTAACTTTATTTATTTTTTACGGATACAAATCTGTGTTGGGAAAAACCCAGAAGCTGGTATCTTAAAACGGTTTGGATTGCCTGGAAGCATCTGTGTGTTCCTCAGATCTGAGGCTGTCTCTGTTTGGGACTCCTCCAAGCCAAGATGGGTCTAGTTTCTACGCTCTTTTGGGATGATGTAAAAATGTTCTGAGAACAGTTCCCGGGATTTTTATACCCTTGAAGCAGACCCTCATCCCTACATCTAATCCAGATGCAGATGTCTGTAAGATTCTGGGGGAGAGAATGTGTCTTCATTTGTGTACAGCATAATAGGGCCCTGATCCTCATTGGGGCCTCTGGCCATAGGTGCTGACAATCCCCTGCAGCTGCGGGAGGGTGCTGGAACCCCCCTTCGACCCTAGATCCCACCCCCTCTCCGTCCCCTGCCCCGACCTTTTCCCACCCCTGTTCGGCCCCATTTCATCTTCTTATCTCAAGCCCCTCCCGTGGTCTGTCCCCATCCCATCTCCTCCCCCAAATGTGCCCCATCTCTGCTCCTTCCCCAACCCTCCTGGAGCTTCTTGACTGCTGTGAATCAGCTGTTTGCGGCTCTTAGGATGCACTTGGTGTGACGGCACGTTGGGGTCCCCCGTCTCCTGCACCCCGAAATGACACAACCAGACCGCACCAGCCGGTGGAGTAGAGGAAGTTTATTGCCTCTCCAGGATACAGCACAGCACAGATGTAATCTGGTCACAGAGCTGGGCTAGGATGCCTCAGGCCCCCTTGAGATGGGGGAGACTGGGCCCCTAAACTCCAGCCCCTTCCCTAGGCTGTCTCCTCCATGCTCCCAGACAGCCACCAACCAACTAACTAAATTCCCTTCCAGCCCTGCCCCCCAGCCAGGGCAGCATTCCACCTTCCTTTGTTCCTCTCCATGGGGGGTGTCTGGCCACTGGTTCAACAAGTTTGGCACTACCTTTGCATAGTGAGGTTTTCCCTGCTGGGTCTTGCTCCAGACAGCAGGGGGTCACCACAGCCCAGCAAGTACCCCCACTACATCACACTTGGGAGGGGGAATATGTAGCTCGGTAGGGCCACCAGTGGGTGAGAGGCATGGTGAGGAGGGAGGCTTGGTTGCCAATGGGTGCTAAGCACCCACTAATTTTTCCCCATGGGTGCTCCAGTCCCGGATCACCCATGGAATCGGCACCTGTTCCTCTGGCTACTACTGACATATAAATATTTCATAATAATTTGGATCTCGATTCTGCCTCCATGCCCCCTTCTTGATGTATGTATTCAAATGTGTGAGTGCGTCTGGTGCTCTGAACAATGTGACCCGCAGTGATGGAATTCAGTCTGGTGAAAGCTTTCCCTGGTGTCACTGCAAGTCTGTCCTGACCTGTGAGATGCTCTGCCTTTCTGGCTCTCCTAGGCAGATGCTCACCCATGCCAAAGTGCGCACCACACTGATTTACTCTTGGGACCTTAATCAAAATTTCAGCTACCCTATCTATGAATGAGAATCCAGGCCAGACACCCACTGTGCCACCCCAGCATCATTTCATTGATTCACTGTACAGGTTGAACCTCTCTAGTCCGGCACCGAAGCAGAGAATTTGCCAGACCATGGGAGGTCAAATAGGGTATGTCTACACTAGCTCGTTAATTTGAGCTAGGTAGGCAAATGAGGCAACCGGAGTTGCAAATGAAGCCCGGGATTTAAATATCCCAGGTTTTATTTGCATGTTCCTGTCCGGTCGCCATTTTGAAATTTTACTAGCCTGAACTCACTGCCGCGCGGCTACACGCAGCAGTGAAACGTTAATTCGAACTATGTCCTTAGTTCGAATTAAACTGTTACTCCTCATTCCACGAGGAGTAACAGTTAATTCGAACTGAGGAGTTAGTTCGAATTAACATTTCACTGCTGCGTGTAGCCACGTGACAGTGAGTTCGGGCTAGTGAAATTTCAAAATGGCGACCGGACGGCAACATGCAAATAAAGCCCGGGATATTTAAATCCCGTTCTTCCTTGCAACTCCGGTCGCCTCATTTGCCTACCTACCTTGAATTAACGAGCTAGTGTAGACATACCAATATTGTCTAGCAACATTATCAACACTTCCACTGCTTAGTGGGCTCTTAGAAGACATTTTAGGGATGAATTAGAGCTAGATAACAGCACAGAACACTAAGAGCCAGGACTGGTGGCTTTAAACAAACTTTGAGATCGTGGGAAACTTGGCCCCACTTATAAGTGGACATCCGGTTAACTAAAATCATGCCAGTGCACAGATGTTGCCGGACCACAGTGTGCCAGGCTAGAGAGGTTCAACCTGTATAGTGATTCTGAAATGAATCTAAATGGTTTGTCTTGTAAGTTTTGATTGTAAAGCACCAGCAAAGCCAATGCTTGTCGGAGTTCTCAGTTTTCTCCCTCCCTTGAAGATGCATATCTCCCTCCTGACCTTAAATTTTTATATAGCACCTATTACACTGGTCCCTAGGTGTTGATGAGTTGAGGCACAGATGTGCTGCAGCCATCAGTGACTGTGTGAGCCATAGTAAAGCTCCCAGGCTCATGAGGTCTGGAAAGCCAATAGCTAAAGTTCTTTTGGGCACCATATAACAGCAAGGGGGCTGCTTTCACCAAAGGGTCCCTGACACACAGCAGACATGCAATACATCATCTGGAGAACTTTGATTCTGATAGCGATCTGCACAGCCATTGCTTTCAGTTGACAGGGATGGAAAGGGTTTTATGGTTTGGCTTCCCCTCGATTATTGACCCTCTGCAGCAGAGGGAATGGCCGCGGCTGCTATCAGTGCAGGCCGTTGTGGGGTGGAATGGTCATTGGTTGAGGAGTGTTCTCTCCCAGGCAGGAAATGAAGGGTGCAGTGGGGGAAATCAGTGGAGATTTTTCCTGAGAAAAATGTCTCGCATCTATTGTCTGACCTTTTGCTAACCAGAGAGCCAAGGTTCCCTGTGCTCCTTTGCATTTGGAACGGGAGATGAAAGGATAAAGTTAATCAGAGGAAAATACAGACCGAATATCAGGTAACGTTTTGTAAGCGCAAATGCCGACAGCGAGAGATGGGGAAGGATGAGATTGGTCTGGAATAGAGCAACCTTGCCCACCTCATAAATGGAGTGAAAGGTTCCAGCGTAGAGCATGTAGATGGCACATGCTTTGAAGCAGGCCTCACAAGGTTGTGGGCCAGGTTTGGGGCTTTTCAGTACTAAGATTATTTGCTAGAGAATTTGTCTTACAGGTCCCTCTCTGAGGTGATCACAGATAGGCCTGTCACTGAGGGAGTGGGGACGGGGCCGAGTGATTCAAAGCAGTGACCGCATCCAGAGCTCCAGGCTGCCAGAGCCCCACACAAAGCTCTGGGTGGCACAGGCTCCGGATGGCACTGAGGGGGTGTGAGGCGTGCTGGTACAGGCCGTGCTGAGGGCCAGCTGCCTAGCTCTTCCCCTTCCACCAGAGGCCCTGCCTTTTCTGGGAGCCAGACCCCTCTCCCCATGTTGTGTGTTCGCCATGTTGTGTGTTCGCCTGTCCACAGAGGATATGAACTAGTACAGCCCCCACCGAGAGAGGCTTGTTAGCGAATCCTTTTCTAACTCTAGTGGTCCCTAGTTCAGCTTCTGCTGTTTTGACCAGGGTGGTGGCAGTCACACGACTACAGGATAAAATAATACTTTCCCATTCTGAGCACTGCTGAAAAGGATCTGGGGTTATATGGATCACGGACAGAGTCAACAATGGGACGCGGTTGTAAAAAAAAAAAAAAAGTGAAGGTAACCCACAGGAGTGCTGTACATAAGACTTGGGAGGTAACTGTTCTGCTCTGTTTGGCACTGGTGAGGCCTCGGCTGGATTGATATTCTGAGTGCCACACTTAGGAGAAATGTGCACGAATTGGAGAGGGTCCAGAGGAGAGCAACAAAAATGATAGAAGGTTCAGAAAATCTGAAAAACCCCCACAAACCCTGAACCTGTTCAGTTCTGAGAAAATTAGACGGAGGCTGATAATAGTATTCAGATACAGTAACGACTGGAATAAATAGAATGGTGGTCGACTGTTCTCCACGTCCTCTGAAGGTCGGACCAGAAGTAATGGTCTGAACCTGTAGCAAAGCTAGATCTTGGGAACCACTTTCTTACTCTATTGGAGGCTCTTAAGACCAGGCTGGAGAAATCTCTGCCAGGGATGGTCTAGATTTATTTGGTCCTGCCTCAGGGAAGGAGGCTGCGCATGGTGACTTCTCTAGCTTCCTCCCGGCTCTCTAGGCAGCTGGTGAAAATGTTCTTTGGCTGAGTCCACCCTGCACTCACCCCCACAGTGGTCAGTCCTATTCCACAGGGCAGGGCCCGGCTCCCCACTCCAGCCCGTGGTCTTTTTCCTCTTACCAGTTTGGAGGAGCCCGCCCTAACACAGCTTGACGTGTCTGTCCAGGTGTAGCTGGGCCTTGCTGTGATGCCTCACCCTGTCTGCTTCCTGCTCTTGGCCCTATGTGGCTTTGCTTGCTTAGCTGGGCATGGATAGAGACAGCAAGGGTAGCTCAGAAAATGAGGACAGAGCTAGTTTTGGGGGGCTGAGCTCCTTCTAGCCCAAGCCACCCGCTGCCTATGCCAGCCGAACGTTTGGCAGGCAGCACATGCCATTTGCCCGCCTTGCAAATCCTCACATTCCAATCCTCTTCCTCCCCACCCCGCAGCGGACAACCCTCCGCTGAATAGTAGCTAGATGAGTTCCCAAACAATATCTGCTGCTGCTCCGTTAATTGCAGTAATCTAACGGGAAACATAAACAGGAAAACGCGCCAGGGAGATAAAGGGTAACTGCGCTGCATGGCAAGGGAAGGCGAAGAGGCCACGGCAGCTGTGTGGAACGGAGTTCAGTAAATGGGCAACTCGTCAGCTTGCGGCTGGCCGCCGCTCAAAGGCGTTAATTAGTTTTGACAGATAGCCACCAGGCCAGCGTCCCCCATTCACTTCCCTTCTCAAATCCCAGCGAGTGCTGACTTGGGCCCGGCGGTCACCTCTTCTCTGCAGCGACGTCAGGGCCCGGGGCTGAGTGCATTAGACTCAAGACTGGGAGTCAAAATGTGGGCTTGACGTTTCCCAGTGTACAGCTTTTTTGATGGAGCACGCTTCTCCTTTGCTCTCTGGCACCTGGACTTTGAACCCCGCCACCCAGGAATTCAAACTCCCAGGGAGACCTCACTGCCTGCCCCAACCCCAGGCTTGGAGAAAGCTGTACGAGTAGCTCCGAGGAAGGGGAAAAAAAGACTCCAATTGCATTAGCCTGGTCTCTGCCAGCAGGTGTCCCTCTAAGGCAGAGGCAGGGGGCGATTCCAGAACAGGGAGGAAGGGAGGCATGGAACCCACTTTGTCAGAGCAGGCTGCAGCCCATGAAAGCTTGTATAAATGTGTCGGTCTTTAAGGTGCCACAGGATTCCTGGTTGAAACTGTATGGTGGCTTCATACAGGGCCTTCCTCTTGAAACTTCTGACGCATCAGTGTTAGGGTTCCCAGGTGTCCAGTTTTTGCCGGGAGAGTTCGGTATTTTGGCCTTCAGTCCAGTGGTAAAAAAAGCAAAAAAGCAGAGAATACCAGATATGTGAAATGTCCAGTGTTTTCTGTTTTCCTGGGATGGCTGGCTGGCAGCATCTGCAAGGGAAGGGGGAGCGAGGAGCATGGTAATTTAAAGGGGCAGTGACTTTTTTTTTTTTTTTTTTTTGCTTAACAAGTTTGGTCTCCTTTTTTTTATTTTATTTATTTTTTTTTTGTTCAACCAATTTTCCCCTGCTTGTTTGGGATTTTTTGTGAAGGTATCTGGCAACCCTAATCAGTGTTTGCATTGCACATATTGGTCGTTTCTAGCCAGCCCCAGGAATTTAAGAGCTGCCCCCAAGGAAGTTGGAGATGTGATCAGAAAGCCAAGGAGGCCCTTTGGCAAAGGGGATCGCCCGAGTCTGAAATCCATGGGGTGCCTCATCCCAACTGAGTGGCTCAGGAGATGCACCCCTACGACGGAATAAGGTTCTCCCCTTCTAGGCCTGGGACTTGTCACCCCCACCAGCCAACCCATTCCTTCCTGTCATGGGATGGAGGGCCCTTTGAGGCATGCTGGGCATGGCCTTGACCATGGCTTAGCTAGCTCTCAGCCCCACTGATGCCCTGGCAACATGAGGGCTGCTTAGCAACCGCAGTTGGGTGGGATGGGCTGACCCCAGCAGGACAAGTTATAAGCGAAGAGGGAGGAACAAAGGGAATTTTCATTTGCATTGGGCAGGAACATATTTAGGAGTGGGGGTACTTACACCCTCCCCCTTCTCTTGTCCTGCCCCCACGGCTGAGGCCAGGGGCAAAGCCCTGGTGTGTGAGGCAGCACCCGGGACCCAAGGCTGCAGAGCCCCCAGTCCGTGGGGCTGGCAGCTGGGACTTCAGGCCCAGAGCCAGCAGCAGGACCCCTGGAGCGCGGGACAGCAGCTGACTCCCAGGTGCAGGGCCAGCAGCAGAGACCACGGCGCACGGGGAGGCAGCCAGGACCCTGGGTGCTAGGCCAGGAGCCTGGAGGTCCTGCAGCACCCCCCCCCCCTCCCAACGCACCTCTAGTTCCTGTGCCTATGAACATCTGGGAAGAGCATGAGTCTCTGCCAGGGAGCAGGGTAGGCTCCTCCTAGGGCGGGGAGCTCCCTAAAAGGAGCAGGCAGGTCCTCTGAGGTAAACTGTTGGAGTCCCTGGCAAAAGGAAGCGGTGGAGGAAACCTGCAGTGGGCAGGAGGTGGGGAATTTCGGTGCAGCCTGAGGGGCAAAATAATTGCTAGTCTGGGCATTTGGTTGGGACTTGAAGTTGGGCCTTCGGAAGGGGAGTGAAGTGTTACGTGACTTGGCTAGGGTTGCCAGGTGTCCGGTTTTGAACTGGACAGTCCAATATTTGAGCTTTCTGTTTGGGAAACAAATTGAGAAAATAGAAATGTGGGTATTTTCTAAATAAGATATAATGTCGATTGTGATGTCATGTCAAATGTGTCTGGTATTTTTGGTGAAACCATTTGGCAACCCTAGACTTGGCAGAGCCACAGAAGGAACCAGTTGGGACTGACCATGGAAGTGGTCACAAGATAGGATGTGGGGATGAGCAGAAGTCCCCTGTAATGCCATGTCCAGATAGGAGAGTGAATCCCCTTTCCAGGAGAGCAGATAACTTTCACAGCCAGGCCTGGAGCTCCCCATATCGCACCCAGGGGCAGGGAAGACAGAATTATTATTCCCATTTTACAGAGGGATGAACTGAGGCTCAGAGTTTGACATGCCTGAGGTTGCATGGAATTCATGAAACTGCTGGGATTGAACAGATGCCCAGCCTCTCAAGTCACACTTCAATCACAGGGAACTTCTGCTCCCAGTTAGCTTACCTAAGCACACCGCTTGTACTTCTTTAACGCTATTGGTGTACACGGGAGTATACACCACTATATGCTCTGTACGTACTGTATGGTGCATAGTCCTTATGATGGCAAAGCTGCGTGGATTGTATTACCACCCCCAAGCAAAAGAAGCTATATTGGTGTAACACTGACACACCCCAATCGTCTGCAGCTGGAATCGAATCCGGGACTTCTGGAGTTTGGTGCACAACCCTTGAGCTAAAAGGCAACTTCCTATTAGCTCAGGCTATAGAGAGGACTCACTAGTTTTTGTCTCTGTCAGTGGGCTCACTGCCACCAGATAGTACAATACCACACCACACCCAGAAGGTGTGTTGGTTTACACTCGGAAAAAGTGCCACTTTGCTGGTAGATCCGTAAGGCTACGTCTACACTGCAGCGCTATTTCGGCGTACCAGCGGTATCCTGAAATAGCCATTCTGCATCTTTTGAGTGCACCCGTTATTTTGAAATAGAACAGGCGTGCTGTTCCGACGGCCCTGTAAACCTCATTCCACGAGGTGTGAGAGACGTTTTGTAGTAGCTTATTTCGTCATTTGATGCTGTCTACACAGCACTTCTTTCGAAATAAATCGCTATTTCAAAACAGACTCAAAATAAGCTAAGCAGTTTGCAGTGCAGGTGTCCCCAGGGGACTTTGTCTGGCACTGCCGCATCAGTGATACATCGCACCTCTTCATACACCTGCCACAGGCCAGGGGCAGATGACCGTTTTGCGGGGCCCAGGGCAGCCCAATTTCATGGGGCCCCCCTTTGCCACGGCGCATGCGCGGGGCTTCTTGAAGCACAGGGCCCGGGATGGCCGCCCCGCTCGCTCTGCCCTATATCTGCCCCTGCCTGTGGCCAGCATTGCTATGGTGGAAGAAATCTGCACTGTAGATGTAGCATGGTATAAATGTTATTGTAAGATAGCTATTTCTGTACAGGGATCTAAGGGGAATAAGCTATACAGGCATGAGGTGCCCTTCTATCGGTATAACTTACTAGGGGATGTACCAGTCTAACTACAGCTGTTGAAAACCCTAAACAAATCCCTACGTGAAATAGTTAGCAGGACAGAGACCAGGTGTAGTCTGGGCCATAAATACAGCAACCGCTGGAAGGAGAAGACAGCAGGTCAAGGCAGTGGGGGAGGGGGGGGGCGGGTGAAGGCTCTTTGTCATTCATGCTCAAATTCGACACTTTACGCTTAGGTTTGAACAAAGACTCTAATTACCTTACCCATTACAAAGATAGCTTCCCCAATTATCACCTCTAATATCATTAGCTCACAGACATTTACCTTCTCCCCGCTCCCCCATCCCCCTTCTGTTCTGAAATTTGATTTGTCCTTTTCATATGTGTTCACTTTTTTTTAAAATTGTTTCCTTTGTTTCCACTATTTGATCTGAGGAAGTGGGTCTGGCCCACGAAAGCTCATCACCTATTAAACCATCTTGTTAGTCTTTAAAGTGCTGCATAGTCCTGTTTTTTGTTTCAGCTACACCAGACTAACACGGCCACTTTTCTATCACTAATCTGTCATGTGTGGGGTAAGGACTGTTGCAGCAAGTGCCATAGAATCCATCATCTGCAAGAGCTCCCCTGCTTAGTAAGAGGAGACTGCTTCAGAGCCTGCAGGCTATTTGTGCAGTTTGTGCTCTCTGGCAAAAGCATTTGTCCTGCTGTTCTAATGCCGACAGGACAGAACGTGATCAACCCAACCTTCGCTCCAATCTCTCTGTTCGCAGCCATTGAGCCACTGGAAAGGGGGCATCAGGTGCGAGAGCCGCAGAGGGTAGGAGTGTGGGGAAGTCGCTGGCAGCATGAGGTGTGCAGGCCCTCCAGCTGAGCGGGCTGGAGATGGAGCGGCGTGGGCAGAGGGCTGGCTTGGCAGACGCAGTGGCTAGCTGTGCAGCGGAAGCGAGGAAGCCAGAACTGGCAGAGAGGAGGGAATGAACGCGAGGCTCGGGGAGCGATGAGAGGCGTTGTGTCAGTCAGGGAGACAGCACGAGGACTTTCTTTGTTTTGTTTGGGATGCAGAGCTCTTAACTGGCCAGTCAGCAAGCGGAGGCGTTGCAGCAAGTCTGAGACCAGCAAGGAGCTGGCTGTTGTCACTGCCTTGCATGCAGGCCTTGTTAATCATCCCAGCAACAACTGGCTCAGGTTCTCCTGCTCCCAGCACCTAGGCCCCTTCTGCTTGGGCTGAAAGGGCCTCTTCGTTAGCAGGACGAGGCCAGTGATGCACGCGATTGAGAAGTTCCCGTTGCCTCCCTTAGGCCAGCGATTTTCACATGACAGGTCGCGACCCAGGACTGGGTTGAGGAATGTCGGGCACTGGGGCTCGTTGCTGCAGGGGGATCAGCTGACCAGTGTGGGGGGGCGGGGGGGCTAAGGCAGCCTCCTGCTTGTCCTGCATTGCAGACTGTGCTGAGTCTCAGAAGCGGCCGGCAGCAGGCCCAGCTCCTAGGTGGAGGTGCGCAGGGAGAGCGCCCAAGGCTCCATGACCTGCCCCTGCCCTGAGCGTTAGCTCTGCACTTCCACTGGCTGGGAACCTGCTGCTGGCTGCTTCTGGGGCGCAGCATCATTTGCGGTGCCAGGAGAGGCAGGAAGCTGCCTTAACCCCTGGTGCACCACTGACCAGAAGCCGTTCAAGGGAAGCCCCTTCTGCCCCAGCCCTGACCCCCCCCCAAAATCCAGCACCCCTCGCTTCCACCCCAAAGCTCTCCTCCTCAGCCCCACCCCAAAGCCCACACTCTAGTCAAATTATGTTGGGCCGTGGGCATCAACAATTTTGTTCAACTGGATCATGAGAAAAAAAGTTTGAAAACCGCTGCATTAGCAGGCATCCCCTTCCCCTACTTTCCTAATGGCCACATTAACAAGCATCTTTGAATTTTATTTCTTTAGCTTTGGCCTAGGAAAAGAGGATACAGCCTTAAAGAGTGAGGACACCAAGTAGCTGAGAGGCACTGTATTCCTCTTTAGGCACCTTGTTCCGTGTCTACACTTTAGTTTCTTGTGAGCGTCTTCCCTCTTCAGAAACTTAGTCGGATTTGGCCAAGCCCTGTGTGTCGCATACGGTGTGTGTGTGTGTGTGTGTGTGTGTGTGTGTGTGTGTCGCATACGGTATGGGTGTGTGTGTGTGTGTGTGTGTGTGTGTGTGGAGCGTGTAGGTCATACGCCAGCTCCCTATTTTGTAATGTACCTCTTTCTCACAGGGGCTTTTTGTTTTGTTGTTGTCTGAATGAACATGTCCTTCGCATTCAGCATCACCTCTGAAAAAGCCCTTTCTTAGAGGTTATTTTCAGCATGCCTGGGGTGTCCACATCCTAATCCCATCTGGGAGGAATATTCCTTAGAGCGGGACTTCTTCTAAGGGGCTTTTCTGTGGGGGTAATTGGAGAAGGCTTGGTGTTCCCAGCAAACAGCGCGAACCAGTGTAGGGAGCTTTTCTGAGGTCACCGTGGCAGAATGCTGGGCCTGTTCCGTATTTTGGCCTAGCCTCCTCCTCTAATAAGGCGCTGGAGGCAATCCAGGAATGAGCTCTCAAAGAGGAAACTGTGAAGATAGCTACTTCCAAGAACATTACAGCTGTATGGCTAGAGGAAGATAACCACCTTATTCTTCCAAATGCTCCCAGCCAGAACCACAAAGAGGGCATTGCTTCATTCAAAGCATAGCACCTCCTCTGACGCTGCAGTTCAGCATCCACACGCTGGAGTGTCTCTGGTCCCCTGCGCTGCTCGGATCTAGCAGCTAATTCAGTGGCAAGACCCCTGTGTGGACTGTCACTGGTTACTGCAACTTATCTACCCAGTAACCACCACAAATTTTAATTCCAGTGCACTGCCTTCTATACTTGTTAATTAACCTCTCACGGTGGAATGGATGTTCTGATTTTTCCTCACCCCTAACTTTGGGTGTGAAGATACAGCTGGGGTTTTATCTTTTTGCTGTGAGGTCAGAGGACTAGACTTGATGATTTCTCGAGGTCCCTTCCAGTTCTAGTGTTTCATGATTCTCTCTTGTGTAGTGCAATTGCCTTGCACCTTGTTTCTGGAGTGCAAGCTGGGCTGTGTTTTATAGCACTTAGAGTACGTCTACGCTGCAAGCCTATTTCGAAATAAATAGTGCTATTTTGAAATAACTTAGACCACATCTACACAGCAGACAGTTATTTCAAAACAGTGTGAAAATACTGTCAAACTGGAGGACTTACTCCGACTTCTGTAATCCTCATGGTATGAGGAGTAAAGGAAGTTGGAGGAAGAGAGCTCTATTTCGAAATAAGTGCTGTGTAGACACTACCAATTTTGAAATAAGCTATTTCAAAATAAGATTGACGTAGCTTAATTTGCTTAGCTTATTTTGAGTTAGGCCCTATGGTGTAGATGCACCCTTAGATGCCAGTTCTCTGTCATGCTGGGATGTGCAAAGCAGCAGTTTGGTACCCAAGGTAAAATTTCAAAAGTGACTATATAAGTGAGTTGGCTGCTTAAGCCCTCTTGACTATTAATATGAGCTGGATGTGTATATCACTTGAGTGCTTTTTGAAAATGTTACCCCAACACTATCCTTTGAATTTCAGTGGAATTTGGGTGGCTAACTCCTTTAAGCTTCTCTGAAAACCCCACCCTAAGTACCTAAGGCTATGGCTAGACTGCATTGCTATGTTGGTTTACCGGAAGTATCCGGAAATAGCAATGCCGCATCCAGGAAACGCGTCCGCTATTTTGGAAAATTTTTCAAAATAGCAGACGCGCTCTTTCGCCATCCTTCTAAATTTCGTTCTACAAGGAATAACGGATGGCTCGAAAAAGCACTTTATTTCAAAATTTGGCACCGTGTAGATGCCCCAAATTTTGAAATCTCCTCTTTTGAAATTAAATTGAAAAAAGATATGCAATTTGCATACTGCAAATTGTGTAGCTTTTTTCGATTTTACTGTGCAGTCTAGAAGTAGCCTAAGACAGCTCCTGTAGATAGATGGTGCTGGCAAAGACTATACGGATTATGGGTTCTTTTCCCCACCCCGGGACCTGGAGTCATTCACTTAACTTATGGCACCCCTGTTTTTCCCGTTTGTAAAAGGATCGGAGTTCTTGCCTTGCTAGAGCATTTGGAGAATTAACTGATAAATAATTGCAAAGATGTCAGAGATTTTCAGGAAAAAGACGTTGCCACAGTGCAAAAAGTCATTATCACCATTATTCATACAGGTTGACCCTCTCTAGTCCTGTGCCCTCGGAGCCTAACTGATAACAAACTAGAGACTTTGTTGGCCCACAGGAGGTCAATCATGACTTGGGAACTCCAAAGCTGGCCACAGGGTCCAGCCCCACCAGCCCTGTTTCCCAGCCACCAGTCCTGTTGCTGCCATTCGGGGACCCCCAGCCACTGGCCCTGGGCCTCTGGCCTCTGGCAGTGAGGGCCATAAACCGGAGTAATGGAGGGAGTGCAGATAACATGGCCCCACCTGCAGTAAGTGGACATCCGGCTAACTAAAATCATGCTGGACCACAGATGCTGCTGGCTCAGAGAGTGCCCAACTGTGTTCAGGTTCAACATGTATTTAAGTTGTTCATAAATAAAAGCGGCAGATCCTAGTTTCTACGCTGGCGAAGACTTTTCTGTTCCCCGGTAAGGAAACTCACTCACCATTTTTTCCTCAGTGCTCTTTTGCATACTTTTGCTGAGTTACCAGGAAAGCTAGTTTTTGACATGAGCTCGTTTCTCAACTACAGAGCTCTTTTGCTCTGGCTGTTTTTAGTTAAGTGGCCCTCCCCCCCCCCCCCCCCCCCCCCCCCCCCCCAAAAAAAAGGGAAGATGGATGAAATGACTGTTTGCATCAGGTAACAACCGTGGTGAGCATTCAAACGGCCAAAGGCATTTCTTTTTATTAAATCCTGTTTCCAAAATCCAAAATGCGCACTGCTGAGAGCTGGACTGTGGGCCCGATCCTCCTGGCTGCTGATCTCTTTCTTCTCTCACAGAGCACCTTATTGCGGCGGTTTTCAAATGACAGGTCGCAACCCAGTGCAAGGTTGTGGGATGCCAAGCACAGGGACTCGTTGTTGCAGGGGGATCAGGTGACCCGTGGGGGCGCTAAGGCAGCTCCCTGCCTGTCCTGGTATCACAGACTGTGCTGCGGTCCAGAAATGGCCGGCAGCAGGCCCGGCTCCTCGGTGTGTGTGAGGGAGAGGTCGCACAGGGTTCTACGCACTGCCCCTGCCCTGAGCACTAGCTCCACACTCCCATTGACTGGGAACCTGCTGCTGGCTGCTTCTGGGGTGCAGCCTGGTCTGCGGGGCCAGGAAAGGCAGGAAGCTGCCTTAGCCCCCCTGCTGCAGCTGCTGAAGGGAAGCCCCTCTTGCACCAGCCTTAACCCCCTCCAAAGCTGGAGCCCCCTCCTACACCCCAAAGCTCTCTTGCTCAGCCCCACCCCAAAGCCCACACTCTAGTCAAATTACGTTGGGTCGCGGCATCAACAATTTTCTTCAACCGGATCATGAGAAAAAAAGTTTGAAAACCGCTGCCTAATGGGACCGAGCCCTATGTGCACTTCAGCACCACTAAGTCCTCCCCTGCCATGGTAGCCAATCCATTTTCTCTAGCATTGCACCAGGGCTCTGGTCCTGCCAACTCAAAATCAGCGAATTGTGAAATCTGTTTGCCGCAAAGTCGTGACTATAAATAAAACTCCCATGAGAGCGAAAGCCCCAGATGCTCCTGCCGGGACTCTCTCAATCCTGATCAAATTGCACCTCTGCTTGGAGCGAAGGTCTATGGGTGATGGTGGAAGGAAGGGCTTCTCCCTATAATGGGTTTCTCCTGTGCTTTTTAAATTAACCCATGGCCTCTTGGGTTTGCCTCCTCATTCCTTCTCCGGGAGTGATAACTTGAAAACAAACCGGGGCAAACCACTATGTAGCTCAGGACTTCAACAAGTAAATGAAACCCTTACAAAGGGAAAAAGAGAGAGAGAAAACAAACTAACAAACAAAACCCTGGGCCTCGGGGTCAGAAGTTGCTCTTTTGCATGCTTCATTTTCGGTTTGGCTAAATAAAGACTAACCCAGAAGCCCCAGAAAATAGTTTTAGCTGTATGTGCCAGTGCCCCGTCTGGGTCTTGTGGAGCTTGTCTGATGTAGCTAAATCTATGGAAGTTCTTTCCCTGTGGTTTCCTGGGAACAGCAAAGGGAATTGGAGCTCTTTAAGAGCAGGGAGGGAAGAAGAAATAGAAATATCTTGAAGCAAATGTTCCCTCTGCTCATTCCTGGGAACACAATTCAGTGTGTGCATGTGGCCTACCATCTTGACAACATACTGCAGTGGCATACAGAATTCTTTCTATTTTGGGGGCAAATCACGCCAAGCCATAACTTAGATACAGTTCTTGAATACCAAGGCCCAATCCTGAGAAGAGTCAGTGGGACTAGTCACAGGTTATAGATTTTCTCATGTAGAGTCTGAGATATGCTAGTGCCTACCGTTTATCTGCCCATCAATGTTCTCTCTAATTTTTTTTCACGTGCGACATAAATTTTGTTATGTGCACCAAGGCATGTGCAGATGTGCACCTCCAATAGAAATACATGCTGCTGGCTGTGGGAAGCTGTGGACACTCTGCTAATCAGCTGGGCATCATTTGAATCTTTCTTGAATTGCCGCCCAAGCGCTCCCCTTGCAGTGAACACTGCGGCCCACGTAGTGTGCTTTGCAGGATTGGGGCTGAAGTTAGTATGTGAGATGTCATCAAGGACCATCTAGAGTGCATGTAGCACAGACAAGAAAAAAGTTTGGAATTTCTTAGTGACTGGTCACAAGGCTATTTATTGTTGTTCCCCATTTTACAGATCAGATAAACTGAGGCACAAAAAGTAATGTGTTGCCAAAAGTGTCACGGTGTGGCACAGCCAAGAATTGAGCCATGGGTATGTCTCCCAATTAGCTCCCGCTGTCTCCTTGCCAAAATAATTGAGAGGTGAAACAAATCATTAAAAATAGGTAATATTTTATTTGTACTGTGCTATCTGTTCCATGGTCCTGGGGGCTGTACAGTCACAAAACAAGAAGGCAGTCCTTGCCTCAAAGAGCTGACAGTCGAAGTGGCAAAAGAGCCTTAGTCGAAGCGATGCTTCAAATGTGAAAACACCACCCCAAAGCCATCAAATGCTGCAAGTCTGTAGCATTCGGCCTGTGTGTGAGGAAGGGGCAGGGAAAGGCGTAAAAAATAGTTATAGGCCTTGATCCAAAGCTTGTTGGCGTTAATGAAAAGGTGCTCAGTGGGCTTTGGATGAGACCCATAGTGAAAAGCTCTGGGTCAACTTGGTTAAGAGAAATCTTTCTCTCAACATAAAAAGGGAATTCATCTCCCCACAGTAGATCTCCCTATGTAACTTTCCATGAACTGTAACTCTGCCCTGCTTGCACTCTGAAATCACATACCTTCCTCCTTGTCCTGCCTAATGCAAGTCACATGTGGATGTTGCTCCCTGACTTGTGTGCTGGGCGTTGTGAAAATAACCTCCCCTTTCAAATCTTTCTCTTTGGTTTGGTTTCAGTGAACCCTCTGCAAGAATTGATGTGCAAGTATCCTTTTGCAGTGCATGGGACACCTGATGGTAGAGGAAGGGATGCAGTTGCATACACACAAATCCTTGTGCTTAAATGCACCTCTACCTGTGTGTGTGTGTGTGTGTGTGTGTGTGTGTGTGTGTGTGTGTGTCTAACTAGGTGTCATTTTTCCAAGGTAGCGTGCCAGGCCTGCAATCCAGCTGTTGCCAAGATAAATGTCCATGCTTCATACAAAGAAAAATTCCTTCGAAGTGGCCAAGTACAAGATAGACTTGCCCCAGGGGCAGGTCTAGCTTTCACACACACATTTTTGGCAGGGGAAAAACAAATGACAGAGCTGGCTTTGTGAAACTCATTATGGCTGGAGGCTCCCAATCCAAGACGGGCCGGGTGAGGATGACGAGGGGGTCCCCACTTTGGCTTTTTATTCTTAAAAAGAAAAGAAAATAAAACCAAAATATTAAATGCACCTGGCCATTTTTCATTTCTGCAGCCAGGTGACAGAATGGAGCAATTTGGCAGGCTGTGCAGTGGGAACTGAAGACGTAGAAGAATGCAGACAGGCAAAGGGGTTTGCACGTTTAGGGGAATGAAGGTTAGCTGGCTCCCTGGAGGTAATGCAGAGGTAGTGAGTATGTTTATATTGGGGGGAGAGAAGGCAGAAAGGAGGGGAAGGATGTTTAGGGAATGTCTTTTTGCTCTGTATGTACAGCGCCTAGCACAGTAGAGCTCTAGTCCATAATTAGCATTCCTAGATGCTACCATGATCCAAGTAGGGATAGCTCAGTGGTTTGAGCATTGGCCTGCTAAACCCAGGGTTGTGAGTTCAATCCTTGTGGAGGCCATTTAGGGATTTGGGGCAAAAATTCATCAGGGATGGTACTTGGTCCTGCTGTGAAGGCAGGGGACTGGACTTGATGACCTTTCAAGGTCCCTTCCAGTTCTAGGAATTAGGCAGTCTCCATTATTATATTATAAGTACTAGACAATATGTATGTACATATGTCTCCCTGTTCTGGTATACATGTATATATTGTGTGTATAAGAGAGTATTCCATCTATATCAGAAAGCGTTTGCTGTTATAGATATACTATTTGAATTATACGGGAGTATTTCTTTCCTAGTGGGGATGCAACATACACTGGCAATCAATGTTC
Organism: Pelodiscus sinensis; assembly: GCF_049634645.1. Taxonomy (NCBI): domain Eukaryota; kingdom Metazoa; phylum Chordata; order Testudines; family Trionychidae; genus Pelodiscus; species Pelodiscus sinensis. The sequence continues at coordinate 6,699,993 of NC_134722.1, forward strand.
CTTCTAATCTTTTCCATCCATTTTCAGATTTTTAACATCCATGTGCAGAATAAATTTTATGTGCACTGAAAAAAAGCCCTTTTCCGGAGGATCTTATTCCTACTTCAAGGAAGATCCTACTTCCTACTTCAAGGAAGGGCTTTTTTTCTGGAGGATCGGGGCCAGTGTAGATGCTCTTTTCCGGCTTTTTTAAAAGCCGGAAAAAAGCGGCGGACATTTTTATTTAAATGCCGCGGGGGATATTTAAATCCCCCGCGGATTTCCCTATTACGGCTTCTGAAATTAACATGCCCCTTCCGGAAAAGGGGCCAGTGTAGACGTAGCCTCAAAGTATGTACCGGGCAGGTTTTTTGTCAAGTTTATTGGACTCCAGCACGTATCCCACAATGCCCTGTTAACCACTCTGGACATCAACTTGAACTCGGCTTGCCCTTCAGCCACACAATGTTTACAGATAAAGCGATGCTCCCCTCCCACCTGCAAACCCTGGGAAATTTAAATCCATTTCCTGTGTCCTTGGCACATTGTGTGGTGATCCTCATGGCATCTTCTCAAGGAAACAGGGTTGGCAGCTCTAGACCCAAATGCTCCCCATTTGGAGCAATTGAGAGCTTTTAGATCTAATTAGAAGGAGGAGAAGGGAAGGGGGGGGGGGGGAGAAAACAGATGGCTGACAAGACATTTTTCACGTTCCTATCATGCCTAGCGCTACATTGCACATTCCCACAGTGCTTAGTGTGTGAAGGTGATGTAAGGCACAGTGGGATGTATGCCCACACAGCTTTGCTCTTTCTGTGGACAAGAGAGCTGCAGATACGGCCAGGAATTGTTGACAGCGGGTACCATAAAAACTGGTTTGCTGCGTTTCCTGGTTTGGTGACTCCTGCCTGTCAACAAACCTTGCTAGTATAGACATAGCCTGAGTCACCTGACCTGGGACAGCTGCAGCTGGGCTGGGGCTGTGTGGACATCTCTAAACTTGTTCTGAGCCTGGCCACAGGGAATCTGGTGTGGTCATCTGTGCATACTAGAAATAGAATGAGGCTGGGAGTCGGATGCCTAATTCCCCTGCACTCACTCATTGGAGAATCCTAGCCTGAATCCACTCTATCGAGTGTCTGATTTTCTTCTGGTTGGGTGAGTGGGCGTGACCCACTGTCTCCTTGACCGTGAGTGTGGCACAGACTTTGCTGCACCGCAGCATGCTACCAGCCAGTTCAGGGTAATTGTATCATCAAAGCAAATACATGAAAATAGAGCGTATGTGATATTATTTGACAGACTCAACAGAGTTCCACTGAAGGGTGAAGGGCAGCTCTAAGGATTAAAGTAAGCAGGAGTGCAACCAAGACGTGTAGTCCTAGGTACAGATTTTCTATCAACCAAGATGACAGGCTATTTATTTGAACAAGAGCTCTTACAAGTGAAGATGTTTTGTAACAGATATTCTATATGTGTATGATTTTTACAAGAATTAAACACAGCAAAGTAGAAACCTCTTTAAATGGTCTGTATATAGCACCGGGTATGTTTTCAAAGTCTTCCATGGGGTGGTGTTGGGAATTAGTCATGCGACTTCCATTAAGGACAATCATGTGACTGGAATCCCTTCAGGATGGTTTGCAAATTCTCCCCAAATGTTCTGTAGTGAGAAGTACAAAAAACAGTATTTAAGGCATTTTGCACATGCGCACACGCTTCCATACATACATGTGGGAGCAAATACTTCAAACCCTATTATAGTTTGAAGCCCAGCACCAGGTCCATGTTGGTCACTTAAGTTTTCAGGATGTGCCTGGTCCTATGCATGGGGTAAATATCACCCATCATAAAAAGCTTACCAAGGTGGTAAATGGGAGGGTTCTGTAAAGTTCCTTTGGGGGTTGGTTGTTAGCAGTGTTCCCTGTAAGCTGAGCATTTGGGTGGCCACTCAGGAGAGATTCAGGTGCCACCAGCTGATTAGCAAAACTCTCACAGCCAGCAGCATGTGTTTCTATTGGTGGTGCACATCCACACATGCCTTGGTGCACATAACAAAATTTATTCCACACAGAAATGGAAAGAATTAGAGGGAACATTGGTTGTTAGTCATTTTTCTCCCAGTTTTGAAATCCTCCTGAGTTTCAATTTGAGTTTCAGCTTTGAAACCCTCCCCCAATATTCACATTTTTGTCTGGGTTCAGGTCAAAGCCATTCAGGACTGAAATGCATGGGACTGTCAAGCCTGGTGCATTGCTCTGAAACCTGGCCTTGGTTTGCTAAAAGATTTGCAGCCCTTTCAGGGAATCAAGACCAGATATTTAGTTTGCTCTTTGGAGCAGGCATTTATTCTTTCTTTCTTGTTAGCCATTTCCCAGGATCCCAATGTGCTAGGTCAGTGGTTCTGAACCTGTTTACCATTGTGGGCTGCATACGTGGCACACAATGTGTCACGTGGGCCACATCCAAATACTGTGGGTGTCACATGGGCGCTGTGGGTGTCACATGGGCTGCAATTACTCGGTGATTGGGCCACGGATTGAGAACTGCTGTGCTAGGTACTGTACAGAACAGAAAGATAGTTCCAGCTTCCAAGAGTTAAATAGGTAAAGAATCTGAAGGTATGTCTACACTGCATGGCTATTTCAAAATAAGCTATTCTGGTAGGATATGTCTACACAGCAAAGTTATTTCGGAATAACAGCAGTTATTTCGAAATAACTTTCCTAGCGTCTACACAGCCATTCCGTTATTTAGAAATTAATTCAAAATAGCGGAGGGCTTATTTAGAAATTGGTAAACCTCATTCCACAAGGAATAGTTCCAATTTCAAAATAAGCGCTGTATAGATGCTTATTTCGAAATAGGGGGCCCCCAGCCCTTCCCAGGGTACTCTGCTGGCTGCCCGAGCTACAAGGCAACTTCTGACCCGATGCCCTGCTGGTTCCAACCAGCCTTAAATGTGTTTCAACATCCACTCAGTGTGAACATGCTATTTTGAAATAGAAACACGCTATACTGAAATGCATTTCTTGTGTAGACGCGTTATTTCGAAATGGCTTATTTCGAAATAATGCTATAGTGTAGATATACCCAAATAGTTATTCCAAAATAGCTTATTTCGAAATAGCACGTCTACACTGCAGGGGAGTCTCAAAATTAGCCCGAGGCAGGCTTCCAGAATGTAGATGTGCTATCTCGATTTAGAGTCCCAGCCCTAGGGAGGAATAACTTAGAATGGCTCTGGTGAGGGGCTATTTTGAACCAGCAGCAGTGGAATTTCTACACACGCCTTATTTCAAAATAGCTATTTCAGAATAGGCCTTATTCCTCGTAGAATGAGGTTTACAGATTTTGGAATAAGCTGTCCGTTATTTTGAAATTATTTCGAATAAAAGAATGGTTGTATAAACGCTCATATTGAAATAACGCTAGTTATCTCAAAATAACGGTGCAGTGTAGATGCACCCTTAGTTAAAATCATTACACAAATATGAAAACATGACTTCCAAACCTCACACGCAGCAAGACCATAAAGTTGGGAGGGAGGGCAGGGGATGGTAGGGTGTGACAGTGGGAAGGAGCAGGGAAAGGACTAAAAAATATATATGAGCCTAGGTCCAAAGCCTTCTGAAATTAATGAAAAGATTCAGAGTGAGCTTTGAGGCAGGGACCTTGTGAGCTGTGTTTTTTGTTGTTGTTGTTGTGTGTGCAGTGTTTTTCTCTCTGTCTGGAAAATGCCTACCGCATTCTGGGTTTTAACATAACCTAAATTACTGGAACAAGTCTTGCTTCTAGTGCGGGATATTTTCAGAAGGAATGTTTTGCCGTTGGAAAATTCTGATTCGTTGAAAGGGAAACATTTTGCATAAGCTTGTGGATTTCAATGAAAGTTTGTTCAGAAAAAAAAAATGGAAGGGGGAAAAAAAAGCATGTTGAGATAGTTGAAGCACCTCCTGATTTACCATTTTGAAATGATCTTTTGTTATCTTTTAAAAAAATCCGTAGTACATAATTAGGCTTGGAAGGATTATGTTTTTATCAGTCAATGTTGATTTAATCATAGGCACATAAACCAGCAAAACAGTATTTCCATTGATGGGCAAAGTATGAGCAAGGCTGCCTGAGAACTTGAGAATTTGTTTTAACAATATTTACCCTGCATATTCTGACATGTGATATTGACAATTTGTTTTAACCACTATAAAACTTTTTGAATTTCAGCATCTACTGTGATTAAATCACAATTGTCATGTAACAATTGTCTGTGACCCCTATTTTCTAACTCTACACAATTTTGCACATGTGAAAATTTAAATTGATAATTTAAAAAGATACTTAAAATATATATTGATATTCTCTGCCAATTACAATAAATAAATAAATACATAAATAAAACAAAAATATCAGTCTGGAAGCCTCTTCAGAGAATATAAAATTACCATCAAAATCAGAATGAAATCTCTCCATTTTATCCAAACATTTCAAGTAACCCAGAGTGATTCATTTAAAAAACACATTTCACGGGAACTTTAAAATTTTTGGCTTTCACTCTGTTTCAGAATAAGAGGGAAAATTGAACTCTTGGCATTCTCTGGGAAACAAAAAACCTGATTCTGGCTGCCTTCTATTAGGAAAATTGTATTTTTAAAGATAAATAAACTGGTTAGAACCAGGGCATTTACACTGGTGTAAATCCATATGAACTCCTACCAGTTCAGTGGAGTCAATTCATTTGACTTCTGTGGAATTAATCTGGATTTACTCTGGTGTAATGGTGGCATAACTCTGCCCTGAATCTCCTTGGAATGGCTTCACTATTGTAGTGCAGCAAGTGACAAGAGCATAGCTATAAAAAAGGCCTTTTTTCTGGTGCTCTAAAATTTAAAACACATCTGGAACAATAAAAAAGGAGCTTGTGAAAGTCTTGCTTGCGTTAGCTGAGCAATTACCTCTATTGTCTTTCCTGCAGCAGCAGCAGAGGTAGTCTCTCTGGTAGCACTGTTTTCCTTGCTTTCAAGTAGCTTCTCTTTATAACGAGAGAAAAGTGACGCGTCTGCCAGTCTGCCCTGAAATGCAAGGCTCCCAGAAGGTGAATTTGTGAATGGCTGACTGGTCATTATGTGCCTGAGGGTCATATTTTCTTTTTCCATGCCAGTATGGGGAGGAAGTTTGCAGGATGTTATCAGCATCCTGTTTCTGTGACCTGCTGAGCAATAGCATGTAAATATGTCTCCCGTTCACCACACCCTAGCGTCAACCTTTTGGCTCCTGTCTGCTAGCCATTTTTGGTAAGATTAATGTGTTGTTCTACTAGGTTGTGGACAAAAGTGCGTAGATAATTGGGGCAGATTTTTATGGTGTACATTGTGTGCGAGTGTGGAGAAGAACATAGCAAAACTGGTTCGGGACTAGGAACATCTATTAATAGCCTGATATCCAGTGTTCAGTGTAAGCTGGGCACTTGTGTGGCTGCTCGGGAGAAATTCAAATGCCGCCTAGCTAAGTAGAAGAGCACCCACAGCTAGGTTTTGTGTTTCTATATATGGTGCACATTCGCACAAGCCTTGGTGCACATAAAAAATTCATTCTGCCCTGGATGGAAAAAATCCACACAGGGATGGAAAAATCCACACAGGGTGGAAAAGATTAGAGCCATGGTGTCCAACATGCTAGCAACATGAGGCTCTTTAGCTGGCTGCGTGTGGCTAGCGCGCTGTAGTGGCTACTGCTTCAGAACTGGTTGAAGACCACGGGATTAGCAGGAGCATTGCTTGTATCGACTGGTATTAAGTCTGTAGGATGTGATTTTTGTCATGAAGGTCACAGATTTCATGACTTGAACAGGCTCCCGTGACAACTTCAGTTCAGCCCTAGTTACAGAAACTGCAGCTGGGGCTGAAGCAGAGGCAGGAGCAACTTGCAAGTGCTGGGTCAGTTACCCGTGACAAAATCTTAACTTTAGAAATGAATGAACAGATTCATTTTTGTAGCAGTCACTTTGTATGGCGTTGCATTGTATCCATATGTGCACCTAGGCTCTGATGCAATGAAGAACTTCAACTCAAGGTCAGTTGAAGTACTCTGTTGAACTGGGACCTTAGACAACAGAGCAGACAGCTAGGATAAAGAGACTGTGTTTATTAGCTATAGATTAATCTATTATAAAACATTAACTATGTGAATAATATATATTTAAAAAATAGGTGTTATTTCTTAAATCAGAAGTCAGAGTTATATGGACAGATGGTTGTATTTTACCATGCTTTGGAATGTCTCACAGGGAGGAATGAATAACTCAGGAACTACCATGACTTTATTAATATCCCTAATTTCTATTAATGTTCCAGATATTGGTCATTATTAAATCATAGAATCATAGAGCTGGAAGAGACCTCAGGAGGTCATCAAGTCCAGCCCCTTGCCCAAGGCAGGACCATTTGCAACTAAATCATAAGGCCCTCATCATAGCCAGTTGGAAAACTTTTGACAGAACAGATTTCTGTTGAAAAATGTAGTTTTGTTGAATCCTAGAACTGGAAGTGACCTCTAGAGGTCATTAAGTCCTGTCCGCTGCCTCACGGCAGGACCACTGAAAATCTCAGTTTTATCGGGAAAGTGTTGATTGCGATTAATTTTTTGACAGGAAAGTCTCAGAATGAATTATTTAGACTATCACATTTAGTTTCAATCATGCCAAAACCCTTTATTCAGTTTTGTTTGATTTTTATTTTAGAGTGGATATGATACAATACCAATATTGCATTTATATTTGCATTTATTTTATATTACGTTGTTCTGATGTTATAACAATGAACCGATTTGACATGAGCCACATGAAATATTTCAAAGTTCCAAATCAGATGGTTTTTGGAACCTTCGTTCCATGACTGATTCTGAAATTTCAGTGTGTGATTCTGATTCAGAACAACAACAGGTTTTGAAATGTCAGAAGTTCCTATGGGAAGAAAGTTTTGCTCGCCAACCACACTAATGAATGCCTCCGGGATATTGACAAATAACAATTTTTCTCTCCTTTCCCAGGCTTCAGGATAAATAGCTTTATTCGGTCCTATTGCAGTTCTCTAAATATCATTGTCTCCATTTTACTGATGAGGAAACTGATGCACAGGGAGATGAAGTAACTTGAGAAGGTCACAGGCAATTGCCTCTAGCCCAGCAGTGCTAATCTCTATGTATTTATCATGGTGGGCCACATACACACAATACATATACGGCAGGTATGGCCCTGAGGTGATCACATGGGCTGCAGTTGTGTGCTGATTGGCTGCAAGGTGACCAAGGGTTGTGAACCACTGCTCTGGCCATTTGTTGAGCTTTTTGACCCTGCTTGCTGAGAGCAAAAGTTCTAGCACCTCCAAGAAGGGAGATAAAACCCTGTAGTGAAAGTCCTGCCACTATGGCCTTGTCTAGACACAACCCTGGGGCTCCTTCATGGCAACATGCTATTATCACAGGTCCAATCAATGGGATCGCTTTCTTTGCTAGGATAACAAGCCTTGCGGATAAGGGAGAAGTGGTGGATGTGGCGTATCTAGACTTGAGTAAGGCATTTGACACTGTCTCACATGACCTTATCAATAAACTAGGAAAATATAACCTGGTTGGAGCTACTATTAGGTGGGTGCATAACTGGCTGGATAACCGTTCTCATGGAGTAGTTATTAATGGTTCACAGTCATGCTGTAAGGGCATAACAAGTAGGGTTCCGCAGGGATCTGTTTTGGGACCGGTTCTGTTCAATATCTTCATCAGCGATTTAGATGATGGCATAGAGAGTATGCTTATTAAGTTTGCAGATGATACCAACCTGGGAGGGGTGGTAACTGCTTTGGAGGATAGGGTCATAATTCAAAATGATCTGGACAAACTAGAGAAATGGTCTGAGGTAAATAGGATGAAGTTTAATAAGGACAAATGCAAAGTACAGGCAGTCCCCGAGTTACGTACAAGATAGGGACTGTAGGTTTGTTCTTAAGTTGAATTTGTATGTAAGTCAGAACTGGTACATATTGTAGGGGAAACTCTAGCCAAACATTTCTCCAGAGCTCAGTTTTATTCTCCCACACCTCACTTCCCTCAGTCCTTTATTCTAAAGCTGAGGTGTCTGCTGAGAAAAGCCGCTCCTCGTCTCCTTGGTCTGCTGGAGAGGGGGCGGGGGGGTGCTAGCTTTGTATCTCCCTGGTCTGCTGGGGGGAAGCAGCTAGTGCGGGGTTGCCTCACCCTGTTTGTAAGTAGGGATCCGATGTAAGTCGGATCCATGTAACCCAGGGACTGCCTGTACTCCATTTAGGAAGGAACAGTCAGTTTTCACACACATAGAATGGGAAGTGACTGTCTAGGAAGGAGTACTGCAGAAAGGGATCTGGGGTTATAGTGGACCACAAGCTAAATATGAGTCAACAATGTGACACTATTGCAAAAAAAAGCAAACAAGATTCTGGGATGCATTAATGGGAATCTTGTGAGCAAGACACGAGAAGTCATTCTTCTACTTTGAGCAGATTAGGCCTCAGTTGGAGTATTCAAGAAAGATGTGGAGAAATTGGAGGAGATCCAGAGAAGAACAACAAAAATGATTAAAGGGCTGGAAAACATGACCTATGAGGGAGGTCTGAAGAACTGGGCTTGTTTAGTTTAAAAAAGAGATGACTGAGAGGGGACATGATAGCAGTTTGCAAGTGTCTAAAAGGTTGTTACAAAGAGGAGGGAGAATTTTTTCCCCCTTGGCCTCTGATGATAGGACAAGAAGCAATGGGCTTAAATTACAGCAAGGGATGTTTACATTGGACATTAGGAAAAACTTCCTGTCAGGGTGGTTAAACTCTGGAATAAATTGCCTAGGGAGGTTGTGGAATCTCCATCACTGGAGATATTTAAGAGTAGGTAGACAGACATCTATCAGGGATGATCTAGATGGTGCCTGGTCCTGCTGTGAGGGCAGGGGATTGGACTTGATGATTTCTCGAGGTCCCTTCCAGTACTAGTAGTCTATGATTCAATGAATGGCAATCCTGAATGGAAGGTCTAGAGAAAGCTGCACGTGCTTCCTTGTAATTTTTCCTAACCTTTTTTCCCCTCTCCTGAGGCATCTGTCTGCTCAGTGAGAAATGGCTCCCTGAGGCAGTTTGGAAACACAAAAGAGCGTGTAATAGAAACAATAAATTACACTTAATGTCGTTGATTCTGCCAGAAGATGCTATAGATCATGCCAATTCCAAGCTGGATTAATTTAACGTGCTGACAGTGCAACATCTGGAGTTATTGTTATCACAGTGCCCTGGCTGTGCTGTCATCTAGATCACAGCCATTAGAGGGAGACCACACCTTAAAAGGTTACAGTGTCGGGAGTGATCTGTCAATTTCTCTTCTCATTGCTTTTGTAATCATACATTCATTCCAGACCCAGAAACTCTTCCATCCCATACTTTGGAGACCCATTTGCTGTAAACAATCACCGATACAGGGTTAGCATGTATCTCAGGTGCATTTCTGGTTTTGCTGGACGTTATGGTAAAACTCCCACTGATTTCAATGGGGCTAGGATTTCATCCAGATTTATAAAGGTACTGAGTACCCACCCTGAGAGCTGCTGATGCCCAGACCCTACCAACTGGGTTTTCAGTTAAGGGCACCTAACTAGGACCTAAATTCAGGCACTCAGATTTTCACTAGGGTACAAAAGTGGCCATTTCAGTACTGAAGCTAGGCTGGCACACGCCTTCACTTTTGATAATATCGATTTCGCTCATTTTCAGGAACATTCCACAACTGGCTATTATCCGTCTAAATCATCAGACCCTAGATCGGGGTGGGAAACTTTCAACAGAACTGTTTTCCACTTGAAAATGCAGTTTCCTTGAAATGGATATGTTTTGTGGGAACATGTCAATTTCAATTGCATTGCTGGAAAAATGTCCAAAGGAGTCGGTTGACTTTCTTATTTCAATAATGTCAAAATAGTTTGTTTTGACTTTATTGCTTTGGTTTGACTATTATATAATCATTTTAATGTGAATATAATATTTTACTTATACCTCTTTTATTTAATATTTCATTCCTGGCTTGAGCATTCAGATGTGGGCGTTAGTCTTCCTATTGTGGTGCCTAGATTTAAAAACTAGGCACACTAGATCAGTGGTTTTCAAACTTTTTTTTCTCCCAGCCCAGTTGAAGAAAATTGTTGATGCCCCAGTGTTCCCTCTGAGATTTTTCCATCCGTGAGCAGAGTGAGTTTTGTCTTGTGCACCAATATTGACGTCATGTGCGCTTGTTCGGATGTGTGCCACCGTGGCGGTTACTAACAAATGATATATATAATTTAAATTGTTATGGAAGAAAAATACTAAAACAAGGCATACTTAACAAGGTCCGGGACTCTGCACACGCACGCCCTGAAACTCCCCCAGCTTGGCACTCAGTCTCACCCCCCCAGCCTTGCTCCCACTGTTCCTGCATCCATGGGCTCCCCACCCCTTTTGCTACTCAGCCTGCATTGTGCTCCCTTTGCCCCATCTTCTTCACAGTGCCCCCTTCATCCCAATCCCTGCACTTTCCTCCCAGCCCAATCCAGTCAAAAAGTGTAGTAATTTGCAAAGCATAAAAAAGTGACGGCATCATCCCTCACTAATGACTCTACAAGCTCATTCAGCAGTTGCACGTTAATGACATTTAGAAAATGTATTTAGGGAAATCACCAGAAAATTTTCATCCAGCTCTTTTTCTTTAATTCACATTACTACACAGTACATAGTAGGTAATCTATATTTCTTATAGAATCTGCATGCTTTAGACCAGCTGTGAATCATAGAAAAGTCCCTTTAATATGTCATTATCAGCTGCAAATTGATTTAGCATCATTACATTAATAATTGACTATACACTGTGTGTGTGTGTGTGTGTGTGTGTGTGTGTGTGTGTGTGTGTGTGTGCGCGAGAGAGAGAGAGAGATTCATTCTGTATTTGTGCATTTAGTTTTTCTTCCTCGAGTGTAGCACCTTACATCTGTCCTTGCTGAATTTCTGATCTATACACCAGTTCTCTAATTGATCAAGATCCCTTGGAATTTTAATTTTAATTTTAATTCCCAGCATTTGCAACCCTGGCCAGCTTTGTTTTCACCTGCAAATTTGATTTAATATACTCTCTTTCACTTAGGAAAGAAAACCTAAATGCACAGTTACACATGGGAATCATCACTGCTAAAGAGGACCTGAAAGTATTAGTGGATCTTAAATTGCATAGAGGCCAGCAGTTGTGAAAAAGGCTCAGATCTTGCTAGGGTGTGTTAACAGAAGTGTTGTACACTAGAACGTGTAAGGGAATTGTGCCATTCTTCTCAGCAAAGGTGAGATTTTGCTGCAGTACTGTGTGTGGTTTTGGAGGCCACAATCCAGGAAAGGTGTAAATAAACTGGAGAGAGCCCAGAAGAGAACAACAAAAAATGGCAAAAAAAAGTTTAGAACGCTTGACCTGTGAGGAAAGGCTAAAAACTGAGCATGTTCAATTTTAGGAAAAGAAGACAGAAGGGGGACCCCAATACCTGGTTTTTAGTTTGCTAAGGGCTGTTACAGAAACAAAAGTCATTAGTCTTTCTCCATGTTCACCACAGGACAAGAAATGAGGTTGCTTGAGGGTGGAAGATTCTAACTCTAAGGGTAGCTGAGCTACTGGGATGGGTTATTACTGAGGGAAGTGGTGGACTCCTGTCACTGCAAGCTTTTGAGAACAGGTTAGACAAACTCCTGTCAGGAATGGTCTAGGTCAGTGGTCCCCAACCTTTTGGGGCTGCTGGGCGCCCAGGGGCAGGGCCAAGGTTGGTGCTGGCGCCAGTGCCGCTGCTGTGCCACACGCCCAGGGGCGGGGATGCCCATACGCCGCGCGCCTGGGGCCAGTACAGCCCATGCACTGCATGCCTGCCACCGGCGCCGCTCCTGTGCCGCACGCCCAGAGGCGGGGATGCCCATACGCCGTGCACCCGGGGCCGGCACAGCCCATGCACCACGCACCTGGGGGCGGGTCCGCCCATGTGCTGCGTGCCCGGGGCTGGCCCCGATCACTCAGCGGGTGCACAGAAATGGCCTGGCGGGCACTATGGCGCCTGCAGGCACCACATTGGGGACCACTGGTCTAGGTGTACTGAGTCCTACCTCAGCAAAGGGGGATGGGTGCAATGACCTCTCAAGGTGCCTCTCAGACCTAAATTTCTATGATACATCTAACTCCTGTGTGGTTTTCCCCATTGTCCTCCACTATGCCATTTGCCACAAGTGCAGGACCATTTTACTCTTGATGGAGTTCTGCAGCGCTGTGTCGGGCAGAATTAATGTTCTCTGCAGAATGTTATGTTTTCCTCACAGAATTTGTGTCCAGGGGTCTCCAATCTTTTTAACTACAAGATCACTTTTTCAATTTAAGTGCAATGTAAGATCTACCTGAAACCCAAACGCTCTTGCCCCACTTCCTTCCCACCCCTTCTTTCAGGTCCTGCCCCTCCTCCACCCCTTCTCTGAGGCCTCACCCTACTCATTCCATCCCTCTTCCTCCCCCATCCTCACTCACTTGCACCATGCTGGGGTAGGGGGTTGGGATGCAGGCTGTGGTCTGGGGCCAAGGGGTTTGGAGTGTGGGAGGGGCTCTGGGCTTAGCCCAGAGCAGGGGATTGGGGTCCAGAAGGAGTTTCAGGGTGTAAGCTCTGGGGCAGGAGGTTGGGGGCAGGAGGAAGTCCAGGGCTGGGACAGGGGTTCAGGAAGCAGGTTCTAGCTGGGCACCGTTTAATTGAGACGGCTTCCGAATGGTGGAACAGTGGGGTTAAGGCAGACTTACTCCTGCCTCGGCTCTGCCCCACTCCTGAAAGCAGCTGGTGTGGACAGCAATGGACCCATGGCGCCGTGTGCTGCCCCTCATCTACAGGCACTGAGCCCACAGCTTCTACTGGCCACGGTTCCTGTTCCTGATGAAACCATCCTGGGCAATTTATTCCAGCGTTTAACTACCCTGACAGGCAGGAAGTTTTTCCTAATGTCCAACCTAAACCTCCCTTGCTGCAGTTTAAGCCCCTTGCGTCTTGTCCTATCCCCAGAGGCCAAGGAGAATAATGTTTCTCCTTCCTCCTTTTAGGTACACGGGTGGTGGGTGAACCTAGGGCTGGGACAGGAAAGCCTCTAGTCCCATCCCTTCTGCCTGAGGCCCTGTTGCTGCCACTCAAGGCCTCATGGCAGCCCAGTCCCCCCACCTTGCGGGCAGGTCATCCCTTCCCCAGAAGGCAGCACATGGCCCTAGCCTTCCCCCCTGCCTGGGAGCATGGGGTTGGGTGGGCCATGTGTGCTTGCAGCCTCCCCTGCCACTGGAGAGTTGAAGCTCAGGCAGCCCCTGGAGACTGGGGAGATGGAGGGCAGGGGTTGGAGGTGGAGTGTGGCCAGGGCCAGGCTGGCAGTTTGGGAAGGTATTGCTTTCCCCTGTCTCACATACCCACCGCCCATGGAGTGACTTTCTGTGTAGCCTTTCACAAGGGTTGCCACGTCACGTCAGCTGCCCCTTGGCTTGCACCATGTGTCTGGGGTACAGTAAATCAGCAGACAAACATCAAGTCTTCCTGAAAGGGCTTGCGCAGTCGGCAGGATTTTATTGTGTTTCTCCGTATTGTCTTTTTTTTATTACCTCTCAGAGTTACTCTGGAGAGCAATATACATCCCACATCAAACCCTCACCAGACTTCCTGTGCTGCGGCTCTGACCGAAGGATTAAAGACCAGTGCCTTGCCCAGCTCACAGTGTCGGCAAAGGCGGTCCCTCCTTATCTGCCCTTGCGGGGATGAATCCCTGGAAACTGCCAAGTAGCCCTGACTGGATTTGCAATTAGGCACAGTGTGATTCGCTCATCTTGGTTTAAGACCGACCCTACTCACGCCTCTCCAGTAACGATGGTATTGTCCATTGTCATCCAAGGTCACAAAACTACAATCCCGGCACACACGTCACTTCCACAAGCGGGTACGGTATTGGGGCTGGATTCTGCTCCACTGACACCACCGGTGAAAACCAGCTGGGCCTGCAAATGCCATTTTGCTGGGTGGTCGGAAAACGGTGCGTGATGGACTGATCAACTGAACGTGTGGAGTCTTTGCATAGCTCCTTTTGAGAGTACACAGGGCTGTGTGGTGGGGACATTTCTTGAGATCAGGCTTTAAGTGTGTCTGTTTCTCCCTGAGCTGTACAAGGACAGCCTGTCTTAAGCAATTTCAGTGCCCCAGCTTCTGACCGTCAGAGAAGTGCAGAATTCCCTGCCCTCTCCCTCCTTCCCCCTGCACCATGCACTCACCAGAATCATCAGAAGTGAAATACTTTCATGCGTCACAGATTTAGGTAGGTTGCAGCCAGGTTTGCAAGCCTAGGACTGTGGGCGCCAGCCTCGTTTGGAGGGTGGCAGCCTCAGGCGCACCGTCTTGTCAAACACGCACACACCACCTGTGTTTAGAAGGCAACAAGGACTTGTCTCCAATCCCCCACTCCAACAAACGGAGAGGAGAGAGAAGTATTGCTTAATTCAGGGGTGGGCAATAATTTTTGCCCGGGGGCCACTTCCAGAAAAGGGCGGGGCCTAAACAGGAAGGGGCGGGGCTACCCATGATTGGTCTGGGGGTGGGGAGGAGCCCCTTTGCCTCCTCTTCCCACTAGGCACCCATGCCCTGGAAGAGGCTTGGCATGCTCCTCTACCCCCAGGCCAATCAGGGGCTGGGGGCGGGGGAGCACGGGAAGTCTCCTCCCGCTCTGCAAGGAGCATGTGGTACTTCGAAGTGCTGTGGGCTCCTTGCAGTGCCGCGGCAGGGCGAAGGAAGCTTCATGCAGCTCCCCCACCCCCAGGCCCTGATTGGCCTGGGGGTGGGGAAGTGCGAATCCTCCTCCATTCTCCCCCCTGCTCTGAGAGCAGCATGTGGTGCTTTAAAGTGTCACATGCTCCTGGCAGGGCAGGAGGAGGCTTCAGGCTTCACCCGTCCCCAGGTCCTAATTGGCCTGGGGGCGGGGGAGCAGCAGGGGTCAGATCTGGCCAGCGGAGGCCCTTTTGCCCACCCCGGCTTAATTTGTCATGGAAGAAGTAGGTTCTTTGCACTGGAGTTCTAACCAGCAGGGGGCAGTATTTAATCCTAGATCCATGCAGCAGAGATTTCTGGGGGCAGCCCACTTGCCAGGGAGGCATCTGCGGTGAAATCGTGAGTGTGTGGAAGCCAATGGGTATTTTGCCCTTGACTTCAGCAGAGCTAGAATTCACCCAGGTGCCTTCTTTGGACCTGTCTGTTTGTTCACCTGTTCCCACTTTGTTCCCAGTGTGGCCCCGTGAATGCATGTGAATGCCCATGGTCAATTCCGCTTTGCTGTTAGGTCTGGTGCCTTAGTGGGAAGCCTTGAAGATCCTTAGCAAGTTCTGTTTTCACTGGGGGAAGTCTGGCTGTGGGAGTAGCCGGAATCTAGCAAGAAGCGGGAATTCAGCTACAGGGAGAGACGCTTCTTCTATCTCAGCTATGCGCTCCTATAATTCATTAAACACTATCTCCTGCACCCTGTTGGCTCCCTCCTTTTGAGGAGGCAGAAGGGAGGGAAAACCTGGGGGGGGGGGGAGGGGCAGGAGAGGCCAAACTCCATATTGCAGCATTCCCATATCCTTTCAGAAAAGGTATTTAAGTGAGGGCATGATTGCTGAGGTTAGCATCAGATTACACCGACTCCTCCTTACTTTTATATCTCAGATTAGGAGCTATTGCTTGAGTTTGCAGTCTTGTTTGCTTTCCTGGGGAATCAGAAGTCAAATAAATAATGTCCATTGACCCTCTTTCCCCCCTGCAAAAAGTCACTGGCTTGTCTGACCATTGCTAGATTCTGCAGCCTGCACTCAATTCATATTTAGGCGCCAACAACTGGCCTGGCAATGTTGTGGGAGTACATGATATGGGCAGCACCTTTCCTCAGTGGCTCGCATCCTCCCAGCTGGAATACCGTATGCACTGAGATTAGCGGTGAATATCCTGATTTGGCCGTATTTCAATAGCAATCACAACTGAATCCTAGTCTTAGGAGAGGCTCACCCATTAAACCGGAGCTTTGCAAAAGGCAAAGTTGTTTAAAGGCCAGTTGATGTCAATGGAAACATTCCCGTTGATATGAATGGGCAGGCATCATCGATAAGCTAGAATAGTTCTTCAGATCAAATCTTTGCTAACTTGGGATTTGAAATCAGACACCCTTGTATGTCTAGGATTCATATTATGATTAATTTACAATACTATTAATTGTTTTGACAGGGCCGTAAGTGTGCATGGTGCTTTGTAAGTAAATATAAGACAAGGATGCCTATTTTGAAAGTTTACAATACAAAGGCCAGACCCTGCATCCGTATTTGCATGTATACTTACTCCCATTCAGATGATTTTGCTTACAGGATTAAGCCTTAATATTATTCCAGTATTTGATATGTTAAATAAGTTACACACATATATAGAGAGCTAGTCAAAACATACCAGTTTTGTGAAAAAGTCTGGGAAAACTGAAAATTTGTCATTTCTTTTGAAAATTCTCAGGATTTTTTGTCAATGAGTGATTCCGAATGGTATGCAACAATTTCTGGGTTGTTTCAGGGATTTATACAGTCTGTTTCCCCCCTTTGATCTCACTTCCTTCCCCTCTACCCTCATTCCAGAGATGGGAAAAATGCTAGAAAAGATGCAGATAACCCTAAAAAAACCCACATTTTTTTTCATTTGAATTTTTTTTTTAAATTAACAGATACTAAAACATTTGACTAAAATTGTACTTTTTGTTGAAGTCTTTGATATTTTTGGACCAGTTCTGCACTCTGTAGAGCCTAGTTTAGTTATGGCTATTTCAGTCATTACTCTGTTTCTACAGTCTCATAATGTCACAGAATCTGTCCCCCTTTTTTTTGGAGGGGGGAACACTGCAACAATCCTAGGTTCTATCCTAAAACAGTTACATATGTACTTTAGTTTATTAACACAATCAGTCTCATTTAAATTGATAGGACAGCATATTGTAGTAAAGTTAAATATGGAAGTGTTTGGGTCTTGGCTTCTGCGGGTTCTGGGTCTTACATGATGATTTTCCATCTTCTCTTGTTGTGTAACTTCTATTTAGAATCAAATAAATTAATAAATTGAACATACACTTTTACTCCCCGGTTATGTTTTTAAAGTCTCCTCCTGTGAATGCAGTTGGTTGAATATATTTGTTTTTTTTTCCTTAAAGAAATCTCAGAACTTAAATTCTCTTGGTTGTTTGGAGGAAAAATGAAATTTGGGGGCTTTGTTTTAAACCGAAACCTAAAAAGTTGATGAAAAGTTGTCCCAAAACTTGTCAGATGAAAAGTTTCTCACAAAAATGTCTTGAAACCAAAGATTTATTTTTTAAAAAAAGTGGAAATTTTTTTGACCAGATGTGGCACATGCTTCATTCTCATTTGACTTCGGTGGCTGTCTCCCAATTAAGCAAAAAAGCAGACACTTGGCTATTCTGAAACAAGCAAGACTGCAATCACTCTTATAAAATGTAGCAAAATGCAGGACAATGTAGCACTTTAAAGACTAACAAGATGGTTTATTAGATGATGAGCTTTCGTGGGCCAGACCCACTTCCTCAGATCAAATAGTGGAAGAAAATAGTCACAGCCATATATACCAAAGGGTACAATTAAAAAAAAGGAACACATGAAAAGGACAAATCAAATTTCAGAACAGAAGGGGGATGCGGGGGGAGGGGGGGCAAAGGAAGGTGAATGTCTGTGAACTAATGGTATTATCACCTCTAATACCATTAGCTCACAGACATTTACCTTCCCCCCTCCCCCCATCCCCCTTCTGTTCTGAAATGTGATTTGTCCTTTTCATGTGTGTTCCTTTTTTTTAATTGTATCCTTTGGTATATATGGTTTTGACTATTTTCTTCCACTATTTGATCTGAGGAAGTGGGTCTGGCCCACGAAAGCTCATCATCTAATAAATCATCTTGTTAGTCTTTAAAGTGCTGCATAGTCCTGTATTTTGCTTCAGCTACACCAGACTAACACGGCTACATTTCTATCACTCTTATAAAATGTGTCTGCAGAATAATCAACAGGTCCAAACCATGTTGCATATCTCAGCTGCATACAAAAAGCAGACTGCTATGGATTGTGAAGGGAATGGAGTGGGGGAAGAGAGTTGTAATATCTTTCTGAAACACTGGCTTCACTGAAAAAGTATTTTTTTTTTTTTTTTTTTTTTTTTTTTTTTACAGTGAGACCACTAACTTGATGTAAATGCTACTCGAGATAAAACACAGGTAGTTATTTTACCTCTTTCTAGTAGCTGGTCATGGTGATTAATCCTACACCTTCCCCAGTTTCCCCCAGGTTCCCCCAGGTTTACCTTAACAAGCTATAGTAAAAGCTCCCTGTGCTTTTATCTACTTCCTCAGCTTAGCTTTCTGGGTGTAAAATACTCTCTCTCTTCCTCCCCCCCCCTTTAGTGAAGACAAAGCCATACTACCCTGAAAGAAAAATATCCAGGTTAATGGCAGCAGGTTGCCATCATTTAAGAACATTTTACTCAAAAATCCTGCAATACCCTCATTTTGCCTTTTAAAAGCTCATTCCTGGAGTGTCCAAGCATTGGATTCCAAGTGGCTCCACAGGAAACTTTAATTCCTTTCAGTTGCCATTTAAAAACCACTATCTTGACTCTAGTCCCAGACCGGCCTGGCCATTGGACTGAACAAAAAGGGTAAGTGGTGTCAGAGTGATCCACTGAGCCAGGGAAACTTCAGAAGTGGAGTGGCACTGTTTAGAAACAGTGATAGTTTGCAGTGGAGGCACAGGAAGGAACGCTCCCTTGATCTGGCTTTCCAGCCTTCTTCCAGAGCAGTTACAAAATCTGGCTAATCATTCCTGTATGCATCCTTCTAAGAGAAGAAAAGCATTTTCAGCTGTTTAACCTAGCCTTGCATGTAGTATCTATAACAGTATATATTCTGATGGGTGTTGGCAAAAGTTAATAAAACAATGTTTTGAATGGAGAGGTAGAACTTTAGCAATTTTCAAAGTAATTTGACTCAGTTCTTGTTTTCACTCATCGTCTGTGTTAATGTTACAGGGGAAAAAAATCTTTGTCTTTCCAGCTCTTATAACAGAATCTGATTTTTACCCATTTTTAAAGGCATACTTCAACCTATCACTGACACATTGAACAAATGCTTTGTTGGTGCCCCTTAGAACATAAAAATGGTGAAAATCATTTATTTTGGCTGTTTAGAGCCAGATCCAGGACCCAATTGTGCACATACATTGCTTTAGGCACTTGAATAGTCTCATTGAAGCCGTAAGGCCACTGAAGCTGATAAAATTATTCACATACATAAGGATCAGGCTGTTAGATTTCCTTATATTTGGGTTTCATTTAGGAATGTAAGCAACTAGTCGACTAGTTGACTACTCAATTAGCATACGAGTAGACACTCGACTAGTCATTTCCCCATTCCCCTTTGCTGCCTCTATCATAGGCTACATCTAGACTGCAGGCTTCTTTCAGAAGAAGCTTTTTTTGAAAGATCTTCTGAAAAAACTTCTCCCGAAAGAGCGTCCACACTGCAAAAGTGCATTGGAAAAACGATCTGCTTTTTTGAAAGATAGTGTCCAGACTGAATGGACGCTCTCTTCCATGTAAGCGGTGATTGCTATGGATGGAATGGACACCAGGGCACCTGTGCTTTTTCCTCTTTTTCTGAAAGAACTCCCTCTTCCCTTTCCACACATGCCTTTTTGCGAAAAGAGCTCTTTTGGAAAAAGGCTTCTTCCTCGTAGAATGAGGATTACCGATGCTGGAAAAACCCCTCTGTTCTTTTGATTTTCTTGAGGAAGAGTGCAATTGCAGTGTGGCTGTTCCTCAATTTTTGTTGGAAAAACAATCGTTTTTCTGACAAAACTCTGTAGTGTAGACATGAGAGAGGCAGCAAGGTGGAGGGAAGCAGGAGCTGCTGCCGGGGGGAGCTGGCTTAAAAGCTGGTTCTCCCCAACACTGTCTCTGCAGGGAGCAGAGGTGTAGTGGGGGGACTGTGAGTGAGCCCAGAACTGGCTCATTCCCAGCTCGCGCCCTGTCTCAGATGCTGTGACTCTGCTTTTTAAACATATTAAAAGTGTCCCAATAAAAATCAGAGGCGCAGTGTCTGGGACTGGGTGTGAGCTGAGACAGCTGATTCCTGCTCATGCTCAGTCCCCCTACACTGCACCTCTTCCTTTGAAATGTATTAAGAACCTGGCAGCTCTTAATGTGTTACAAAGCAGAGCTACAGCGGGGCTAGCTCCTGGGGGCCAGGAGCTAACTCCGCTGTGGCTCTGCAGTTTCCCTGCCCTTATTGACTAATTGGGTAGTTGATGGAAATTCCATCGACTACTCGATTAGCTGATGAAACACATTTTAATACCCCTAGTTTCATTCAGTTTGCACGTTGAAACTCGGATGGTCATTTACACTTCTATGAGTAGTTACTTTCACTGGCAGATTTCCACAAGTGAGATCTGCCATCCATCCTGGCTGATTTAAGGGATACTGAACTGAGGACCTCTAGAGATAAAGGCAGAATCTGCTATTGCTACGGCCCCCAAAACTACAGAGCCATTAGCTCAAGCAACTCATACCATCTGCTGATTAGTCTAGAAGGGGGTCTATAACACACGCTCACCGGTGGGTTATGCATGCACTAACCAGTACAGAGTTTGGGCTCACACATACGCACAGCTAGGACATGTTGAAAAATCCTCCAAAATACCTATTGACCTGTTTGGTTTGCAGAGTCTTGCAACAGGCTGACAGTGTTTGCCTGAAACATCTCACTCTTAGTGGACAGTGTTCCTACTGCGGAGTGTTAAGTGGGTTCTGTTGACTCTTTGGTGCTCCTCCTGCTATAAAGGAGGTGGGATAGACTCTCTAGGTGTGAACCAAGCAGTCTGGAATATAGGACAATAGTAGCATCTAAACTGGGGTGGTTTGAGCTGACGGCTGTGATAATGAAGTCTTCTTTCCCTTGTTTGCAGAATCTCTTAGCTGGGCCAAATGTTGGTCCCTACCTCCTGAGTAGTCAAAAAAGCAAACAGAATGTTAGGAATCCTTAAAAAGGGATAGAGAATAAGACCGAGAATATCTTATTGCCTCTATATAAATCCATGGTACTCCCACATCTTGGATACTGCGTACAGATGTGGCTGCCTCATCTTAAAGATATATTGGCATTGGAAAAGGTTCAGAAAAGGGCAACAAAAATGATTAGGGGTTTGGAATGGCTGCTATATCAAGAGAGATTTAAAAATACTAGGACTTTTCAGCTTAAAAAAGAGGACACTAAGGGGGGGATGCGATGGTGATCTATAAAATCATGACAGGTATGGAGAAAGTGAATAAGGAAATGTTATTTATTTGTTCCCATAACATAAGAACTAGGGGTCACTAAATGAAGTTAATAGATAGCAGGTTTAAAGCAAACAAAAGGAAGTTTTTCTTCACACAGCGCACAGTCAACCTGTGGAACTCCTTGCCAGAGGAGGTTGTGAGAACCGGTATTTTAACAGGGTTCAAGAAAGAAGTAGATAAATTCATAAAGTTCCATGAGGGCAAGGGACTGGACTTGATGACCTCTCGAGGTCCCTTCCAGTCCTAGTATTCTATGATAGGTCCATCAATGGCTATTAGCCAGTATGGGTAGGAACGGTAGCCTCTGTTAGGGACTGATAGGACCATCCTGTGTCTCAATCATTGCTGGCTCTCTCCAAGGACCTGCTGAAACATCTTGTGAGGAGAGTGGGGGCACAATCAATGGATCAATTTGTTAAAATCTACTAGCAAAGCGCGGGGGGGGGGAGGGGAAATGAGGGCATTTGCTCCTACTACATCCCATGGATAGAGTGTCTTGTAGTCATTATACATGTTTTTTCCAAGTGGGAAGGCACTGTGTTGACTACACTGTGCCATGCACCACAATGGCGGTATAGGGCATCCGTGTACATGTCCAGGTTGCTGCTTCTGGGGACCTCTTCTGATCCCCTGTGCAAGGCTCCTTTTCTCAGGTGTGGAGAAGAAATCCTAATTCCCTCCTTTCGAACTTGGATTCTCTGTCTCAAGAATTGCCGTTTGCACATTGTTTCAATGGGGGTGCAATCCGGGACTTTCCTTTACTGTGAATGGAGTTGGACTTAATCCAAATTCACTCAAAGTGGGTTCTGCGCAAGGCCGGCTAAAACCCAAAGAGGGCTGTTCCCTCAGCAGCCATGGAAGTTCACGGGGGCCCATTCATTACTGGAGGTGGCTGATACAGTGTTAGGAGTGGACAGGAAAAAAACATTTAGCCACAGCATTTGCTGGTTGCGTGCAACCGCAGGCAGGAACTACTTCCTCTGTTTCCAGGCTTTTGGGGAAAGTGGAGCTAAACGGAGTTGCTAAATTAGAATGAAGTGAAAAAATGCCCTGTGAACAACAGAATGCATTTAGCTGCTTAAAAAAACCCACACATGCACACACACAAAACCTTGGAGTGATTTACATGGGAAAGGGGCGATGGAAAGGATATTTTAGAGGCTGTTTTCCAAAACTGATTTATAACAGAAGCTACAATGGTTAAAGCAAATGGCCTAAATTTCCTGGCCTCTTAAGCAACAGCATAGATACTGAAAACAAGAGTTCCCTGTTCTTTTCCTTGCAGAGCCAGTAGAAAGATTTCTCATTTTTTGAAGTGTTTGGTGCTGTACAAGACACACAAGATTGTCTAAAAGAGCTTCCAATGAAAGGGTCCTACCTTGCAGATAGGTCTCTGTGGGCAGATCCTTAAGGCAATACCGAGTCCCGGAGAAGTCAGTGGGTCTCTGTGTGATTGTGTCCCAAATGAGACAGACGCAGACTAGTCAGAAATTGCTGGGAATTATGGAGGTAGGGACCTAGGGTTGTTAAATACCTGTTAATTGATTAGTGGATTAACCTCATGAATTCTTAATGGTTAGTTGACTATTCTATAATCCCTGGGGTGGGGCTGGAAGCCAGTGAGCTCCACCTCACTCCCGGGGAGCCCCCTTCTATGTCACACCGCTGCCTCTGTATCACCGGCTGCCTGCCACCTTGTGCTGCTGCCTCTGATAAAGAGGCAGCAGCATTGTGGTGGAAGGCAGCCCATGGCTGGGGGTGTGTGTGTCTGAGCTGCTGGACCCAGTGCGAGCTGGAACTGAGCCAGTTTGCCTGCCCACATGGCTCCTAATGAACTTTAAATGCTGAGTCACTGTGGGGGTAGGTCCTGGATGTGGCGCAAGCCGGGACTGAGCTGGGCTGCTGGCCAGCCTGCTAAAAAATGTATTGGAAAGGTGGGGGGAATGCGTGTAGTCCATAGCATTAACTGAAAAGCTTTTGCTTATCCATTAATTGACTACATTATTACTTCCCTAAAGGGAACAATTCTGGTAGGCACCTCGTTCTGAGAGCAGGTTCATGGCTGTGACTCTTGAGGGGAGATACCCCCCTCCGGCCAGTGAGCCAGGCACCTAAGGCCCAGCCAGATCAATAGGAGTGAAGTTGCTAATGGCTCGTCTAAACTAGAAGCAGTATATTGGTGCAGCTGCACCACCTCTGGTGAAGGTGCTGTATGCTGACAGAAGAGCTGGTCATAAATCCATCTTCCTGACAGGAGGTAGCTAGGTTGGTGGGAGAAACTCTCCTGCCAAAACCACCGGTGGTCCATGCTGGTACTTAGGTCAGTGTAATTTATGTTGCTCATGGGCGAGACTTATTTACCCTTATGAGGGATGTAAATTATACTGAGGTAAGGAGCAGGATAAACCTTAGGGGTATGCCTAAACTGTGGGGTTTTTTTGAAAGGAGATATGCAAATTCAGTGCTAATTTGCATATATTCTCCTGATCGCTTTTTCGAAAGTGAAAGTAGTCTGGACGCGGTTTTTTTGGGAAAAAAAACGCTCTTCTTAAAAAAGGAAGGTTTACGCGGTTTTTCAAAAAAGGGGTTTTTCTCTGAAAAAAACCACGTCCAGACTATTTTCACTTGCATAAAACCCACTTTCGAAAAAGCAATCTGAAGAAGATATGCAAATTAAGGCTGAATTTGCATATCTTTCAGGAAAACCACGTAGTCTAGACGTTCCCTAGAACCCCACCCCTTTCCTCTGCATGTCACTGCTGATTGGCCAACATCCCACTCAGTTTGCTGGTTTCTGTGAATCCTTTTTTAGGCCCCTATTTCTCCTGATACAATGCATGGGGATCCCAGGTCCTTAACTTGGGGCTGTCGGTTCCTGTGCATGGTATGACTACGTTGTAATAAGTTAGATGGACTAAATGGGCCCAAACTGTTAACATAACCCAGTAACTCTTCGACACTGCTGAGCAAACAGCCACTGTGGGCCTCAGGGCAAGGTGTAGAGGGTGGCTCCATGGGCTGGAGTGGGCGGGTCCTCAGGTGGAAGGGGCGGGGCTGGGGCCAGGCAGCCCTTAGCACCATCTGGACCATGGCATGTCCTGCCCCCAGCCCTCTGATCCATGCAGAGTGGTGCGGCACTCTGGCAATTCAAAGTGGCCGGAACTCCAGCTGCCACCGCCGCTGCTGTGGTATGGGCAGTGGCCGGAGGCCAGGGCTCGGGGTAACTGCCCCTTTTGCCCCCCTTGTAAGCGGGCCTGGCTCAACATTATACAGCATTAACAAAGGTTAGCGACTTCAGCTTGCTTGGTACCATGGCTACCACACCATTAAAAATCCCTTTTACTTCATATTAAAGATGCAAAAAAGAGTTTAAAGCATGTAAAGTGCTAAATAAGCTTACCTCCTAACAGCATCTCTTGTGGACTGTAGCTGGAGAGTGTGTTTAGAAGGTGGGGGGAGAAACCTCTTGCTGATGCCCCATAGCCCTGGTCTACAGCAGGGAGTTATTTCAAAATAATCCCCCTTATTTTTGAAGTAACAAGCATTCAGACTGCCAAGCCCTTTATTTCAAAATAAGGGGCTGGTTATTTCAAACTCCTGCTTTCCATGGGGAAGAAGTAGGGTTGCCAGTTAATTTCAACAAAAATACCAGACACGCTTGACATGACATCATAATCTACATTACGTCTTATTTAGAAAATACTGAACGTTTCTGTTTTCTCATTTATATTTTCTCAGTTTGTTTCCCGGACAGAAAGCTCAAGGACTGGACTGTCCGGTTCAAAACCGGACACCTGGCAACCCTAGGAACAAGCTCATTTTGAAATAGTTCTTTGGGGAGTTATTATTT
Organism: Pelodiscus sinensis; assembly: GCF_049634645.1. Lineage (NCBI taxonomy): Eukaryota > Metazoa > Chordata > Testudines > Trionychidae > Pelodiscus > Pelodiscus sinensis. The sequence goes on from NC_134722.1 coordinate 6,725,288, forward strand.
TGAAATAAGTTACTTTGAAATAATTTCCTAGTGTAGATGTGCCCCTAGATAGTGCAGGTTCAGTTTCTATGGTCTGGACTTCCATAGTCTGGCATCATCTGTGGTCTGGCATCCCCGTGGGTGCTCCTGGGCTGGAGCGCTGCAAACGAGCTCTTTGAACGGGCCCCGCAAGTGGCAGCAGCAAAGGGGCCAGCTTTGACCAAGTGGGTCGGACTGGGGGGGCGCACAGGAGAAGAGGAAGGGTGGCTGTGGAGCTCCATAGCAGGCAGGAGCACAGCCCCATTGCTGGTGGTAGCGGAGGAGCTGGCATTGACCTCTCATGAGCTGGTAGAGTCCCTTGTTCAGGACTGGTTGGGTCCTGAGGGTGCAGAATAGGGAGATCCAACATGTACATCAGGGCTACTCAACTTTGGAAGCCCCAGGGGCCACAATGATACAGCACATGCCGAGGGCCACAATTTAAGTGTGGTTGCATGTACATGCAAATATATATGCAAATAGCTTATTTCACACTGACGGCATGAATACAAAGATTAAGGCAAGACTACACAACATGCAAGCCCCGTTTAAGTCAGTTTTACTGCTATTAGTAAAATGCAATATTTACCGGATTTCCAGCCATACTACAGCACTTTTAATGAGCAATGACAGTCCAGGCATTTAACTACTAAAACGCATCTCAACAGAAGACCATTCTATTGATGACTGTTTTGTTTTGGCTCCCACCAAATGCATGTTGAGTCCAGGTAATCCCAAACCATACCGCAGGCCACAAACAAATGGGATGCAGGCCGCATGCGGCCCATGGTCCGTGTGTTGAGTAGCCCTTCTGTACCTGGATGGTAATAACTTTCCTGCTGGGTAGAAGAGAAGCTAGCTGATATGGGCTGGTGCAGTTGTTGAAGTTGGATCCCATTTCTTCCCTGGTAGCATGTGGGATTCAGCAGGAGCTGGCATCTGCCACCTTTTTAGCCTAGTCTGGTAAGCACATCTCTCAGGACCAGGATGACAAAGGCCCGGGTTCTCAGGAGGTGGCGGGGGAGCGGATTGTAGTCATGATGGTGAAACTCACACGAGTAGGTACTTATTCTCTTTGTGGGTCCTTTAAGAAAGAGACGTTAAAGGGAATGGTGAGCAGAAGACCCCATGCCTATCTATTAGGCCTAGTTTCCAACACACCAATGTCGGGCCCCTGATTTCTGGTTTCACTCTTTTCTAGTTTACCAAGCATAATCTTCGCACAGTCCTAGAGTTTCAGCTGGAGGCCTTTTTATTGGACTAATGTAAGGTATTTGTCTTCCTTTCCCACTTTTTCCTACCAACATTTGTTATTACAGATTATTGTGACATCTTATGAATTTGCACTTATCATTTACCAATGAATTCACAGTTAGGGTAAATGTATTGGCCCAATTCATGACAGCCGCATCCAAGACCCCTTTGTGAATCTAGTAGCGTCTGCTAGTATTGCTTATGTTGCATGGTACCTCCCTGTATTGGGGGCACTAATGTAATTGCACGTGAGGGCAGGGCCCTAGCCTTGGAAAGTTCACTTCTTAAAAAAGACCAGTCAATGATCTGCAAAGTTGAGGATTCCATTTCCTTCCCTTGGGTTTCATGCAGTTTGGGGAATCACACTGAAGCTGTCCTACACTGATTCATTTCCTTTCTCTAATCCCTCTTTCTGATCAATGCTCAAGTTCCACAGTCTATAGTTTGGGGAGGCTAATGCAGTTGCATTCATGCTAAACAATGTCAGGAAAATCTGGCTTGCGATATCATTGCTCGAGGCAAGTGGAAGGAAGAAGTAACACCTTGGTGCAGAGAGAAAATGTCCATTTACAGGCAGGCTGTGTCTAGACTGGCAAGTTTTTCGGCAAAAGCAACTTGCCAGCTGTCTACACTGGCCGCTTGAATTTCCGCAAGAACACTGACTTCCTACTGTCTGAAATCAGTGCTTCTTGTGGAAATACTATGCTGCTCCCATTCAGGCAAAAGTCCTTTTGCGCACAGCTTTTGCACAAAAGGGCCAGTGTAGACAGCTCAGATTTGTTTTGCGCAAAAAAGCCCCGATCACGAAAATGGCGATTGGGGCTTTTTTGCGGAAAAGCGCGTCTAGATTGGCACAGACGCTTTTCCGCAAAAAGTGCTTTTGTGGAAAAGCGTCCGTGCCAATCTAGACGCTCTTTTCCGCAAATGCTTTTAACGGAAAACTTTTAGCCGCATAGTTTAAGTGCCATGACAAGAAATGCACAGTCATTGGGGTGGTGTCATTGAATGGTTAGAACAGCAGAGCAGGAATTGGATAGTCTGGGTTCTTCTCCCTGTGCAGCCTATTGGGAATTTCTGGTAAAATGACAAGGAGTGTGATTCATGTCCAGAAGAGCCAACATCATGGAGGACGCGGCATATCTGCTCCAAAGCAGACAGGCTAGGAACTTCTACCTGCTTCTCCTCCATCCCATGGTAAGATTCTACCCACCAGGCTGTTGGTTATGTGAGGTGGAAGAGGGGATGTTCCTTTTCTTTCACGGGCAATTTTGAAAGGTCTTCGTTTTGCTGCGCATCGGCCGGGAAACTACCCTTAGCTCAAAATATTCCATAAACTGGAATTCTTGTTTTCCAGCCAGATTCACTTCTCTGCTCTTTCTGCCAACTCACACCATGATCTCAGGCAACTCCACCCCCCCTCACTTGATCTGTTTAGAAAAGGTGGGTGGCCAATAAATAAACCTGCCTCGTTCCCATGGGGTTGTGAGGCTTCTGTGTTTTCTGAAGAGTTTCAGAATCTCCAAAAGAAAGGAGCTTTCGGAAAGGCCAAGTCATTACTTGTTTAAAGTTTGCTGGAACACAGCTGGTTGTGGTTCCTTATAGCAGGGGTTTTCAAACACGTGTCGTGACCCAGGACTGGGGGGTAGAATGTCGGGCTCTGGATCTCGTTGCTGCAGGGGGATCCGGTAACCAACGGCGGGGCTAAGGCAGGTCCCTGCCTGTCCTGGCACTGCAGACTGAGCTGCGCCCCAGAAGTGGCCGGCAGCAGGCCCGGCTCCTCGGTGTGAGGGTAGGGAGGGGGAAGAACACACAGAGCTAAATGCACTGCCCATGCCCTGAGCACTAGCTCTGCATTCCCATTGGCTGGGAACCTGCTGCTGGCTGTTTCTGAGGGCAGCATAGTCTGAGGTGCCAGGAGAGGAAGGAAGCTTTCTTAGCCACACAGCTGACCAGAGGCCACTTGAGATAAGCCCCCCCCTCCCAACTCTGCCCCCCCAAAGCCTGAGTCCCCTCCTACAGGCCAAAGCGCTCATCCTCAGCCCCACCCTGGAGCCCCCACTTTAGTCAAATTATGTTGGGCTGTGGGCGTCAACAATTTTCTTCAACCGGGTCATGAGAAAAAAAGTTTGAAAACCTTAGGTAACATGTGGGGATGGAACAAGGAGCAAAGGGGGGGGGGGAGGAATCAGCCTGCTTATTTGGGAGCTTGCTTCCCTCAGTGGAATCGGAAATGCTCAGAGGCGGACAGATTGCCCGTTGCGAGGCTTTCTTATGAGAGGGTATCGTTACTTCCAAAGGAATGTCTGGTTGGAAAACACTCCAGTCCGGGAGATGTTTCGTGGCCAAAATGCCAATTAGGTCTCTGCTCCCACATGGCAGAGACACAAGCTATTCAGCGTTTTTACTGAAAACTGGTCTCCGGTGCTCCTTCCAGCGAACTGCAGCTTTTTTTTTTTTTTAAGTTAGTTTCATTTACAAGGTTGTTAACATGTCACCTTCCCTACATTCGCACTTGGTGCCTTCCTCCCTACACACTGAGGAACTCTAGAACAGTGGTTCTCAACCAGGGGGATCTATACCCTTGGGGGCTGCAAAGGTCTTCTAGCGGGTATGTCAACTCAGCTAGAGATTCGCAGTGTTTTACCACAGATGGAAAAAGCACAAGCGAAGAAAGAAGAACTAAAATTTCCTACAGTCTAAAGGAGAGAGTCTGCTATTTTCCAGTGCTGTGGCACTTTTGTATTTTTGTGTCTGATTTGGTAGGCAAATAGTTTTTCAGTCAGGTGAAACCTGGGATATTTAAGAAAAATCAGACTCTTGAAAGGGGTACAGGAGTCTGGAAAAGTTAGGAGTCACTGCTCTAGAGTAGGGGTGGTTGGTAATTTTTGTGAATTTTGGGCCCCGGAAGGGGCGGGCCTCAAGTGAAAGGGGCAGGGTTGGAGGCTACGGGGAAAGAGAGAGAGTGATTGTGGAAGAGAGACTCTGTGTGGGGGAGAGACTTTGTGACACAGATTGAGTGTGTGTGGCACAGAGACGGGAGAGTGTGTGTGTGACTGATTGTGTGTGTGTGTGTGTGTGTGGCCCAGAGAAAGCGTGGCACAGACTGGGGATGTGTGACAATGACGCAGAGTGTGTGGGGTGGCTGCTGGTTAAGTGTCCGAGAGAAGCCATGCACTGTCTCTTTAAGTGAGGGAAAGCTGTTCTGCTCTGTAGTCTCCTCCTCCCCTGCCCTGCAGAGATGGAGTATGGGGTGGAAGTGTGTGTGTGTGTGTGTGTGTGTGTGTGAGAGAGAGAGAGCAAGCACAAGCATTGAAATCACAGAAACAGGACACTGCCTCTTAAGCAGGCATTCCTCTGAGTCACTTCCCATCCATGCTTCAGACTGGAGCAGCTCTGCTGTGTGTCGCCCTCTCCCTGACCCCTGCTCTGTAGAGATGGGGTGCAGGGGGACACCTGGACTTAAGCACTTCCCTCTCCATTCCCCCCATGCTTTCTCTCCCCCTCCCCCCAGCTGCTCTGCACAGCTTAGCAGAAGACTCCCAGGGCTGCAGGATGGAGCAAGGTTTGGGGAGGGGCTGTAAATACACACTCACTGCTAATTAGCTGGGCGGGCCAGAGAGAAATGCTTGGTAGGTCGGATCTTGCTCCTGGGACTGATTTTGCCCACCCCTGCTTTCGAGGAATGGTTGGGCCCATCTTTGACAACAATGATGCCACCCACACAAAGCTAAAACAGCTAACTGCTCATTTCACATTGTGGCTTTGGTTTGTTGAAGCCAAAAACGTACCTGTTTTTGGCATAGTACATCCCTCTTCCTTACAGAGGTCTGAATTCCCCTGCCAGGAAAATCCCCACCCTCCCACATCTCTTAGGATTTATGAATCCGCTAGAATGTGTTCAAACTGCAACCAAAAGCATTGGTTTTCAGGGTCACGTTCTTGGGTTGTTTTCCATGTGAGCCAAGACTTAATAAATCATGTCATTTATTTATGGACTCTGGTAGCCAAATGCCATTCAAAACACCACTTGTGGCTTTCAGACCCAAGTGAATTACTGTGGATGTGACACACACCTCTTCCTTAACAACACATTCAGATGTCAGAGCTCTGAGAAGCACTTTCCTCTCCAAAGCTTATTCAGGAATAAGGGCAGAAAGGGCTAAAATTACTTAGGCAGCTTTAACTGATTACCATCCAGCATGATGCTGGCAGATCACAAAGAGAAAAATGCAACAAATGGGACTCTCTATTGCTGCTGAATGTGAGTGAATTTAAAATAACAAAGTGCCCAAATCATGCAAAAGGCCCCGTATGGACAAACCACGAAGCCATGCAAAGCCCCCATTGAAATCAGTGAGAATACTTATGTATGTGAAGTCCAGCACATGAATAAGTATTTGCAGGATGAGGGCCTTATTATTGTGTATTCTGATTTCAGCTTGTATTCCACATCATAATCACACATACACACGCAGCTATATATATAGAAATATGTGTCTGTGCATATGTATCACAGCATATGTGCGAACTTTACCGTGTTTTTTTCTATGTAATATTTAGTCATCTTTGTGATCCCCAGTTCTTGTAATATCATGTTAGAGGCAGGAGAAATTGGCTTTGTAATTACAAAGTTACAAATTACAAAATTGCCCTAATTACAAAGCCAATTTCTCCTCTCTCTAACATCTGCATTTTCACATCAAAAGCTATGAATGGGGCACATCCAGCCCACTTAATTAGCCTCATTAACAGGGGTCCTGCAATTGATAGGTACTTCTTCCGCTGATATATATGTATCTTGTTTTCTGTTATTTCCACTCCAACTCATCTGACGAAGTGGGATGAAAGCTTATGATTCTATATATTTTGGTTAGTCTCTGAGGTGTCATGGGTCTACTCGTTTTTATGTATGGTGATGCTATCTGTTCATTTCCATAGGCATTTAAGATATGTATAGTTCAATCTTCTCATTAGACTTGATTTAGTTACATCGGCTATGTCTACACTACGAGTATTCTCGGCAAAAAATATGCAAACAAGAGACTCATTTGCATGAGTCACGATCTCATTTGCATATTTTCTGCTGATCCGTTTTTGTGCTGGGGTTTTTGCACAAAAACAAGCAATGTGGACGTTTCCTTTTTCTGCAAAAACCCCTTTTCCCGCAAGATCAGTAAATCTTTTTTGAGGCATATGGATCTTGCAGAAAAAGGGGTTTTTGTGCAAAAAGGAAAAGTCCATGCTGCTTGTTTTTGTGCAAACACCCCAGCACAAAAACGGATTGGCAGAAAATATGCAAATGAGATTGCGACTCATGCAAATGAGTCCCTCATTTGCATGTTTTTTGCTGAGAAAACTCGTAGTGTAGACATAGCCATCTTGTAGAAATGGCAGTTGCCTCCAAAGAGGAGCAATGTTTTCCTCGGTAAGGGATAACCGAGGGGGCCAGATAAGATGACAGAGGAAAGTTCTTTGGGGGAAGGGCTGTCTCATTGTTCTTTGTTTGTACACCACTGAGCATAATGGAGTCCTCGCCATCTGTCTTGGATGGTTTAAACACAAAAAATCCTGCATCTCGGCAGGAGATTAAACTAGAAGCCCCTTGCGGTCCCTTTGAATCCTGTGATTTTGCGACTGTGACTTCTAAGGGCCATTGCGATACAAACAATAAAGTGGTGAAGAGAGCTGAATGAATGAGGTAAAAAAGTAATCCACTAATATTTTACCAGATACAAGAGGCAAGACTGGCCCGTTTTCATTTGCGGGGGTCCCCTTCTTGATTCATAAAATCATAGAATAATAGGACTGGAAGGGACCTCGAGAGGTCATCGAGTCCAGCCCCCCGCCCTCAAGGCAGGACCAAGCTCCGTCTACACCATCCCTGGCAGATGTCTATCTAACCTGTTCTTAAATATCTCCAGAGAGGGAGATTCCACCACCTCCCTTGGCAATTTATTCCAATATTTGACCACCCTGACAGTTAGGAATTTTTTCCTAATGTCCAATCTAAACCTCCCCTGCTGCACTTTAAGCCCATTACTCCTTGTCCTGTCCTCAGAAACCAAGAGGAACAAATTTTCTCCTTCCTCCTTGTGACACCCTTTTAGATATTTGAAAACCATGATCATGTCCCCCCTTAATCTTCTTTTTTCCAAACTAAACAAGCCCAGTTCATGAAGCCTGGCTTCATAGGTCATGTTCTCTAGACCTTTAATCATTCTTGTCGCTCTTCTCTGTACCCTTTCCAATTTCTCCACATCTTTCTTGAAATGTGGCGCCCAGAACTGGACACAGTACTCCAGCTGAGGCCTAACTAGTGCAGAGTAGAGCGGCAGAGTGACTTCACGAGTTTTGCTTACAACACACCTGTTGATACAACACGTCTGTTTGGAAGTACCTGAAAGGCTGTCGGGTCCTGATAAAACTGTTGGTAAGTTCTGAAAGTGTCGTATAATTTAGCACAAGCAATTTGTCTGAAAATACCAACCAGAAGAGTGGTGGTTGCCATTCATCCGATGGTGCTGTTTTGAAAAATGTTAGTCATCCAGTAAGAACATGAGAATATAAAAACGGTCATACTGGGTCAGACTGATGCTCTAGCCCAGTCTCCTGTTTTCTGGTGCCAAATGTGTGAGAGAGAATGAAAATAACAGGGCAATTATTGAATGATCCATCCCCTGTCGTCCGGTCCTGCTTCTGGCAGTCAGCAGTTGAAGGATGTCCAGAATATGGTGCTGCATCCTGGACCATTTTGATGGACCTGTCCTCCATAAAAATATCTAATTCGTTTTTTAACCCATCCTTCTTTGAAATGATATTTTTGGCCTTCATATATCCATTGGCAACAAGTTTCACAGGGTGACTGTGCTCTTTGTGAAGAAATACTTCCTTGCACTTGTGCTAAACCTTCTGGCTACTAATTTCATTAGATGACTCCTCATTCTTGTGCTGAGGGAAAGGGTAAATAATGCTTCTTTAATCACTTTCTCCACGCCATTCATGATTTTATAGACTTCTGTCATAACCCTAGGGTTGCCAGATAGTTTAACCCAAAATACTGAACACCCCCATCCCCCCCCCCAAAAAAAACACCAGGGGGAAAATTCTGTTGAGGGGAAAAAAAGGGGGGGAGACCAAAGTTGTTGAGCAAAAAAACAAATAAATAATAATAATAATTAATAATAAAACAGCATGGCCCCTTTAAGAAATACTTTTGAGGCTTTTTGGCCCTAACAGACTGCCAGCGACCATCCACCATCTTGTTTCCCTGCTCCGGGCTGGACAGCTGCAGAACCTGGTAAGCACCCAGGATTTTCTCCTCCTGCCGGGAAAAAATCAGAAAATACTGGACATTTTAGGTGTCCGTTATTTTCTGAATTTTTTTACCGGACAGGAGGAGAAAACACCGGACTGTCCGGGTCAATACCGGACACCTGGCAACCCTATATAACCCCCTTTCTCAGTCCCAGTCTTTTCAGTCTCTCCTCAGACAGAAGCTGTTCTAGACCCTACCCATTTTATGTTACCCTTCTCTGTACTTTTTCAGTTCTAATGGTTTTTTTTTTTTTTGAGATGGAGTGACCAGAATGGCACAGAGTATTCAAGCTGTGGGTGTACTATGGATTTATACAGTGGCATTATAGTATTTTCTGTCTTCTTAGCTATCCCTTTCCTATTGGTTCCTAAGATTTCGTTAGCTTGTGTGACTGCTGCTGCTTTCTGAGAACTATCTGTGGCAATGCCAAGATCTTTCTTCAGCAGTAACAGCTCGACCTCATCATTTTGTATGCATAGCTGGGATTACGTTGTTCAATGTGCATGACTTTTTATTTATCAATATTGAATTTCATCTGTCCTTTTCTTGCCCAGTCACCCAATTTTATAGGATCCCTTTGTAACTCTTTACTGTCTGCTTGGGACTTAACTCTCTTGTGTAATTTAGTATCGTCTGCAAACTTTCCCACCTCACTGTTTACCCCATTTTCCATGTCATTTCTGAATATGTTGAACAGCACCAGACCCAGCACAGATCCTTGGGGGACCCCCTATTTACCTCTCTCACTGTGAAAACTGATCAGTATTCCTCCCCCATTTCCCCCCATTTTTAACCAGTTACTAATCCAGTCAAAGTGAGCAATATTAAGACATCCTGAAGGCTGAAATTTGGTGGCATGAATTCATGAGTAATACTTACGAGAAATCAGGCGGATGAGAGTGCCGTGGGGCTCCGGGCAGCGAAATTTTGCGGGGCCCCGCCTTTGACACAGCGCATGCGCGGGGTCTCGGGAAGCACAGGGCCCGGGGCAGCCACCCCGCTCGCCCTGCCCTGAATCCGCTGCTGCGAGAAATGAACTTTCACAATATTCTGCTATGGCTTGTGAATGATCCACCAATAGAAAAAAAAGTGTGAATACAGGCAGTCCCCGAGTTACGTCGGATCCGCACTTACGAACAGGGCTTTCTCGCCCTGGAGCTCGCAGGCAGCGGGACTGCCCAGAGCGCAGCGGTCCCGCCACCTCAACCTCCGGGGCGAGAAAAGCTGCTCCGGGTGCCCCTGGTCTGCTGGGGACCGTCTCCAGCAGACCAGGGACACCCGGAGCAAAGCCGGGGAGGCGGAGGGGTCCCGCGCCTATGAGGCTTTGCTGTGGCAAAGCCAGGGAGGCGCGGGACTCCGCCGCCGCTGCCGCTTTGCTCCCGGTGCCTCTGGTCTGCTGGGGACCGTCTCCAGCAGACCAGGGACACCGGGAGCAAAGCCGGGAAGGCGGAGGGGTCCCACGCCTCTGAGGCTTTGCCAGAGCAAAGCCTCAGAGACGCGGCACCCCGCCGCCGCTGCGGCTTTGCTCCCCGTGTCCCTGGTCTGCTGGGGGGGGGGGGGGCGCAGCTAGTGGCCCTCCCCCCCAGCAGACCAGGGAGACGTGGAGCAAAGCCCCGGGCCTGTGGTAGAGCAGGTGGGGCGCTGCCGGTTGGTCCCGTAGCACCGCTCCTTGGCGCTACTGGACCAACCCGGCAGCACCCCAGCTGCTCTGCCCCAGGCGTCCTGGAATCAGCCGCTGATCAGTTTCAGCAGCAGCTGACTTGGGGATGCCTGGGGTTCTTAAGGTGAATCTGTATGTAAGTCAGAACTGGCGTCCAGATTCAGCCGCTGTTGAAACTCATCAGTTTCAGCAGCGGCTGAATCTGGACATCAGTTCCGACTTACATACAGATTCAACTTAAGAACAAACCTACAGTCCCTATCTTGTACGTAACCCGGGGACTGCCTGTACTACTGTTATATTGAATAGTTCCATCAGACGGAGCTGTGGCCTTCCTCCCTGAACGATGCCACAACAGGAATTTAATGAGAACCCCAGTAGCCCTGGAGATAACCGTCTGAAATGAGAAATATTAGACGCTGTTACAGGTGTGCTTTGCTGTTCTGTGTTACTTAACTGCATCAAGGATCTCAAACCAGAGTTCATATGAAGTGCACTGTGCGACGAGAGAGTCTTATTATGATCCCAGTCCAATTTTAAAGCTACATTCAGCGTACTTCCTAGAAGTTGTTACCCCAGAGTCTCAGTAACAAGTATAATCTTTTGAATTAATTTAGAATTTAGGATAAGGGATCTGACTGATGATGTTAAATGCTCTGGTTACCAGAAGGGAGGCTCTTGACACCGTATCTGATCACCGGTGATTTCTCCCCCACCCCCAAAAAACACACTTGGAGTCTAGATTAGAGTTCACTAATATATTGTAGAATTTAAACTGACAAGTGCAGGAACAAGAACAAAAACAACAACCAACACATCCAACCCCCACCCCTAAACAGAAGAGAAGGAAGACAGAAAGACCCCAATACAGCGAAGGTATTTATACGTTACAACAGTCTCTGTGTTGCCAGCGGTGGTACTGCTGCTTGCGACCTTCCACCTTTGGGTTCAGGTTAGCCCTTAGGGAGGAACCGCAAGTGATCCCTTGCAGTTCTGGGATGATTCTCGTTGGGCCTTCACCACAACGGAGTGTTTCAGAGACGGTGACAATGTGATGGTCCAAGGCAGGTAGAGATCAAAACACCTCTGCTCAGTGTATCCCAGGTCACCACAGCGTGGTGTGGGAACCCACCACAGTTGTGAATGATCCCTGTGCCTTTTCCCTCTGTGGCGCTGTGCTGTCCTCACAGACACAGACTGGAACACTGACCACCCACCCTCAGGGTGCCGTGCTTTTCTTCCTTTTAGAACCTTTGGCAGGTAAACTGTAAACTTGTGTAGGGTGGTCGTGTACAATTCTGAGTTGGGTGCAAAGGATCTGTGTGCCTGGTGCAATTTTGGTACTGAGCGCAGACACTCAAGGTGGGAAAAGTTTAACTGACTTTCCAGAAACTTCATTTTGTTTTCCTAAACTCCATTTTGTTTTCACTTATTGATGGCATCAACCACTCCTTTACGTGTGCACCTTACCTACATCCTATTTACAACAATTACATGACATTATAAACATTAGAAACAAAATCAACATTATAACACCACTCTAACAAAGTAAAAAAAAAAGAGCCTGTTTTAACTCAGTCTGAGTCACTCAGCTGTCCTCGTGCATAAGCACAGTGTCTCTTAAAAAAAAAAGATATAAATAACTGTGTCTGAGAAAAATGTGACTGTTATAACATTACCAGACCCGAACTATACACTTTTCCTCAGCTTTGACACAGAAGACTGTTATGACTCATAGTCCATCAAGTATTTGATTTTTTTCCCCGGAGTCACTGAGGCTACGTCTAAACTACACCCCTCTGTCGGCAGAGGGATGTAAATTAGACACATCGAAAGTGCAAAAGAAGTGGGGATTTAAATATCCTGTGCTTTGTTTGCATAATCGCATCATGGTGTCATTTTGAACAAGCGCCATTTCGAAACGGAAACCACAGTTTAGACGCTTTTTTCCCGACAACAGGGTGATTTTTTCGAAAGATCCTGTACTCCTTGAAATGGCACCATGATGCGATTATGCAAATGAAGCATGGGATATTTAAATCCCTGCTTTATTTGCACTTTTGCTGTGTCTAATTTACATCCCTCTGCTGACAGAGGGGTGTAGTTTAGACGTAGCCTTGACTGATTCTGAGGTCAGTGCATTCTTTGCCTAAGATACATGTATCTACGCATGATTTGGATGGCTTGCTGGAGCCAGGTGGCTCCCAGAGTATTAAGCAGCACTCTGGTACCTCTTTCTTGGACTTTGGCTAAAGAGCCGATGAATAGCTGGGCATGAGCAGGATTCGAAAGTGATTGAAAAGTCATGTCTTACAATAATAATTAAAAATGGTTAGACTTTCAAGGCTCCTTCCCTAGTTCATATCCAGCATTTCTCATCAGTAGAGCTGAAGGGGCCTTATAAAAGAGGTCAGGGTCATTATTCCCATTTTACTGATGGGGAAATTGAGGGACAGAGAGGGGAAGTGACTTGTCTAAGGTCCCACAGCTGGTCAAAGAAAGGGCTAAGAATAAAGTCCAGGTCTCCTGAGGTCTAGTCCAATGCCCTACCCACTAGGTCACATTGCCTCTCCTGTAGTAAACAGGGACCTCAAAGCACTCTTATGATATGACCATTATAATCCCCATTTTACAGATGGGGAAAGTGAGGCACAGAGGTGAAGCAGCTTGTCTATGCTCACACAGCAAGTCAGAGAAGCAGGGTGAGGAACAGAATTTACGACCCCTGCTCTGTGTGTTATGTGTGGACTTGTATTAAACACATCTCTGCTGGGGGTTCCTCTTTCTAATTCCTGCCTGCCTGTCATTAGATGGTGAGATCCCAGGGACAGAGAATATCCTTTCTCCAATGGTTGGATTATGCTTAGCCATAAACAATTGGTAAATAATAAACACCACTACAGAATGCTTGGCCACTCAGTAAGTAGTGGTCTTTGAGGAAAGGAAGTAATAGGAGCCAATACAAAGTCTCAGTTTTCAAGGGCTTTCCCCTGTGTGTCCAAACACCTGCAATAGTGCAAAGCAGTGCAGTGCGAGATGGCCTTCTGGGAATTTAGTCCACTGTGTCAATAAGGGATTCAGCATCCTTTTCCCCTCACTTCAGGTTGGGTTTGCCTGTACTCATGTTGCACAGATGGTCTTTCCGATCGACAGAGGGATGACAGAAGCACGCACATTCTAATTCTGGCACCAGATCACTGTGGGTATGTCTACACTACAAAGTTAATTCGAACTAACAGACGTTAACTTTGATAGGCGCTACACATACAAACCGCTAGTTCGAACTTAATTCAAACTAGCGGAGCGCTTAATTGAAACTAGGTAAACCTCATTCTACGAGGACTAATGCCTAGTTCGAATTAGACAGTTCGAATTAAGGGCTGTGTAGCCACTTAATTTGAACTAGCAGGAGGCTAGTCCTCCCCAGCTTTCCCTGGTGGCCACTCTGGGCACCACCAGGGAAACTCGTCTTCCCCCCCCCTGCCCCGGAGCCCTTAAAGGGGCACGGTCTGGCTACGGTGCCTGTGCCAGGTGCAAGCCTGCCAGCACCCAGCCAGCATACCCTGCACCCGGCACAGCATGAACCAGCTACCCGCTGCCACCAAGCCCTCCGTCTCTTCCCGGGACCAGGCTGGCGGCTCCCGGGAGCCTGCCCGGGTCCGCAAGAGGCGGGCGCCCGCCTGGTCTAATGCGGAGATCATGGACCTCATCCACGACGTCCGCACTAGGCACAGGAAAGTGGTTGTCTCGGGCAGGATAGCTGCCAGCCAGGCCACCCAGGAGCAGGTTTGCATGAAAATCAGGGTGGTCCAGTGAGATCCCCGACCCTGAGCTTAGAATGTCCGTACTGGGTCAGACCAAAGGTCCATCTAGCCCAGTAGCCTGTTTGCCGACAGTGGCCAACACTAGGGACCCTGGAGGGGATGGACCGAAACAATGACCAAGCCATTTGTCTTGTGCCATCCATCTCCAGCCTTCCACAAACAGAGGCCAGGGACACCATTTCTACCCCCTGGCTAATACCACTCCATGGACTCAACCTCCATGACTTTATCTAACTTCTCTTTCAAATCTGTTCTAGTTCTAGCCGTCATAGCCTCCTGCAGCAAGGAGTTCCACAGGTTGACTATTTGCTTTGTGAAGAAGAACTTTCTGTTATTAGTTTGAAGCCTGCTACCCATTCATTTCATTTGGTGTCCTCTAGTTCTTCTATTTAGGGAACTAATAAATAACTTTTCTTTATCAGCCCTCTCCACACCACTCATGCTTTTATAGACCTCTATCCTATCCCCCCTCAGTCTCCTCTTTTCTAAGCTGAAAAGTCCCAGTCTCTTTAGCCTCTCTTTATATGTTCCAAACCCCTGATCATTTTAGTTGTCTTCCCCTCTCCCACCCTCTCTCTTCCCTTCTCCCACCTCCTTTTCCCAGTCTCCCCAAGTTTTGTTCAATAAAGAGAGTTTCTATTTTTGAACACACGTGTCCTTTATTTTGTACATCAGGAAGGGGGGCTAGGGAGGGATAAGTGGAAGGAGGTGAGGGAGGAATGGGGTACGAGCCCCTGATGGGGAGGACTGGGGTGGCTCTGCAGGCTTCTCGGGGTGGAAGCTCTCCTGCAGCCCCCCGATTGAACCCCCCCTGTATGGCAGCCTGGGGCAAGTGCAGCCGGGCTGATGGCCGAGTGCTGTGATGTGCCGAGTGTGGGCACTCAGGGCACTCCAAGCCAGGACTGCTTTGCAAGCGGGGAACCCCTGAGAACTGTCTGTCCGGGGTGAGGGTCGGGTCCCTTTAAGCGCAGCCCTCGGCTAGCCTGAGACAGCAGCTCCACGCTCTAAGGCCTAATCTGATGCCCTGCCGGCACTGCTTCCGGCCAGCCTTAACCTCGGTTCAGGGTCCACTCAATGTGGACATGCTAGTTCGAATTAGCAAAATGCTAATTCGAACTAGTTTTTAGGTCTAGATGCACTAATTCGAATTAGCTTAGTTCGAATTAACTAATTCGAATTAAGTTAGTTCGAATCAGTGCTGTAGTGCAGACATACC
Organism: Pelodiscus sinensis; assembly: GCF_049634645.1. Taxonomy (NCBI): domain Eukaryota; kingdom Metazoa; phylum Chordata; order Testudines; family Trionychidae; genus Pelodiscus; species Pelodiscus sinensis. The sequence goes on from NC_134722.1 coordinate 6,740,575, forward strand.
CTGTGAGTGTTTCACGGGCGTTAAGGCAGGCGTGTCTGGAAAGGTGCTTGATGCACGCCTCTTTCGAAACACAGGGCAGTTCAGGAAGCAGTAAGCCGGGACTTTCTTCCTGGACCAGCATGGGGAAGTGGAAATGCCCATGGTGATCTTTGGAGACCCTGCCTGCCTTCTCATGCCAGGGTGAGAGCCTGCCTGGCTTGCTTGATTTCCCCAGCAGCTGCCTCACATTCTCTCTCTCTGTCCTGTCTGCCTTTTCCGCCCCATACGCTGCCCCCCCACATGCACGCATGCACTCTCTCTCTCTCACACACACAGGTCCTACTGTTGTAACGTCTTGATGCTCTCTGCAAGGCACACACATTCAATGTAATCTTATTCTTTTAGGCTATGTCTAGACTACATCCCTCTTTCGAAAGAGGGATATATATTAGACATATCGAAATTGCAAATGAAGCCGGGATTTGAATTTTGGTACTTTTCAAAGGTACCGAGATTTACAGGATCTTTAGAAAAAGGCTTTTCTTTTCAAAAGAACTGCGTCTACACTGCAGTTTCACTTTCGAAATAGCGTTTTTCGAAAAAAACCAAAAACTCCGTCGTGATGCGATTATGCAAATGAAATGCGGGAAATTCAAATCCTGGTTTCATTTGCCATTTCGATATGTCTAATTTACATCCCTCTTTTGAAAGAGGGATGTAGTTTAGTTGTACCCTCCGAGTGCATTATTTTAGTGTTGTGACTGGTCTCTGCATTTCCGTATGTTATATTTCTCTTACGCTTTAAATCTAATTCTTTGAGAGTGAGTTCTACAATGCGTGACCTGTCCTGGTGGGATATATTATCCCTATGGTAACATCTTAAAATGTAGCTATTCTAGGTAGGTTTTATTGTTTCTACTGGGGGTGAGGGCACATCCGCACCCACCTTCGGGCATATACTATTTATTGCGTATGGGCGGAGGAAAAAATAGGGAGCATGCCAGCGGTACAGCTGGCAGCAGTTCTCAGTGCACCAGCAGCACAGATGCAGCACTGCCCAAATGTCAGGCAGACCTCGCCATAAAGGGCCCATGGACTGTTCTGCCTGGGGCCCAGAATTGCTGTCAGCTGGTCTATGGTATTCATGGACCAAGTACCATCTAACCATGCCTGAAAAGTGTTTGTCTAAACCTGCTCTTCAATATCTCCAGTGATGGAGATTCCACAACCTCCCTAGGCAATTTATTCCAGTGTTTAACCACCCTGGCATTTCGGAAGTTTTTCCTAATGTCCAGCCTAAACCTTCCTTGCTGCAGTTTAAGCCCATTGCTTCTTGTCCTATCCTCAGAGATTGAGAACAATTTTTCTCCCTCCTCCTTGTAACACTTTTTAGGTACTTGAAAGCTGTTACCAAGTCCCTTCTCGGTATTCTCTTTTTGACTAAACAAACCCAATTCTTTCAGTCTTCCCTCATAGCTCATGGTCTCTAGGCCTTGAATTGTTTTTGTTGCTCTTCTCTGGACTTTCTCTGAAAACTTCCACGGTGTTCAAGAAAATCAGTATTTGTCTCTAGAGGAAAACTGTTACTAATATACTAATCAGGGCCGGCCAGAGGTATTCTGGCGCCCCGGGCACGGGCACGCGGTACATGTGCAGGCCCGCCCGCGGGGAGCAGGCCCGCCCCCTAGGGTGCATGCCCCTAGGGCGCACGGTGCAAGCGCGGCCCAGTCCGGCCTGGTTGTTGCTGCTGGCACGCGTGCTGGGTCATGTAGGGCCCGCGGCCGTGGGGGGAAGGGCGCTGCTGGCTGGCGCCACGGGGATGTGGGCAGGCTGGTGCTGCGGGAGCCGGGTGCACGGCGCCTGATGGCAGCTGTAAGGGACGCCGCGCGCCCCTTACAGCTGCCATCAGGCGCCCTCCATTGGTTGGCGCCCTGGGCAGCTGCCCGGCTCACCCATGCCTCCGTCCGGCCCTGGTACCAATAACTGTAATAGCCATGAACTGAGCAACCTGTGGTATATGGAGGGACCCACCAAGGTATTTGTAATAATTCATAAGAGGCAAATCTCAAAGTTAGTCATTTTAGTTTGTTGAAACTTCTAAGAGTTGATATAGTTTTTGGTCTGGAAAATCAGTTTCTAGGAGACACTTTCTCAGTGTCTGCTTTTGGTAGCTCCTGAAATACCCCAGTTATATCGGTTTTTGCCATATTCGGGCATGTCTGTTCCTAGTCCCAACTGAAATCAGGATGTGCAGAAGTGAGCAAATATTACAAATAAAAATTAACCAAACCCTTTCCAACCTCCTTAAAAGTATTCTGGGCAAACCAGATATGTAAAACGCCAAAGGTTCCATATACGTGACAGAAGACAGGAACCCAACCAGCCAAGATACCAACCAGCCAATAAGCCCTATGAGTGAATTCACTTCACAACCCCAAATGCAGCTATTAGTGACATTAAGGAGTTGAACGGTGAATAGTTGTTTAACAATAAGTAATGTTTCTCCCCTGCTGAGATCCTGCTTGGTTCCAAGGGCAACATTTCCCAGTCTTTCAGGGACCAATTTTTTGATGCACCGGTGAAATCTTTGTAGCGGTGTGGCAGGTGGGGGGCTGTTACCCCCAGGGTGCCATGCGGGGGGGGGGCACCAATTTAGTCCCCCTCCACTCCCCCTGTCATCCCTTGGCTTGCCTGCTCTTCCTCCGCCTGCCAGCGGTGGCTGGAGCCTCCTCCCTGTCTTTCCGCCCCCACCCTGACCCTCTTCCATCTCCGTTGGCAGGTTTGTGCATGTGGGGCCCCGGCCTCAAACTTGAGGGGGTGGGGGAAGACGTAGTACAAGCTCCCCCCCCCTTCCTGGGTCGGGCTCAGCCGTGCGCCAGATTCGGAGCCTTGTCGTGTGGCCACGGCAGCAGGGGAGGACTCAAATTTTGTCTTTGCCCCCGTGTGTGTAACCCCCTCGCTACGCCTCTGAATCCTACCCACGTGGAAAACAGTGGCTCAGGATGTTATCTCTTGAGTCTAGTTTTTTTTTTTTCAGAAGTGATGAGCGGTCACAACACTCCTTAAAGTTAATGAGAACAGCAAGGATTCCCGTCCCATCTACTGCACAGATCGGCGCCAACACGTCTCAGGCTGGATTCCCCCCAAAGCAGAGGATGCATCTTAAAATTTAGACCCTAAGCAATTGATTTGAAAGTCCATTACTACGGAGGCAAGCCTGGGAAGAGATGGGAGCTTGACTCCTCTCGGTCAACGGGAACTTGCAGTTTTACAATTTAATGACAGAGGAATGAATCAGAGGGACCCAATCTCTGTTTCCTTTCTAATGCTAGGCTTAAGCATCCAGAGGTCATGAAGCAGAGTAGGCCACAGGACCAGCAATGGTTAGATACATCTGTCTGCATTATGTTAGTCATGTGTGGGTTTAGCTTAGGCAGATTACCCATTTGTCCTGCGTCATTGGGGGCTGGCGTACTAGATGCTTCAGAGCTCTTTACAAAGCCCACACCATTCCTTTTGCTACAACACAGTTATGTCACAGCAGTGGTCCACATGGTTTGCTTGACCTTCGAAGGCTGAGCAAATGACTTTTAAAGATTAATTATGAATATGGTTTGAGTTACTCTTGGATAGGGCCAGAGCCCTTTCAACTTGGACAAAATAAACAAAAAGGGAGAGCTGTGCGCAAGTCCGACCCAGCAAGGAGACGGGTTCTGGTTTTAAAGATATACTCCAGACTCGGTTAAACTAGCTTCCAACTGAAGTGTTTTTCCTCAAGAAAACCGGTCTTCGTTGTGATGGGCTGGACCAACTAGCTGATGCTTCGAAATCAAGTCGACACGGAAAGTTTTAGAGCTAATGTTCATTCAGTTGCATGTTGTTGTAATTTGCCGGCTGGCACAAATGCAACTTTTTTTGCTTCTCTCATAACTTTCCTCCCCCAGAATTACAATAACTCCTTTAATTTCTGCATCAAGCCTCTCTCACTGTCCCTACAAGCAGCTGTCACCAGTTCAAGGAGCAATAAGGCATACCCCCTCTGCAGTTTACCTTTGCCTCTTAACCTTGACCCACAATATGCTGAAAGTTGTTACTGAAAACAAGCCTGATCAGCGATGACATTAGAAGTGCACAACTTGATGCAACAAATATCCACCAATGCTAAGAATAACGGAGCCCATGGTTTATCTTTCCAGCTGTAGAACTACTCTATCTCTGAATCCTGAATGGGGAGTCAACAGCTTCAAAGTAGCCATTTCATGTTGTTGGTTCATTTCATTTCCTAAGTAAGTGACTTTCAAAAAGGGCTGATGATTTATTGCACCACATTGGAAGTCTTGGGAACAGACAAATGTTTCCTATCGAAAAGAATGCTAGACTGTGAAAAGTAAACACAGTGGGCATGGTTCTACACTCGGTCAATATGAATCTGGAGTAACTGTTGACTTTGGTGAAATCACTTCTGATTTACAGTGGGATGAATAGAGCAGAAGCTGGGTCAGGACACCAAAGTCCAAATGAATATAGAGTTTGTGTCTCTGACCTGCACTCCTCATTTGTGCCCATCTCAGCATCATTGTTTCTGCTCAAAACACAGAAGGTTGCAAGTCAGAACTGTGGATTTTGTGCGCATGTGGGAAGCAGATCTTCATTTATTCACACTGATGCATCCATCTTTAAGAAGGCCTGATCCAGACTCTTGCTCAGAAACCTAAACCTTTCCTCTTGGGAAAGTTTTTAAAAGCTCTGATTATTCATTTCCCACCCACCCACTCCATACCTTTTACATTATTTTTCATTTTATGAGGCCTTCGTAATTCTGGCCTCCAGACATTTCTGGTTTAGATGCTAATTTTACAGAATCTGGTTCTGACCTAAAAGATTAAGATGGATATCTGTAATATTTGGTCCTACTCCCATCCACACCACAAAATATTTCTACATGCATCTCGCAAAATAACTACAAATTTTTGTCATGTCACCCTGTGCTTTATGAGAATTGATTTATGAATATGTGTAACCCACACACCTGCGGGGAGTGGTGTGCTGTCCCATGGAGTGGCACCAAGACCAGTCAGAGAGAATGAGGCTGCTCTACAGCCTTAGTTAATAGGCAGTGAGCTTTTAGCTCCTGTGGTGTAGAGCCTCATGTATTAAGCTCCAGAGGTCGCAGGTTTGATTCCACCTGTTGGCATTTCAGGTGGGGGGGTTGTCCAAGATTTCAACTGAGATGTCTTGGAAGCTTAGGATAGGCTTCCTCAGCTTGGGGAAGTATGTAACCCACACACCTGTGAGGTGTGGTGTGGTTGTCCCTTGTACTGGAATCCATCTTGAATATGAAATTTTCCCATTGGGATGGAGAGACTAATCAAAAGGTTCCCATGCCGGGGAAAGTCTTAAGGAATGGAAAGTACTCAGGCTTTTGTCTTTAGCTGGCTTTTGAAATGGCTTCCCCACTGTAAGAGGAAAGCCATGAAGAAACCTGAAAACAAAGAACTCTCAAGATACAGAGAGATGTTGACCCAGGCCAGGGAGAAACAACAACTCTGTCTTGAAAGATTTTACCTGAACCAAGGACAAGGGGTAAGGAACATACTTTGAAACAATTTCTCTTAGGCTAGGTCTACATGAGACCTGGAAGGTCGGGTTAAGGTGCACAACTCCAACTACATAAAATACATGCTGGAGTCAGCTTACCTTAAGCTGGTCTTACCTTAAGCTTCATAAAGGAAGGCCAATGGGAGCAAATGCTCCCATCAGCTTCCCTTACTCATCGCTAATGCAAGGAGTACCAGCACCAACTGGAGTAGCCCTCAACGTTCAATTTAGTGGGTCTTAACTAGACCCGCTAAATTGAATGCTGGATGATCGATCTGCATTGCGGCAAATGAAGATGTGGTCTTAGTGTATTATGCTTAATTGGCATGTTTTGTTTATTTTGGCTTAGTAACTTTCTTTGATCTGTCTCTTTTCACTTGCAATCACTCAAATCCTACTTTTTATACTTAATAAAACACTTTTGTTTATTATCAATCCCAGGGTAAATAAATGTTACCTGGGTAGGGGGAGCAGCCACTGTGCATATCTCTCTTTCATTGATAAAGAAGGTAAACTTATATGCTTTCTCTGTGTAAAACTTCTATGCAGAGTAAGACAGATTTATGTGGTGTTGTGGTCTCTTGGGGGGGGGGTGTTTCTGGGTGTTGTTAATGGCCTTATAGCTGAGCCCTCCCAGAGCTAAGCTGGTTCAGCATCTGTTTTGCTCTTCTGAAGGGCAGTCACCTAATGCTGTGCCTTGGCTTGAGGAGACTAGCGTTTCTGGCTCAGCAGGACAGGATGGTAGGGTGCCCCAGAAGGCAGGTAGGTGTGCGGACTGGCATGATCAGCATATTGGATGACAATCCCAAAGGGATCCCTGTGATCAAACCTGTCACAATGGACTTTAAGGGCTGAGAAGCTGGAAAACTGCAAACACTTACAGGATTATATCTGAGAGTTGTGTCTAGTGACTGTGCACCAAGATAAAGAATTCAGGTTCCAGTGCTGTTCCCATTTCAGGTAAAATCCATGGACCACAATGGGGACACGATGAGACCCATAACGTGTATATATCCTAAATGCAAGCAATGTAAAATCAGAAATTCAACCTCTGCTCTTCGGCCTCTGGAATGTCTATGATCACGCAACTAAGAATAAATCTTATAAACAGATGTTGCGTCATCCTGGCTTAATTTCTCCACTGAAAACCACAAGGCAAAAAAACTAATTCTCCCTTATCATGGTGAGGAGATGAAAAACCGCTGGTTTATTGATGCTAAAACCCGCCCCTGATATTCAGCAGACAGATCACAAAGGCCTTTTGAGTACATCTTCCTGTTCCAATAAACATAATAGGGGGTGGGAAAGTCATTTGTTAGTAAGATGTAGGCATGTCCCCAGTAAACAGGCTGTTTTCTGAGTCTGAGAAGTTACTCAAAGGGACTGATGCTTTTGGTGCCAAGCTCCCAGAAATGCAGGAACAAAGCTAGAGTAGAAGTAGGAACTAGGGTCACTTGGTAATCACACATCCTTGATGTTCCCTGAGTTGATACTGTCCCTAAATCCTGTTGGCTTTTCCTCTATATTGACTTAAAACTTCCTAAGTCCAGGAAATGTTTTATTTCCTTCAATTATTTTCTTCAGCTCCAAACACCCAGCTTCTCTCTCCATCTCGTCATTCTGCCCAAATGTGGCTGCAAAACTCCTTTCTATCCCCCATTCTCTGAACCCCTCTTCAGAGTCTGCCACTGGCTTCCCATAATCCCTCTGCAACTAATTAAGTTCCTAGTTCTAACCCGACAGCCAGATGCTTCCCTGTTCTTGTTACTGTCTACTGCCCCTTACCGCCTTCCTGCCACCACGTCCGCGAAGAAACCTTTTTCTTGGTCTTTCTCCCGCTTTGTTCTAGAGCTTCCCTCACGTAATCTCTTGCTGCGCTGGGAGAGTCTTGGGTTACTCAACATTGACTTCTCCAAAGGGCTAAGAAGTAACAGTGGCAGCAAAACTTCAGAAGAAACTTCTCTTTAGTCCTTCTTGGTCAGTAGAATAGCACCTGTGACATGGGCTAAGAACAGATGGAGGTGCTCATATATAAAAGCTCGGAGAGTGATATAAGGTGTACTTGGATGAGGGAATGTATGTAGAAATACATGGTCTATATTGTGACTCATTCAACTGAATTGCATTCAATATATTTTACTACAATAATATGTAATACTATTACAGCCAGTTCGCATGCCAAGTACCTAAAAGGGCGTAACAAGGAGGAGAGAGGAAAATTGTTCTCCTTGGCCTCTGAGGATAGGACAAGAGGCAAGGAGTTTAAATTGCAGAAAGGGAGCTTTAGGTTGGACATAAGGAAAAGCTTCCTAACTGTCAGGATAGTTAAACACTCATAAATTGCCGAGGGAGGTTGTGGAATCTCCATCACTGGAGATATTTAAGAGCAGGTTGGATAGACATCTAGGGATGATCTAGACCAGGGGTCAGCAACCTTTTCAAACTGAAGAGCCAAACTCCATCAAAATTCAGAACAAGTGGTCAACAAAGAGACTGTATAAGAATGCCCATTTGCATGACTGGAAAATATACAACTTAATATTATTGATAATTCACATGATGATCAATAACAGAGTGAATGAAACATTGTACTCACAGACTTTATTTAATAGGACTTCTGCTGCTGCATCTTTTCTCACATTTCTTTAAAGTTTATATTGTAACTGGTCAAATTCAGGTTCATGCAGGCATTCAAGCTACATGAGGAATTATGTGTTTTTAAAATTTTGAATTGGTTTTTCATTTTAATTTAAAAAGTTGCACGTATTTTGGGAATGACAAAAAGAGCCATATTGGGTTCCATACTGAGCCACATTGGTTTGAGAACCATAGGTTACAGACCCCTGATCTGTATGGTGTTTGGTCCTGCCTTGAAGGCACGGGACTAGACTTGATGTCCCTTCTAGGTCTAGTCTTTTATGATTCTCTACTGAGCTTTTACAAGCTAAATTGTGTTGAGCTGGGGGTCAGTACTTGGAAGGGAGATCTGCAAGAAAACTATTTTTAGGAAAAAGTCCTAAAGAACGTTAATAGAGCTAAAAGCAATGGAGTTCTTTAGCTATTATTCTCAAAACCCACCCAATTTAATGAAGAATGATCTCCTTGCTATAGGTTGATTTAAGAAGTCAATGGAAACGTTAGAGCAGTGGTTCCCAAACTTTTCAGCATCACACCCCCTTTTCGATTTTTGAGAAACCATCACCCCCCCCCCCCCATAGCAGCAAAACTTGTTGAGCAGTTTACCAAAAAAAAAAAAAAAAAAAGGGAACTGACCGGGGCTGAAAAACAAAAATAGCAGAAAAACTTAGGGGGAGAGGATTGATTGGGAGGAGGGGGGGGGGAGTGGAGGGAGTGGTGGGCTGGGTCACTTCACACCTCCCCCCCCCCCCCCCCCCCGGAATTTCTTCATACACCTCCCAGTTTGGGAACCCATGAAAGTGCTCAGTTCCACAGGACTCTTCCACAAGTTGGCTGCAGGAGGTGATGTTATGGACAGTAATGCTCTTCCCTTTGACTCAATGGCAATCATGGTGCTACAGAGTTGCATTTCCTTGCTAGGTGCCTTCTTTCAGATGAGCCCTAAAATCCTGGCTTGGACCACAAGTAATCGTTAATCCCTTCACTCTATAAGAATAGGAGTGCTGTCCTGGCCAGATTCCTACCTCACTAACTACATTCTGCCTTCCCCAAACTGCATGTGCGGTTGCAATTGTACCATATTCTTCCCCACCTCTTTTGGTGAAGAGGTATTTGGGTTGCTGCCTGCGATCAGGCAGACATTGTGTTTCACCCCAGAATGCTCCTTTAATAGCACTTGCCTACCACAGAAAGGTGGTCTGATAGAACCTCCTAAATCCAGGACTCTCTGGTCTGCAACATGTGATCCAGCCCTGAGTCCAGCAGCTGGGAGCCCCCGCCTAGGCCAGCAGCAGCAGGACAGCAGCAAGACTGGGGAGCCCCATTCCCAGGGAGCCCCAGCTAGGCAGGGCAGCAATGGGGCCAGCAAACCCCATCCCCGGGAGCACCAGCTTGGTGTGGAGCAGAGAAGTGGGGCTACCGGTAATCAGCAAGCCCCCATCCTGTGGAGGCTAGTCTGGGTGGGGCACAGTCGGGATCAGCTGTAGCTGGGGCAGGCCCTGTCCCTGGGGATTCCCGGCCAGGTGGGGCAGAAGCAGGGATGGAGCCCTAGCCCTGCAGCATCAGGCCTGGCAGCGGCGGATTTAGGGCAGAGCGAGTGGGGCGGCTGCCCTGGGCCCCGCGCTTCCCGAGGCCCCGCGCATGCGCCTTGGCACCACGGCGCATACGCTGTGTCAAAGGGGAGGCCCCGCGGCGCTGCCCTGGGCCCCGCGGCACTCTCATCCGCCCCTGAGGCCTGGAGCCCAGTGGCAGGAGGGGCAGCGGGCTGGAAAGCTGGTGGCAGGGGAACCTTCCTTGATCTGGCAAATTTCCTCTTTCAGGGCCAGTTAGGTCCCCAGGGTGCCGGACCAGGGCGGTCCAACATGCATGTCTAACGCAGGTTGCTAGTCTTTAATATAAAAGGGCAAAATGTTCAGAACAGTAATTGGTTGGATGGTCGTTGCTAATGAAAAGGTATTTGAACAAGTGGAAACACATGTTTGGCAAGGAATGGTCAAGCATTCGTTTGGATGATGAATTCAGTGTTCATCACTGGATATTAAATGGAGCTGTGACAAAATTCTGGGAAGCAGAAAATAACTCAACATTCTGGTCACTGCTGGTTTGGACATTCCCAGCCCCAATCTGGTTTGGTTATCTAGGAGAACAGCTAAAAGCACAGGAAGGAAGAGCTGTGCGGGAAGAAGGTGTGTGTAGGTGTGCGTGTGTGTGTGTGTGTGTGTGTGTGTGTGTGTAAACCATCACCTCCGTCTTTGCCGAAGGGGACTGCACTAGTACATAAAAGGTGGTGGAGCAAAACCCTGTAAAGAAATGGCACAGTGGTAGGGACACAAGAGTCTCGCAGGGGTCAGTGCGAAGCAAAGCGTGGGTGGTCGTTTCAGGAGCCTAGAGACAAATCCAAGCAGAAAAGGAGTACAAAGTAGGAGGGATACTGCTGGACCACCAAGTGAAGAGGGCTTTATGTGTATAATAAATCGGGCCTGTGTGTCATTTATCATAGCTGTACAGCGATTGCCTGGGGGTGGCGACGGACACCATACATTGCAAAAATATCACGTGGTATCACGTAACAGACCTCAGGTGTTTGAGGCCTGAACCTTCCAGCCCTGAAAGGACTGACTTGTGCTGTCATCTGGACACACACCGTTCCATTCTTTGGCTGCTCTTTTCCTCTCCAAATACTCTTGCACAGATTAGATGTCTATTTTAGTATCCAAAACTCCACCTCTTCCGATGGCTTTTATTTTTTAAATGTAAAACAGCTGTTACAGATCTCTTAGCTTCCCGTTCTTATGTGGTTTGTCTGTCGTCATTTCGTTAGGGGAATGGCCCTCGTCCTAGTATGCACATATGGCTGTGTGTACATTAAGGAGGTGGATGGATTTGCTGAAAGCTACTGCCAAGGTTGCATAGCTCAGATTACAGTCACCTGCCTCTACCCAGGAGGGAGCAGGTACATGAGTAGCTGGCAGCTCACTCCTCTCTCTACTGCTCTTTCAGCCACAAGTCGGCTGATACCATCTGTGTCTTTGCCAGGAGCAGCTGGCCTCACAGGTCACTTGAATGCTGCTGCCTATGATTTGTAGTATTACAGGTGCCGAAAGATAAACATCCATCTCTGAGCCTTACTTTGACACTTGTGAACCTGAAATGACAGGAGAAGTTTTTAACAGGCATGGGGAAAAGTGCCTTTTTCTGTCTCTCCTGAGACCATCTTGCACTGGAAATTGATGTTCTTAGCCTCACTGTAGGACCTCTGTTAAAACAAATCTGTCTTGAGAGTGGTAAATGCTTTGTCCATTCAACTTCAGAAAACTGTTTTATATTGTGGCTGATGATTGAACGTCCCCGAAAAATGAGGTAAAATGGAATTGTGCATCTGTGAAAATTCCAAGGTCTAACGTCAGATTTTGTCTGGAAGTAGGGCTTGCTTATTGCTAAGCATCAAAGTTTGTCTGAAAATAGAGCTGGTCAGAGAAAATGCAATGCAGTTGAAATCTAAGTGCTTAGAGAAATTGTGCTTCTTTTGACAAAGTTTCATTTCAGAGAAAGAAAGTTCAAATTTTCCTTTTTGAATTGACTTTTTTGTTGTTGTGAATGTTTGGAAAAAATTATAGGAGAGGGCATATTTTTACTTATTACTCTCAGTACTAAGTAAAAAGCAGAAATCAAGATGATTCCCTTTGATTGTTCCAAAACTTTCTTTTTTTAATTTCACAGAAAATATAAAAACGTCTGGGTTTCATTCCTCACTCGGACAAAAACAAAATATGAAAGCTTGAAATCCTCAATACTTTTTCTGGCCAGCCGTGCTTAAATATTGGTGCACCTTGGTAAATTTTGGAGTCCAGTGGAGCTGGGCTGTGTGTGGGTAACCCATCCTGGTGAACGCTGTCTGATTTTAAGGTTTCCCCTGGGTACAATACACAGCTGTAGTTGGAATGCACCAACTGAACTCATTTTGGCTATTTCTTCTGCCTCCCTGCAGAGAAATCTTCTCTAGCATTCCCATAAATTCTCTCTCTAGCCTTTTCTTGAACACCTCTGGTGCTGGGACCACATGACTCCCCCCCTTCTATTGTCTAACTGACCTCACTGTTATAAAGTGTTTCCTACTATTTAGTCCAGTGTTTTTCTTTCTTAATTTTAGGCCATTAGTGCTTGTTCTACCCAAAATTTACTACTGAAAATTACTCCCCTCCTCCCTTCCTTTTGGTTGACAGATGGATGTTGTATGACACAGTCATGGATTTATATCTTCAGCAATAGCTGAAAGCAACACTAGTTTTTCAGTAAAGGCAGGGCTGGCCTAGTATCTGAATCCCTTCAAGGCCATGTGAAAATGAAGCCCCGTCTTAAAAATGGCATTCATTACAACCTCTGCCTAGATGCTTGGCTTTAGAAACAGCTCCCTTGAAACTCAGCACATGAGCTCTCTGTGGTATTTTGTTGTTCACTATTACTATAGGAAACTACCATGGCTTACCGCTGTTCTTCTTTCCATCAAATATAATCCCCCTTTTTAAAAACTTTTGCATGCGGCGTTATGCTGTTCATCTCACAATCAAATGGAGAGAATTTCCTCATTCTCCCCCTTAATATAAATATAGGGTTGCCAGATACTTTCACAAAAAATACCAAACACGTCAGGAAAAAAAAGCAAAGAAAAAAAGGACCCCAAAACAAAAAAAAAAAGAGTCACTGCACCTTTAAATCCTCATGCTCCCCGCTCCTCCCGCCCCTGCCAGATATGGCAGGGGACGACTGTCCCAAGCGGCCTTTCATCTGAGAAAAACAGAGAATACCAGACATTTTACATGTCCGGTATTTTCTGGGTTTTTTACTGGACACAGGCCGTAAATACCGGACTGTCTGGGCCAATATCGGACACATGGCGACCCTAGATAAGTAGCATATGTTTTGCTCTTTGCACAACAAAATTACTATGAAGGAACAGACCCGCCTACAGGGATGGGGGGAGGGCAAATGGAGCAGTTGCCGTGGGACCTGGTGATTCAAAGAGGCCCGGGGCTCCCAGCCTATTGCGGTAGCAGTGGCATCTGGAGCCCTGGGCCCTTTAAATTGCTGCTGGAGTGCTGTGCTGTGTGCTCCAGGCAGCAATAAGGGCTGTGGTGGGGGGAGGGGCATGCCGAGCTTTGGATGGCACTGAAGGCTGCCTGGGGCTGGTATGTGTGCTCCAGGAGGTATGCAGGGCTGGTTGCCTCAGGCCTTGTTCCTTCTGCTCAAGGCTCCACCTCTTCTGGGAGCACAGAGCGGGCCCCCCTGCCATACACACACCTTGCTCAAGGGCCTGCGGAAGCTGTCAGCTCCCCTGTCAAGGAAACAGAAGGGCACGGCGGGGTCAAAGGGGATATTTCCCAATTCCTATACACGATAATAAACTTCAACGGTCTGCTGGTACCGAAGGCCAGACTTAAGCACAAGCAAAGCAAGTGGACATGTGGGTGGAGACCGCTCTTCTGTGGGGCCTGCCCCACAGGCCCAGCCTGTGGGTTTCACAGATCTATCACATCAGCTGCAAGACAAGCGGGAGCAGAAGCAGTTCTGCGCAATATTCCTCTTCCTTTTGGAAATGGGCCTAAATAAGCAAGACCTCTCCAAGCCCTGGTTGCTTCTTCCTTGCTTTGGGCCCTGCAGAAAACTCTGCAAAATCCTTCCGTTTCAGAACGATTTTGAACAGCCCTCCTTCCCCCGTCTCTCTTCCCTCTTCTCATTCCACCTTTCCACTCCAAATGTCCTTTAGTAATAGCATAGACGCCAAAAAATATACAAAGGCCTAGTGCTATACAACTCTGCTGAGTTTAGGGAACTTGAAATGCAGGTCTGGATTTGATGTCTTCAGCCACTCTAAGGCCTTGTCTATACTAGCCCCCAGCATTGATTTAAACGACATCACTTCATCTAGGCAAGTAGCATAGCTGAAGTCAACGTATTTGCAGTGGCGTCTTTGTGTGTGGTAAGGTCGTTGGGGGTTGCTCTACTGTTGATTCCAGCTATGCTGCTTATCCTGGTGGAGTACTGGCATTGACGGGAGAGCACTCTGAGATCAATTTATTATGTCTAAGCAGACATGATAAATCGATGGCTGGTGTATCAATTGCTGCCATGTCAATCCCCTGCATAGTGGAGACAAGCACCAAGTCAGGCCATAAACCCAGAATTGTTACCAGTTCTCAACATTTTCCATAACACTTGGGCAGCAAATAAAGACTTCAGTATAAAGGAAGGATTGGGTATTGACGTAACCACCAAATAAGTTGAGGCAGGGGCACCCTCATGTTCTTTTTCTGAAAACCTGTTACTATAATTTAGTACCAATGTCAGATGATGCATTTTCTGGGGAAGCTAATAGACTTATTTGTACTGCGACAGTGTGGTCAGAGAAGTGGGGGTGTTTTTTTTTTCTGAGACAAATTACTTCCTTTTTACAAGCAGCAGTGTTTTTGCTGAGCAAATGATGGATGAGTCCCAAGTAAAAATTTGCACAGACGTTAACATGCAAACTTCACGATTGCTGCTGTCAGGGATCCAAAACTGTAGTCCCAAGTAAAAATTTGCACAGACGTTAACATGCAAACTTCACGATTGCTGCTGTCAGGGATCCAAAACTGTAACGGTGAATCAGTACATAAACTGGAACTGGTCTGTACAGGCAACCTGCAGGCCATCCGGTGATGTCACCAGCTAAACAAAAGAATGTCTAGAGATGCAGAAGGGAAACGCAACAGTTTTGGATCTGTGTTCGGCTGGGGGAACGTGGAGTCAACTTAAAAAGGACTAGTGTTTAAAGTTAAAAATTGAGTCTTCCTGTGGCATAGGGGGCCACAGCCCTGTACTTCTGACTCAGCCTTCACCCTTCCGTGCTATTGTTTCTTCTTTCTTTGTAATCTTTAGATGTAGCAGCATAACTTGGCCACCATGTTCCACCAAATATTTTTCTCTCATTTTTCTTCTGCTGCTATCTGAAAAAAAAATTAAAAAGTAAACACCTTCTTTCTTCATACTTGGCAAATGCCAGTTTTAGCGGCTGCATCCGGGCTCCCGTCTTCAGTTGGCTCTGTGTAGTGGTTGTGGCCTTCCTTTCAGAGGGTGGAGGGTGCTGATGGGGGCTTGTGTGTGTGGGTTTGGATTGGAATTGGTGTGCACTGCGGTGGTACAAATAACAAACAATCAGCAAACATTTGATATCTGCAGACCCTCTGTATTTCTTTCTCCCTCATGGTGACTTTGTGGTAATGGGACGAGAGAGATTCTATTTTCTTCAATTTAAAAATGCATGCAGATTAGGGATGTAAAGGGTTACCCTTACCTGGTGATGCTTACCAGGTAACTGGTTAACCAGTGGCTCGGCCGGGCTGGAGCAGCCTCCTACTTGCAGTGCGATGTGTTGGGCCTGGCTGGGCTAGAGAAACCCCTCATCCGTGTCATACCACATGTTCCAGGGTTAACCTAGCATTTACCTGGTTAACATTTTAAATGATAATTAACATCCCTAGTGCAGCTACAGGGTAACACACACTATTCTGCGGCGTGTCAGACGTAAGGCCAATGCACCACTTAAGTTGCACTTAAACCTCATTTTGAGGGCAGAAATTGGGCACTGAGTAGGAGGGGAGAAGTTACGTTACCTCAGTATGATGCAACTGCTGCTGGAATCCTGGATCCTAGTCGGGTGCCTACCTTTTAGGGAAGTTATTGATATACAGCGGAGGCTCCAGGGAAGACCCATGAGAATGAATGAAGGATTAGAAAACCTATCACAGTGATAAATTCCCTCTATGAAGCTTAACAAAGAGATGGTTAAGGACTAACTGGATAACAGTCTATAAGAACCGACATGGAGAGTCATATATTTGATAATGGGTTTGGGAGTCTAATGTGATCCAATGATTGGACGCTGAAGCTAGACCAATTTAGATCAGCAATAAGGTGCACGTTTTTAACAGTGAGCGTAATTAACCAGTGGCTACCTCCCTACCGCTGACTATTCTGAAATTGAGATTCCTATTTTTCTAAAAGCTCTGCTCTAGGGATTATTTTGGGGCAATTCTCTGGCCTGAGGAGGGCAAACTAGATAAGGACAAAGGCCCCTTCTGGCCTTGGAACCTATGAAACTATGGCACAACCCTGCCTTACACACAGAAGTAGTGCTGCTTTTATTGTCGTGGCCACCATGTTGAGTTCAATACCGTAATGAAGAGGCTCGTATGTGGTCACTGCCCTGTGCTGTGGGGAATCAGAGTTGTGTAATGTGTGTTTCTTAGGCCCTATATTGCTAACAGCAATTCTCCATCAGCTGAAATGCTAAAGCCCTGGGTTCTAGTCTAATGGCCACTTCACAAGTAGAGACGTGCACCGTGAGGAAGGGTTTCCCCTCCCCCTGCCATGTATTCTGGTGGCGGGTGGTGGTGAGGGGAGGGAGGGGAGGGTTGCTCTCCTTTCTCTGAAGCTTCAGGGATGGCCACGGCTGGAGATATCAGGCACTCTGGCTAAGGCTCTGAGGAGGTACCACTCATTCTCTCTCTCAGGGGGTTGGTTTCCAGGTTCTTGCTCACATGCTTAGGGCTAATTGATGTGTGGGGTTGGAAAGAAATTTTCCCCCATGTAAAATTAGCGGTGTGAAACCTTGGAGTTTTGAGGGGGGTTTTTTGGCCTTCCTCTCTAGTTTGTGGATGCAGGACACTTGCCAGGATTAACTGGGTCTATCTCATTTCCCTGCCGGGATGTAGGCAATCTGTCCTATTAGAGCAGGAGTCAGGTCTAGTGGATGGAGCAGGTGTCCAGTTTGGGGAACAAAGCCAAGGTTGAGCACCAAATTCAATTGCCACTTACCTGAGCCAGAGGCAATCCAGCAATAGAAGTGGAGGGTGAGAACCAAGGTCAGATAACAAGGGCCAAGCTAGAGTCAGGGTCAGAAGTTGGAGGCTACGGTCAGAGCCAGGACCGGTCATTGAGGATTGGAGATAAGGCGAGGATCAAGCATGGAGCTGGATGTAACAGAGGGTGCTCTGGGCGGACACTACTGAGAGTATCAAGTCAGGGCAAATTGCTTTGAGACAGACTTGCCATAGCTCAAGGTTGGGGATCCTTCTCTAGAAGGCATACCAGACTGTCACAGAGAACTTCTGTCTCGCCACACTGGCTAACAAGAAGCCATGCAAGCATCTCCCTCAGAGACTACAGTTCCTATCACCTGTAAACTCTAAAGAATAAATGGACACAAATCAGATATCAGGAATGGCAATTCACAAAAACCTGTAGGAGAACACTTCAATCTCCCTGGACACACAGTAGCAGATTTAAAAGTAGCCATCCTGCGACAAAAAAACTTCAAGGACAGACTTCAAAGAGAAACTGCAGAGCTACAATTCATCTGCAAATTTGATACTATCAGTTTAGGATTAAACAAAGACTGTGAATGGCTAGCCAACTACAAAAGCAGTTTCTCCTCTCTTGGTGTTCACACCTCCACATCAGCTGCTAGAAGTGGGCCTCATCTTCCCTTACTGAATTGACCTCATTATCTCTAGCTTTACTCTTGATTGGAACTCTTTTTTTATGCCTGTATATTTATACCTGCCTCTGGAATTTCCACTACATGCATTTGACGAAGTGGGTCTTTGCCAGCGACAGCTTATGCTCCAATAAATCTGTTAGTCTACAAGGTGCCACAGGACTTCTCGCTGTTCTTGTAAACTCTGAAAACCAATCTCATCCAATAAAAGGTTCTTCCAGTCCTAAAGGACCAGCCACTTACCCAGGTAATTTATAATTCAGATCTTACTCCAAAATCATGCCATTGTCAGTCCTTTAAAGTCTAACATCTAAAGGTTTATTCAAGACCGAAAGAAAGGGTGAAATATGAAATTGTTAAAAGGAAGCAAATACACGAATCAGTTGCAAAGTTCTTGATTCAGGCTTGTAGCAGAGATGGAAGGAACGGCTGGCTTAAGTCAAGTCTCTGGAGTATATCCACAGCTCAGATGGGTCACTCAGTTCTTTGTGGAAAGCTTCAGTTTGTAACAAAAAGACCTCAGAGGTAAGAAACAGGATTGAAGACAAAATGGAGGGGTTCCGAGGGCCTTTTATATCTTCTCTCCCATGGAGGGAATCCCATTGTTCTTGCTGTGGAAATGTACAGCAGCAAGATGATGGTTGGAGTCACATAGGCAAGTGACCTGTCCATGCATGACTGTTCTTTATAGGAAGAAGCCATTGCTTCCACGCTAGACTGAATGTTTGAAGGAAGGCTCATCAGATGCAAATTGGCACCTCCCATGGCCCATTGTTAGTCAAGTATTTCTATTCAACTTGAAGAGTCCATTCACAATAGGTAGGCCAAATGCTTCACTGGTGCTACTCAGACTCAAACGTGTTGAAATACAAATACAAAGCCAAAGTTCATAACTTCAAATACAAAAATGGCAGATGCATGCAAATAGCATAATCCGAACAAGCGAATCAGAAGCTTTTCATAGACACCTCGCTTTGCATGCTTTGCACAAGATGTGTTGCAACCAGATAACAGTGGTTCATGCAACAAAGATGTGTATGTTTGTATTTCAAATCCACAGGAGCACAGTGGAAACAGGAACAAAGGAGAGGAGAAGGCAAGAACCAGGAGCAGAGGACAAACAGGGCTGGGAATAGGAGGCAGCCACAACAGGAAACCACCACATTGCTTGAACAGTTCCTCCTCTTGGCTTAAATAGTGTAGCTGGACCAATCAGTGGAGCTGTGTGATCCTCCCTCCAATCCAGGCAATAATTTTGGAAGGGGGGGGGGCCACTTCACAAATTTCAGAAGTGGCCCCGGGCCGACCCAGAAAGGCGGGGCCTTAAGTAGAAGGGGTGGCGTTGAGAATACCCTGCCAGGAGCTTTGCTTGGTGCCCTGCAGCGGCACCTCCTGGACTGGCCTCAAATTGCATGGTCGCGGGAGTGGCACCTCCAGCTTCTGAGCCCGGCTCTGGACTGCTTGGCCACCTCCGGTCCCTGCTGAGGCACCTCAGCCCCACTGCTGCCTCCTCTCACCACAGCCTAACCTGCTGCAGGGAGGAGGGTGTGCTCTCCAGTGGCTGCATGGGGCAAGAGGGGCGGGGCTGAGCTCCCGCCTCCAAATCGACATACGTGACTCCCTGCACTAGGGGGTGGGGCCTAGAACTGCCTCGCGGGCCGGATTGAAGTCCTAGGTGGGCAGGATCCGGCCTGCTGAGAGACTTTTGCCCCCCCACCTCCCTCCAATCAGAGCTCCTGTGCGTGATGCATTAGCTGGGTGCGTAGCCTCACTAGCTTCCCAGGATGCAGCAGCTGTTGGGGGTCTCCCAGGCCTGGGTTGAAGACCTGGGACATTACAGCAGAGTTTTAGTTCAGACCTGGGGTATCAGAACAGGGGAGGCCTCATCACTTTTTACCTGCTATAAGGCCGCTCGATGGTAGGAGGAAGCCAATGGAGCCAGGACCTCGGGGAAAGAGGCGACACAGGGCAGGGCCTCAGGGGGAAAGTGCAGAATGGTGGTGGGACCATGGTTTGGGTGCTGGTGGGCCCACCTCCCAACTTCTATGGGGCTTCCAGTCCTCCTGCTTCAGACCATCTCTGGATGCAACATTTTTACCAAGTGGTGATGTAGACCTCAAAAAACAGTGTTGGGGGGATTGGGCAGTGCAATCCCTGGCTATGAAGATATTAAATGTTTTGAGCCAGGGAATAGATAAGCTGAAGGAGGGTTCTGCGTGCAGTCCTTCCCCTCCTCCCCCCACTTCACAGCCCCAAATAAACCACTGGATATTTATAGATTTTAATACAATGGTTCTCACAAAAGACAGGGAATAAACGAATACGTAAGCAGTCTGGCTGGCTCTTTCTTATATTGGAAAGTTTCCATATTTTAAATCCTGTACTCAGTTATGTAGCTCCTTTATTATTTCACTGCTCCAGGTCTAGGGATGTGACCTATTTTCCTAAGGCTCTGATTTATACCCTCTGTAGGCTGTAAGTAAAGGGTCTTAACTAAAAAGTAGATTGATTTTGCTGTAAAATCCTGGAATGCCTCTTGTCTGGATATTCTGTGTGTACAGTAAGCCTGATCTTTTCATGAATTAGCTGCTGCATTTTTATGAAAGATAAACAGTTTGACAGTATATTTTTTTCTTATATGGTAGTAAGACAAAATGTCAGATACAAGATAAAGGAAGTCTCAGAGGGGTAGTCGTATTAGTCTGAAACTTTAAAAACAGTGAGTAGTCATGTGGCACCTTACAGAGTAACAAAAATATATATAGTATCATGAGAGTGTTCCCTGTAAGCTGTGCACTTGTGTGGCCACTCAGGAGAGATTTCAATACTGCCAGCGGATTAGCAAAGCACCCACAGCTATATTTTATATTTCTCCTGGTGGTGCACATGCCTTGGTGCACACAGCAAAATTTATTCTATACTTGTGTGGGAAAAAAATCCACACATGGATGGAAAAGATTAGAGGGAACGTTGATCATGAGCTTTCGTGGGCAAAATCCACTTTACCAGATGAGCTTTTATCCCTTTCCAGATCATTTAATGAAGTGGGTTGTGCCCATGATAGCTCATGATATATATATAATTTGTTAGTCTCTAAGGTTATGTCTACACTGCACCGTAGTTCAAAATAAGATATGCAATTTGAGCTACGCAAATTGTGTATCTTATTTCGATCTTATTTCAGAATATCTTATTTAATAATTTGGCACTATCTACATATCACCAAATTTTAAAATAACCCACCATTCTGAAATGTCCCTTGTTCCTCATGGAATGAACTTTACAGGGATGTTGGCATAGTGAGCCTGAAATAACAGACTTGCTGGTAAGATGCAGGATAGCTATTTCAGAATACTCTGGTATCCCAAAATAGCGTTGCAGTGTAGATGTAGCCTAAGGTGTCACAGGACTACTCGCTGTTTTTAAAGATAAAGGAAGATCGATTTAGGGTAAGAATAAATATTATAAAAATTGTTGCTATTTTAAAATGATTCCATCTGGTTTGCTCCATCACTGAGTCTTCTTGAATTGGAAAAAACCAAGAATACAGACAAATCATTAGAACTGTTGAGGAAAAATGAAGGTATATATCTTTGCAGGGTTATTCGAACTATATTCCATTTCCATTTTGAGGGTTCTACTTTTCTAGCTTTATACTGGTTTACTGCTCTAGTTCTTTTCATTAGTCTACATCATGGGAACCAAACAGCATCGGCAGAGAAATGAATGTGAAGCAAAGGACCAAAACATTATTAGTGATCAATATTTCCCTACCAACACTACGTGCTCTATTCTACATGCCCATGCATCAGCAGCATGTTCATCCTAGCTCAAGAAGTTTTCACAAAAGACCCCAGGGCACTGCAGAGTGTTTATTTTAATCTCTCCCACGAATCCAACTTTTTAGAGAGCTTTGCATGTGCTCCCTTTTAAAAAAGGTGTCTTGAGCTTATCTCAAACCTGCCCATCTGCCTTGCTGACAAAGCTGTACTCCCGAAAGGTTAAGGAATTGACAGCTCTCCACACAGATGTCTTCTGTTTCAGTTTATCTACAGGCCAGGTATGACAGACGCAACCATAATGCAACCTTTCCCCATCGTTGCCCTATTAGTGACCTCAGCTCTCTCCTGCAGAGACCACCCTCTCCAGGGGCTGGAGTGAATGCAGCCTCCATGCCTGTTTAGCTATGAGTCCCTCCTCAGCTAGTTTGTGGCAAATTACTACCCTGTGATTTAAACAGGCAGAGTGTTGGGTTTTTTTTAACCCGTGGGTTCAGTCAGCCTCCTATCAAACACAGTTCTCTTTAAAAGCCCAGATTAGTGGAACCTTCTGTGAGGAGAGAAAGAAATGCAGCCGCTTATCAGCGAATTGATCCAGCCCCCACACACTCACCATGTTTTACATAATCCTGCTCTCTGTTTCTTACAGGAACATTGCTCTTTTCCCACCAGAACACAGACTTCATCGTCATTGCAATTGGACAGGAGAAAACCCATAAATCCTGCAGTGGAAAGAGATGGGTTGAAGCAGAATTCCCCTGAACTCCTCTGGCTCTGTCTGTCTGTACAAGTTCGAGTAATTTCCTTCCCCCCCCCCCCCCTCCCGCCAGAAAGCTCTGGTGTTCCTGCACACAAATAATTTTTCTTTTCTGTGCTGGCTGAAGCAGGTTTTATACTCCATGCAAAGGAATGAAGCCTAATCTTTTCTTAAACTGGCTCTCTCACCGCTATCATATCTATCTCCCTTGTCTTTCTCCGGGTCGGGATAGTCCTAAGACCAGAACAATAATGTAGAACATCCTTAGCAGCCGGCCCTGCAGAGTGAGAATTCTGACACTGAGATGCTAAGGTGTCTGGTTGTTTTATAAGCATTTATAATAAGATCTCAGATTTCAGGGAGTTGAGATAAAAGGGTAGTGGCAGAGCTGGGTAAGCATGCCCAGGACTCCGCGTGAGCTAGATTCTCAGCTGTAAATCAGTGTAGCTTTACTGAAGTCATTGGAGCTGGACTGCTTTACATCTGCCAAGGGCTTGTGTTGATATTTCAGACTCTTACCAGAGTTAGTCTCTTGTAGTCGTAGAATTCACTTGCAATTTGTAGACAAACATTTAAAAAAAACCAGCATTCTTATTTCTAACCCCC
Source organism: Pelodiscus sinensis (assembly GCF_049634645.1). Classification (NCBI taxonomy): domain Eukaryota; kingdom Metazoa; phylum Chordata; order Testudines; family Trionychidae; genus Pelodiscus; species Pelodiscus sinensis. Next base: position 6,763,466 of record NC_134722.1, read on the forward strand.
CATCTCCTGCACAGTTGCTGGTACCTCCGATAAAATATGTACACTTGAGTTTGTTACAGAAGTTTTTGCCTTATATGCTTATTTTCTGGTACATGATGGCATTTCTGACAAATTAAGACCATACTTTGGACTGGGAAAGAAATAACGTGTAAATATTCTTTAGAGTCCAATCTTTAAATCAGTCAGTCTTCATTTATAGGATCAGGCTTTTAACTTGGTTATATGAATGTCACTCATTTGTGTCTGAATATTTTAATACATAATTAAAAAAGAGTAGTCCTGTAAGACCTTAATTCATGATAATATATATATAATATAATTGTTAATCTCTAAGGTGCTACAGGACTACTTGGTTTTTTTTTAAGTTACAGACTTACACAGCTATCCCTCTTTTAATACATAATTATAGCAGTAAATTTTGAATTCATGTCACTATAGACGCAGACTCGGTTTAAACAATACCACGCTATTTATGTTGTATGGAATTCTACTATGAAAAATTGTTCACCAGTTGAAATACCAGAAGTTCCCTGCCCTACTTCAAATCTGTACATATTTGTGTTCAAGTGTATCACGTGAAACTTGTAATTTCACACACAGCTATACTTACCAGCACATATCACTGTGTTACAAGAAAGACAAATCTTCTTTCAAGGATAGGATTAGAGGGATGATTTTCTTGTCAGAGCATACCTTGTTGCTTTATGCTTTGCTCAGTCATTTACGCTTCTGTAGAAAAGGTGTAAAATGGAAATGAAGACCTCATTCTGCAAGAACACTTAATTTTTCTCTTGCTTTGCAGAAAATTCTAATACGCACGTATATTTTTCCAAAAGCACAGAAGATTTAGGCATGCCTTATAAGTACATTCCTAAACTCAACTAATTCATACATTGTTTTATAAAGGATCTCTTTTCTATCTGCTAACATGAGCCATAGATTCTGTATCTTTATCAATAAACAACAGCGGGTAATATTAAGTCCAGCTGAGGCATGTCACTAAGGTTATCAGAGGACAGACAGTAGTTCCTTTTGCCAGAACAGCTAAGGTCTTTGGGTTAAAAGTCAAGGGTCATCAGCCACCAGAACCTCATGTGGCATGGATTAAATCAAAAATTATCTTGAGTGGCATTACAGCAAACTACACAGAACATTAATCTGAGATCTCAGCCACTCCATGTATAAATCACTTCACTCGTAATGTAGGTTTCAGTTTTACTGGAGTTGACTTGTTTTTCTCACAGAGAAGCCGGTGGTTTATATGAACATGATCACTTTTGTTGTTAATCTGCTGCAGAAAGTTGAAACAAGGCCCACAGTACAGTAATGAAAATTGTTTGTGCCGTTGACTTCATTTTGCTGGCACTGTGCTTAGGAGGAGGAAATTAACCTAAACTACTGTTTAAAAGCCTTGCAACTCTATCAAATGGAATTTCACCTTCCACTAATCTGTTTACCAAGCCAACTGATAGCTTGTTGATGAATAGTTGGTACATTTCCAAAAAATTAATTGCAAAACAGATCCAAATAGGTCATCCGACTTCTGCTTAAAATGATTCCCCCATGTTGCCCAATCTTTCTTATATCTTGCAAATATTGGGGTAAGCAGGAATTCATTAAGCTGTTGCCCTCTACATTCTGCACTCTCATTCATTGTTAAAATAGTTTCATCTGGGAAATTATTGGTTGGGTGATTTTATTTGTGGACAGCTTGGGTCAACTGATCGTACCTAGAAGAAGCCAGCTCTTCCTAAAATGTCAGATCTCGTATAATCTTGCTCAGTGACTCCAAGGAGGTGTGTGCTTACCTGTCCTCTGCTTCAGAAAAAAGGACGGAGAATTAAAGCCCTGGTGTCTTGTAAATGCGTCTTTCTGCCCTGCAGTTCGCAGTGTAGCTCTTTTGAGCTATTTCTATAAAGCCCCAGATGGCGGCAGCAGTGTTTTCTTTTCAGAAAGTAAGTTCAGAGGAAACTGAAAGAAAAAACCAGTGCAAATTTTATAGCACCTCCAAGTAACTTGCTGGAAATCCTACATGCGCAAAATGAATACGTTTAAAATAAAACGTTTTGATGGAAACATCATAACAATATTCTGTCCCTGAAAGAATATTGATGGGATCCACCCAAACAAGGGATGGGTTATATAGAGATGACTTGTACAATGAGAGCGTTTGGAAAATTATTTTCTTGTAGTTATCAAGCACCATTAGAACATAATAGTAATACTTTGCATGTAGCAAATCAGATTTTCCAAAGAGTTGTGCCCCATTCTGACCATTTCATTAAGGTGCCTGAGCTTAAAAAATGCTCACTTCCCACCATATGGAACTTTCATTTTTGAAAATCTTGTCCAGAGAATCATTCATCGAAGGATCTTACAGGATTTTGTAAGCATTAATTCCCGCGTGGCTGTCCCGTAGGATAACAACTTTTTACACACCAGGGAAACTGAGGCACAGCAGGCACAAAACTTTTCCAAGATCACATTGTGACTTAGGCTGCATTGCTTTTTCAGGATACCAGAAGTATTAAACATTTTTTCAAAAGAACAGACACGCTCTTTCGCCACCCCTGTAAACCTCGTTCTACAAGGAATAAGAGATGGCTCGAAAGAGCACTTTTCTCTGAAATTTGGTGCTGTGTAGATGCGCCAAATTTCAAAAAAGCCTCTTTTGAAATTAAATTGAAAAAAGATACGCAATTTGGATCTTTTTCCTATTTAAGAGTGCAGTCTAGACGTAACCTTAGTGGCAGAGCTAAGAAGACCTGACTGAGTCCATTCTTCTAACAATTAGTTCCCATTTACACGGGGACTTTTATTGCACATACTGATTCTTGGGAGTTTTCTGTGCTTTTATCTGGTGAACTTGTAATATTAACTCACGTTCTAATGTTGAAACACTACTCTGTTTTTGTGCAAACTCTTCCAGGCAGAATAGTCTGTATTCTGTGTATTGTGCAATGCATTCTTGGCCCTAAACCGATTATTGTGTAAATCAAATAATGATACAATTCAGGAATGTGTAATATTGGTTTGGGCTCATCACCAACTTTTGCATGCTTTCTGCAAACGATTTTTACTTCAACTGTGGTTATAGATGGCATCCGCCATGCAATCCTGCCTGAATGAACAGACCTCACCAAAGCTAAAAGAAGGGAGTGAAGATAAAGCTGAAAGCACAGTGGGATATGCTGACGCTAATCCAGATCCAGGAATGTAGGAATTACTATAATGGATCAGAGCCAAGCTCCATCTACAGCAGTATCTTGTGTTCAACAGTAACCACTGGCTTTTAGACGAAGATGTAAGAACCCTTCAGTACACAGACATAGGGGCAGAGGTAATCCTGGTCCTTATTTGTTAGTTCGGTTTAAACACCCTTTTTAGTATCCCTTCCAAAAGTGTTGCAGTCACTGATTATGACTTTAGTGATAGAGATGCAGCTGTGTTAGTCTGGTGTAGCTGAAACAAAAGACAGGACTATGTAGCACTTTAAAGACTAACAAGCTGGTTTATTAGGTGATGAGCTTTCGTGGGCCAGACCCACTTCCTCAGAACAATTTGTGGAAGAAAATTGGCACAACCATATATACCAAAGTGATCACCTAATAAACCATCTTGTTAGCCTTTAAAGTGCTACATCGTCCTGTCTTTTGATTATGACTTTGTTACTGTCATGCCTAGAACCCTGGTGATAAAACAGCACCTCACTATGCTAGGCGCTATACAAACACAGAATGAAAAGTCAGTCCCTATCCCAGTGAGATAACCATTGGGAACTGGCAGTGTGATTGTCAGAGGCTGCCAGAAGCACTGGGAATTGCAGAACAAAAAGCTCGGAGAGTGTTTTAAGTGTGGGTCAATCTAACCCAATGGAAAGCCAGATTTATAGAGCCCTGCACAGATACAAAATTTGTATCCGCATCTGTATCCGCGAAAATGAGCCGGGGATATCTGCATCCACATCTGCGGATGTGGGTAAGGACATAAAAACGGCCAGACTGTGAACAGGCAAAACAGATGGTGGGTGGGAGGTGAAACAGAAGGGCGGATGTGAAAATGTGCTGAGGATCACACGCCAAGACAGCGGCTAAGCTGGGGACAGAAGGACGGTCCACGGAGTCTCAGTTCATCCCTTAGAACATAAGAACGGCCAGACTGGGTCAGACCAAAGGTCCATGCCGCCCAGCATTCTGTCTGCCAACAGTGGCCAATGCCAGGTGCTCCCGAGGGAATGAACAGAACAGAGACTCATCACGTGATCCCAGCCCTGTTACCTAGTTCTAGCTTCTGACAGAGGCTAGGGACATCATTACAGAGGCTAGTGTCCCGTGGATATAAAGTGAATATCTGCCGATTTGCAGGGCTGGTCAGATTTCAACTGATGCAGAGTTTAAAAATACAGAAAGCTGCATCCGATTAGCTACAGGCAGTCCCCGGCTTACATGGATCCGACTTACATCGGATCCCTACTTACAAACGGGGTGAGGCAACCCCACACTGGCTGCTTCCCCCCAGCAGACCAGGGAGACGCGAAGCTAGCGTTCCCCCCCCCCCCCAGCAGACCAGGGAGACACGGAGCGGCTTTTCTCAGCAGACACCTCAGCTTGAGAAGAAAAGACTGAGGGAAGTGAGGTGCGGGAGAATAAAACTGAGCTCTGGGGAAATGTTTGGCTAGAGTTTCCCCTACAATATGTACCAGTTCCAACTTACATACAAATTCAACTTAAGAACAAACCTACAGTCCCTATCTTGTACGTAACCTGGGGACTGCCTGTATATTGGTGCAACAGCATATGTTAATTCAACCAGAGTTGCTTAGATGTGTAGAAAAATCTGATAGGAGGAAGAAAAATTAAATCCTCGTTTGCTCCTGCTTTCAAGCCCGCACCTTCCCTGTGAAACCACTCTATTCTCCAAAGTGGCATGAGCCAAGCATGAAAACCTCCTGAAAAATTGAAACGTATGTGGCAACCCAGTGTGAAATTAATGGATGCCAAAATCTGGCATTGTGCCGGCTGTGTTTGACAATAGGCATCCACAATAGGCTTTGCAAAGAGGTGTGATTGCCTCTGCCCTCTGCTGAATCCACCTGCGCGTCTGAGCACCTTGATTTTTGGAGGGGGAGCAGTGAGTGTCTTCACCCCCTTTTTGGGGCTCAGGCGAAGCAGGTGGTAACACCCTAAGTGTTCCCTCTAATTTTTTCCCCATCCTTGTACAGAATAAATTTTGTTGTGTGCACCATGACATGTGTGGATGTGCACCACTAGTAGACACACATGCTGCCGGCTGAGGGTGCTTTGCTAATCAGCTGGGCGGTATTTAATTTCACCTGTGTGGCTGCTCATCTTACAGGGAAATGCTTGTTCTTTTGAGGCTCAGCTTTAAGGCCAAATGCATTGTCCTGCATTTTGCTTCAGCTACCCCAGACTAACACGGCTACATCTCTATCACTTAAAGGCCAGTCTTTTTGTCAAGGGAGGATTCCTTCAGTCCTTTAGTTGTGTGCAGGCGTTTCTCTATTCAGTAGCATGAAGCACTTGTCCTCCCCCTGGTGAAGTGGGTTTGTTACTCCTGCAAAATTCCCAACCTCTGACAACTCAGTAGAAGGACCAAGGGGAATGGAAGTGCTGCAGAAAGGTGGGGGTGACTGAAAGCTCTGGAGACTGAAATGCCCTAATATTCACAGTCTAAGATCAAGCTCCATCCACAGTGCATGTGTCCTCCATGCTGCTTAGTCAATGCATGTAAGCCCTGCCCCAGAGGGACCACTTCAGTGGGTAAGAAGAGAATTCATTCTCCATGTGCTGTTCAGTGGCCATTCAGCTAAGGGTGCCAATAAGAGGGCCAGTTAGTGGGAAACATTTGCAGTTGGTTGGATACCAGCTTGTATAGCTTGGATGGGGACCCACCAAGTTGCTTCCACGCAAGCTACTGTACAGTCATCATACTCAACCACTACTAACCTGGGGTGGTATCACAGAGTAGACCAGGCCCCGAAGCCCCCTGCTGGAGGCTTGTGGCCTCGCCACCACTCACCCAGCAAACCATAGAGAAGTCCTCCAAGAAAGCTAGAGTGGCATAAAGAACTCAGCCAGTCAGGGTCTGGCAAGCCAGTTAAAAGGAAGCGGTTGGGTCACAGTGAGGCAGTTGCTCCTTGGAGCTCAAGCAGGTCAGACAGGGCTGGTGTGCAGGAGGGCTGCCACAGCAAAGAGTGCCGGCATAGACACTCAGCCAAAGGGAGGCTGCTCGTGTGAGGTGAGTGATGCCCCATTATGGGTGGATTCAAACTGGCAACTTCAGGTGAGGGATGTTCTTTGTGGTCTCTTGAGCTAGCCAGGCTTGTAACATTTTAATTTCCTAGTGATGCTGACTGAGTCCAAAGGCTTACATTGGTGGTGGTGGCTCTGTGGCAGAGTCAGAGAGGCTGTCCCTCCTTGTAAAACTGAGGGCTGGATTCTTTCCTGCATTCAAGGGATGAACTGAGACTCCATGGACCGGCCTTCTGTTCCCAGCTCAGCCGCTGTCCTGGCATGTGATCCTCAGCACATTTTCACATCCGTCCTTCCATTTCACCTCCTACCTACCAGCTGTTTTGCCTGTTCACATTGCATGCTCTGTGGATCAGGATTTCTCTCCTATTGCAGGTTGAACCTCTAGTCCAGCACTGTCTGGCCCAGCAACATCCATGATCCAGCATGATTTTAGCTTGCCTGATGCCCTCCTAACATGGGTGTGGCCAAGTTTCCCGCAGTCCCATAAAGTTTGTTTACAACCACCCGTCCTGGCTCTCAGTGTTCTGTTCTGTGTTCTTAGCTCAAATTTACCGCTACATGTCTCAGAGCCCAGTAAGCAATGGAAGTGTTGGTGATGCTGCTAGACAACATTGACCTCCCATGATTCGGCAAATTCTCTGGTGCCACGCCAGTCAGGTCCTGAGAATGCTGGACTACAGTAGTTCAACCTGTACAAATAGGTACAATGCCTAGCACAATGGAGCTCTGCTCTCACTGGGGCATTTAAGTGCTACCCTTCTTCTAATTACTCGTATGTATTGTCTTCCTATCCAGACTGTCCTTTAGGAAGTGCTCATACTTACTGCGTTAATAGTCACGTCTCTTGGAAATATCTCTTTGGAAAATTGTTGCTGTACGCTTGGCATTGTTCTCCTCCCAAAGGAGCGTTGATATACTTGAAGATCACTCGAGCATTCACTCGCAATCACAGCTTCTGCAACGGAGTCGTTTTTCTCTAACTAGGTAAATTAACTCTAATACCCTTATTTGCTATCAACCTTATAAAACATAATACAAAACAGATGTCTCTTCTTTAACCTGATGTACTATGAAAGCTTCATGGCCTATTCCCCCCCACCCGTATATGTTATGATAATGCTTTTGCTCTTGTGGATTTATCACAGACTCTGAGGAAAAAGAATCTGGAAACACATTAGTATGGAAAGATCTTGCATTGAATGGATTTAAGGTTTTTGCTTAGAGGAGGCAAACCACGTTCTCCATGGCTTTCTCTGTGCTGGAAGAGGGTTGATTGGCGTAAGTTTGCTATGCAAGTGATGCTTTAGACCTGGCAGTTAATACTGGAGTGATGCACTTCAAGCTGTCAACACTCTGTCTGCAAACAGAACCAGAGAAGCCATTTAATGGTGGTGCTATGTTAAATGCTAGGGTCTGCTCCTGAAAACCTCCTGAAAGTGCTGTATGCCCTTTGTTTCCATGGCAGTCACAGGGATTTGAGGTTATGGAGAATCTGGCAGGATTTGGGTCAAAATCTGGTATAGGTTGACCATCTCTAGTCTGGCACCCTTGGGACCTCACTGGTGCCGAACCAGAGAATTGCTGAACCATGGGAGATCAATATTGTCTAACAGCATTACCAACACTTCCACTGCTTACTGGGCTCTTAGAAGACACATAGGGGTAAATTAGAGATAAATAACAACATAGAGCACTGAGAGCCAGGACTAGTGGTTGTAAACAAACTTTATGGGATTCAGGAAACTTGGCCACCCCCATGATAAGAGGACATCCAGATAACTAACATTATCTCAGACCCTGGATGTTGCCAGACCAGAGAGTTCTGGACTAGAGAGGTTCAACCTGTATCATGAAGAAATACAACAGTCGCATTTTGCCTTCCACCTTGGACCAGTTCAACAAAAGTCACACACTGTACGTTCTTTACAGAAACAAGATACACAATGCACATGAATGACTTATGCATTCTTCCAACAGGACTTGCTTGACATCACTATTTCAGGCATATAGCACAGTCGTGTCACGCTATTGGCTGTGTGGTGGACCAGCTGATCTAGTGTCAATGCTGTTTATTACAGGAAATGTATGCAATGTTTCTGTATCGTTGAAAGTACTATGAGATTTCAATGTATACACATGGCTACCTCACTTTTCAACCATAAGTTCTGCAGGTGGAGAGCATGCAAAAATTATAATTGCAGTAAAAAGCTCTGTTTACATTCAAGGAATTCTATCACCAACAGAGAGGAGGACAGTTAAAATCAGGAAATACTGGGGATACGTCCTACGAGATCTAAAGAGTCAGAGGGAGGTAAAAGCAACACCGTAAGTCTAAACCCCAGGAGAAGAAAGAGAAGGAAGAGTTCAAGGGTTTAGAGGACTTCTCGAACATAGGCATGTCTGAAGACTGTGCAATCCATGGTTGTAATGGCTGATAGATGAGGAGATGGTTGGTAGATAATGCCTGTTGATCAGTGCCTCAGGTGATCAAATAAGGGAATTTGGAGTGGTGTGATTAGTTCATGGTGCAGGGATAGCTTAAACGCATTGTGTGTGTGTGTGTGTGTGTGTGTGTATACAAACACACACTCTCACACGTGTCTGTGTGTGTGTAGGTTGGAACAGAGTAGCAGTAGAATTGATTTATTTATTAATCATCTTTTAAGAACATGGCTAAAAAGAGCTTTGTGCTGTAGTCCCAAACCCCTGAGCAATGATGCTCTTGTTGTTCAACTAGAAGTCAAAATGACTAAGAATGAGTCATTTCTACAGAAATAATTTGTTGTCCAGTTCACGCGTTAACATTGTTATGGTGGGTGGTTGATGCGTCTAGGGCAGTGCTTTGATTTCACTTGTCCATTACTAAGCAACAGACCAGTTCTTATGCAAATTGTCATCAAGTGTCAGTGCATGTCAAATGGCAGCTCTTCCTGGCACAGGCAGTCTTTGTTAGATGCCCTTCTCCAGTAGTTCACTCGGACATGGCTTTTACTTCTGGGTCAGGGTTGTTTCTCTCTGGGGCTTCCCGAGTCTCCAAAATACCTCCTTGCCCAAGCCTGTCCATCCAAGGACCCCTGGCAAAACACAAGCAATTGAAACTGGGAAAAACATTCACTGAGCTTCATGGGTTAGATTTGACTATCTTCTCCTTAAATTACAGACTGTGAACCTTCCCTATTGTTGTTAACACAGGGAAAATAGCTCGAGTGTTTGGACATTCCTCCAGCATTTAGATCAGCACCTAGCCACGTTGCAATAGGTTGATGCTAAAACATTTGGTAGCTGGTTAGGCAATTTCTTATTGAATCTTTCATCAGTTATGTGTAATGAAAAGTATATGGATCATCAAGTCAGTGTACAGCAATAAGCTGTAACTTTATCATGGGCTTGCTTGCAAGTCCCCCTCACATAAGACCTTGTGCAGCTGCGGTTGCAAAAACTCGGCCATGGCAAAATGTCCTATTCATAAGAATTCATCATTTTTACAAAACATGGTCTAGCACTTTCTAGTGCATCAGATTGTATTGGTTGGAATCTACCATCCATTTTCCTAGGTTGTTCTCTTTGGAAGAGAAATCCTATACCAGAAAGCATGCATGAGCAAGTTGCAGGCTTCTCCAGAAGGTTACTCCCGGAACACTTGCAAAATACGCTGTCTTTGTAACAAAAATATAGCTTTATCCCATGCATTGCATATTCATCAAGGGCTGAATCTTATCTCTGTTCCAATGCATAAAGCTCCCATTGAAATCACTGGACGTTTTTTCCTCAATGGAATGATATGGCCCTAAATCTTCCAAAAATACAATTAAAAAATGCATGTAAATACAATGCAAATTGAGTCTACATAAAAGCTACAAATAAACATTCCATTCATATCCTACTGGTAAAATTTAGTCCTTCCTCTGCATTAGGGAGAATCAATTGTTTTAAGACATGACCCTTTTCACTCAGTACATGCTACTGTCTCATTTGAACCATGCAAAGATTCATCCAGGCCCCTGGCTTTTAGACACAACATTTATTATACTTAGCCCATCGATTATGGGGGAACCCTCCACTCCTCATGGACTGCCCAGAGTGCGGCACACACTTGGCATCTGGTTTTCATGTTCAATTTCATCCCTTTTACTTAACCGCTGAGGGCAGCCTTAAGTGACAACAGAGCAGCGCTCTCACTGCAGACTGACTAATTAGCCTGCATCTGGAGCTAATTAAATGTGGAGTCGCCTGCAGAGGAGAGTGCCGTCCTTATCATACCAGCCGCAGGACCTACCCAGAAGAAAAATCTCTGATATGTCCAGTGGTCTTGCAAGCAAATTAAATGAGGCAGCAAAGGACTTGAGCTTGCTCAACTTCAGTTGCAAAGTCAATGGGCATTTATTTATTTATTTATTTATTTATTTATTTCCTACTGACTCTAATGGGAGTCAGGCCCCAAAATGATGGAGTGATTTTAGGAGCTGAAGATATTTCAGGAGCAAGAATAATTAAATTACTACACAGTGTGTGAACCACTGTGCGAATGTATAATGTATGACCACGAAGATACCTCTTATGCACTAATATAATTTAATACACTATCTTCTGATACTGACACTTTTAATTAAAACATCCTGACCTTTCCCTGATGAAATATGTTCCAACTGTATCTTTATTTTTACTGTAAAAATGCAGTTTAGTTGTTAGCTATTCCGATCTTTGTTTTGTTCATGTTGGGAGAAATACAGTATCCATTGCTAAATCAGCTACTAATTAATTACTGGACAATTTTATTTCATGACTTTGACAAATCAGTGCATTCCGTGGGAGGTTTACAAAGACCAGTGCAGCGAGGCATATGAATGGAAAGATTGAATAAAAGGATTTTTTAAATTTTTGTTTTGGTGTGTGCCTGTGGTTCTCATCATAACACTTAAAATGTTAATCAATGAAGGGTAAAAAACCCTCAACTTTTAGAGATAAATCTGTCATGCAAATGATAATTTGTAGCCCGTTCTTTAACTCCTGTTTCATAGCATCAAAGTTTGGCTGTGATGCCAGATGTTGAGCTGAGAGTGAATTCTCACCCAGTTTAGGGCCTTGGACATTTTATCAAAAGGTTTTCTGTTTGAATTGAAAATAACATTGTAAAGCTGTGACCAGACTATCTGGTGGCTATCCTGCATGGTGTAGTAACTGAATATACATAGGCAGTGTGCAAAACACCTCTCTGCAGGTGGGTGCATTACCAGTACCACAGTCATGCGGCTCACCCTTCTGTTTTATTTATTTAATACTGGAGGATTTACCCGGTGGTGGTGAGCTGACTGGGGCTGCTGGCTGCTGCTCCGGAGACAGTCACTCCCTGAGGTGCTCGGGGACACGCTGCCCAACCGGGGAGGGAGGGCAGGGCTGTGCTGCCTGGCCCCAGCCTGCATGGCTCCTTCATTGGGGAGAGGAAGCTGGGGCTATGCTAGCCGGCCCCAACCCACGGCTCCTTGGAGTAGGGAGCATGATGGTGCTCCTGGGAGGGCTGCAGCAGCAGGGCCATTGACCAGCAGGACTCTTTCCTTGGCCCCACCTTCTTTCCCCCCCTCCCCCTCCCCGGCACTACTGGCCCCTCTGTTCCTGGTGTGGCTACCCCCTGTGGTCACTCTGCAGTATAATTGCCATCTGCACTCGCTACCCCCCCCCCCCCCCCCCCCGTGGTCATTGTGGAGCATAACTGTCCCTACTCTCAGACCTTTCCCTTTCCATATTATGGGAAATAATCCCATTCCAGGCACATCCTGTTTTCCTGGCATGACCAAACTCTGATTCTAAGTCTCTTAAATGAGGATAAGAGGCAGCTGCATACTAAGCTGTGGTCCTAGCTGTGATCGTTTAGGAGGCATTATTAAACAAATGGACTCATGGACGGACGGAGGCACAAACTCTCTAAAATACATATCGATATTAATTGATGTGCTTGGTGCTGCATTTTTTAACAACAAAGTGCCCTGGCCTGACAGTATTTGCTGTCTGAGAAGCAGAAGTATGAAATACAGGTCAGACTGGCACTGACAATCTGGGGTTTGCTCAATGGGAGTTTTTCCATTGACTTCAGCAGGCTTTGAATTACACTCTTTGGGGATGATTTGTGATTTTTTTTTTTTACATGGTTCTAATAGGCCCCCCTCTTTTGATGGCATCGTGGCAGAAGAGTGTTTTTAGGAGGGATTTGAGTGATGCAGTTCCCTGTTTTTCTTTAGCTTTTCTCCCTGCATCTGGTCACTCATTAGGGTTGCCAGATACTTTCACAAAATATCCTGAACATGGCAACTTTCACAAAATATCCTGAACATGGCAGGGAAAAAAAACAAAACGGGACCAAAGTTGTTGAGCGCCCAAAAAAAAAGTTACCGTGTCTTTAAAACCCCACACTCCCCTACCCCGCCAGACATGGCAAGGGAAGAATGTCCCCCCTGGCCTTCTGTCCAAGAAAAACAGAAAATACCAGTACTCTCTGTTTTCTTTACCGGACAGTGGCCACAAATACCAGACTGTCGGGATAAAAACTGGACACTTGGCAACCCTGTCACTCATCCAAGCATTTGACTTAAATCGGGCTGCATTACATGACTGATCTATGGTGTCACCAGGCAGGGAAGTACCTCTCTGGGTATCTCCTTTGATGGCAAGTGGTATATTTAAAACTTCCATTTTGTCTCCAGTCACCAACTCTCTCCCTGCCCTTTGCTATAGATGATATCGTGCACACTCATCTCTGATTTGAACAGGAGGTGGGGTAAGGTTTTTTTTTTCTTTTTTTTTCCCTTGCTATAATTTGGGACAATACTGAGACCTTATGAATTTTTTTTGTGAAAGGACAGAGACAGAGAGCATATCATGGTATCCAGTAGTTTAGAGGTGAAAGCACTTGGCTAGCCAGGTGAGAGATTCCTTTTCAATCCCTTTCTCTACCTTTTCCCCATGTCCCTCGTTGAGGGTGTGTCTAAACTACATGGCTCTGTCGATGGAGCCATGTAGATTAGGATGATCAGCAGAGGGAAATGAAGCCGCGATTTAAATAATCGCGGCTTCATTTAAATTTAAATGGCGGCTGCGCTGAGCCGACAAACAGCTGATCAGCTGTTTGTCGGCTTAGCGCGCTAGTCTGGACGCTCCTGTGCCGACCTGAAAGCCCTTTATCGACCTCCCCATTATGCCTCGTAGGATAAGGTTTACTGGGGAGGTCGATAAAGGGCTTTCATGTCGGCAGGGGAGCATCCAGACTGCCCCGATCTGCCGACAAACAGCTGATCGGCAGAGCGGGGCAGCCATTTAAATTTAAATGAAGCCGCAATTATTTAAATCGCGTCTTCATTTCCCTTTGCCGAACAAACAAATCTACATGGCTCCGTCGATGGAGCCATGTGGTCTAGACGTACCCTGAGTGTCCTTACCATCTGGCTCTTCTGTGATGAGGGGGTCTCTGTCAATGTTCACTCTAACTTTTCCCATCCATGTGCAGAATAAATTTTATGTACACTGAGGCATATACAGATGCACGCCATCAAGAGAAACACATGCTGCCAGCTGTGGGTGGTCTGCTAATCAGCTGTGCGGCATTTGACTCTCTCCTGGGTGACTACCCAAGTGCTCAGTTTACAGGGAACACTGGTCTCTGTTTCTTCAGTCAGTGCGATTTCATTTAATTTTTATATAAATTAAATATGAATCAGAAAGAACTTGAATCTGGGGGTGTCATGTCTCAGTTGAGTTCCTTTCCCATTGGGCTACTGGCTATGCTGGGTATGGGGGTGTCTCTACTTTTCACCAGAAACTCCAGCCCAGTTCTGAGGGAAATCATCGTTCTGAAAAGTTTTAATTTAGTTGAAAAACTCTCTGCCACTCTTCTGAATGCAGGATGCTCTGTTTGTTTTGGTGAATGATGCTGAAGGGAAAACTTGCAAAAGGGGGAAAAAAAGCAACAATCTCTGTTGGGGGGAAAACAAATATTTAATTTTGTTTTTAGTTGTTTTAACCACCTGTGTGGCCATTTCCTCTTTTCCCCTCTCTAGAGATGAGACCATAAACAAGGATCGTAATGTCCCAAGTATCTTGGGCCCATTTCTACTCCTCTCCATTCCTCAACCACTTTTTCTGCTATTGCATGGCTTTGGAAAATGTCTGTCTGTCTCTGTCTCACCCACAAATAAATAGTAGTTGGCGGGGCGACCCTGTGGAGTCATTGAGAAATCAGAAAATGTAGAGAGGAGTCCATTAATCCATGCTACCGGTAATGGATAAAATATGAACAGAGCCTTATTTTCAAAGGAAAATGGAACCGTCTTTGAACACGTTTGGCAGCAATGCGGGGCAAGCACCAGAGATTCAGGAGTGAGGCTCCAATGCACATAAATTCAGGTGTTAATATGCTCAAGTTTCTCGGGTTTAGAGATCTCACAAGAACTGATTTTTTTTTTTTTTTCTCCTAAGATTTCTTAGGAACTGGCTATTTCTGCTTCTTCTACAAGAAGAACCTTTCCTTGCTGTATCTGGCATTTTCATCTCCAGTCCCAGCTTCAATAAGGGATGTGAGGAGGTTCACATGAATATTTTAAAAGAACAAAGACACTAGCCAGCCTTTTGTCAATGTCAACATTTTTGTTCGGGTTGATTCTGGAGGAAGGCGTTTGGATAATTCTCATATTGTAGCCAGGGCCAGCTCGAGCCATTCCTGCACCCCAGGCAGTGGGCATGTGTTGCGCCCGGGGTGGAGCCACGCATGCACGGCTCTGCCCCCGGGCGCATTGCGCACCTTACAGCTGCAATCTGGCATGTGGCGCCTGATGGCAGCTGTAAGGAGCGCCGCGCACCCGGCCACATACTGCTCCTTAGAACTGCCATCAGGCGCCCCCCCATTGGTTGGCACCCCGGGCAGCTGCCCGGCTAGCCCCCCCCCTTAATCCAGCCCTGATTGTAGCTGAACCATTGATCCAGGCCTTGACCTCTCTGTTGAAATGAAGAGGTGAATTTTATGGGTTAATTTACATCCTGATTTATGCTCTTTGCATCATCATTGATTAGGCTGGGTGGGTTGTTTTTACACAGGGTGAAAGTCTGGGTGGGTGAAAACGTGTGTACAACTTTCTGAACCTCATGTGAAAGATAGTAAATGATGGGGCCCGATTTTGGCCCACACAATGATCTATTTGTGACACTATTTCGAACATAATGCGGCTCCTTCATTTCTGTAGAATTGCCTTTTCTATTTAGGAACATTTTCAGATTCTGTTCTAATAACACTTTTCCAAAATGAAACTTGGGGTGAGCTTAAATCATACCCACAAATCTCTTCACTTCTGAGATGGGGTGTTTAGAAGTGGATATTTAAAACAAGTAGTCCTGTAGCACCTTTGGGTATGTCTACACTGCATGGCTATTTTGAAATAAGTTATTCTGGAATAGTTATTCCAAAATACCTTATTTCGAAATAGCACGTCTACATTTGGGAAGTCTGGCTCAGACTAATTTTGAGGCCTCCCTGCAGTGTAGCTGTGCTATTTCGAAATAGTAATCTCGATTTAGAGCCCCAGAAGGCACTGTGGAGGAATAAATAGCCTGGTGAGGAGCTATTTCGAAATAGCAGCGTTGGAGCGTCTATACACGCTTTAATTTGAAATAGCTATTTCAGAATAGGCATTATTCCTTGCAGAATGAGGTTTACAGATTTTGGAATAAGCCGTCTGTTATTTCAAAATTATTTTGAAATCACGGAATGGCTGTGTAGATGTTCACATTGTTAACTAGTGTTATTTCGAAATATCTCAAAATAAAGGTGTAGATGCACCTTAGACACAGACACACACACGTATAGAATTGTGAACTTTCATGGACAAAACCCACTTCCTCAGATGAGCAGAGATAATGTTCATCTCTGCTCATCTGAGGAAGTGGGTTTTGTCCACAAAAGTTCATGATATATAGTCTCCAAAATTTTTGTTAGTCTCCAAGGAGCTACAGGACTACTTGTTGTCTTTAAAGTTACAGACTAACACATCTAGTCCTCTGAGACTTTTAGAAGTGGACATGAATTTTATAAGTGTAAGACGCATATAACTACAGATTGCCAAATGCTAATCTGTATCCAGATGCTTTCTTTCTTTTCAGTGTGGGCTCACCTCTAAATAAATCCAAATGCATTAAAAACCAGCATGTATTTGTCCTATCCCACATGAGACAGGCCAGTCCGTAGGGGTGGCTTTTTCACACACAAATGTTCCTCACTAGAGCATGAATTCTCAAATATTAGCTTTCTACCTAACGAGAGTAGGCAGGAGTAGGGTAAAGACTTGACTGTTTCTTGTACTTGATGCAGGGAAACTATTTAAATCTGTTAATTTTTTTAAATGCAGCATATGAATGTTTACTTTATTGGGGAAGATATTTTTTCTATGAATACTGGTTTTTGTAAAGCTCCGTTCATTGTAATTTTCATAAACTCCATCCAAACATCCCTTTCTTTCTGTCTCTTAAAAGAGAATTCCCCCCCCCCCATCCATATTTTACATGTTGTGATTTCACTGAGGCTTCCAATTGGTCTTCAACAGTTCATTTATGTCGGGCGCCTTCCATAAACTCTACAGCTATGGTCTCCTTGCATGACCACCCACTGAATCAGGCTGTCTAAACAGCATCTGTCAAAGTCTCACACGCATCTAGTGAGTAAAAAATGGATTCAGTCCAATTTTTTTCCCCTGAAAGTGGGGGTCAAAAAGGAATTGATGATTTTGCGCCAAGACCGTCAGAAGGTGTGTTGTAATCAAAATGGAATTGACAGGTGATTCTCCTTGATCAAATGCTTTTATGCCTCTTGACATTTCTTCCTTGCCTCAACTTCACTTCGCAAAACACAGAAGGCACTCTATTCCTCAGTGTTAGTCGTTCCAAAGCTCTGGATTGTTAACAGACACATTATTAGTGATTGGACCCTGTTTAAGCCTAATCCCAAATGTATTACCTAGCGAGTTTTACTTGGCTTTTCAATAGAAGGCTATTACCTGCGGTATGTGGGTGGTGTTCTACACAATCCCCCCAGCTAATTTTGTCATTTGGTGAGTGTGCTTGCAGTGAAGGGGTTTTCCTCACATCACACTTTTTTTTTCCTTCTTGGGCAATTTGGAGAGATTTTTGAAAGATTAAGCTAGATTAGCCTCTTGAAATGCGCCATTGTCTGCAGGGTTTGCCATTTCTTGAGTGTGACCGCACGAAGCAGGTTCTCTTTTCAAGGATACCATGACGTTACTGTGCTTGTGTGCTGCACATAGTTCTAAAAGGTAGGTTAATCTTCCTTGGCAGCAACTTGGAAATGTTGCGCTATTTCAGCGGCTTTCACACTACTGGTTGCCACCAAGTGCTGGATGGTGAAATGTCAGGCACTGGGTCTCATTGCTAGAGAGGGTCAAGTGACCAGCAGGGGTGCTAAGCAGTTACCTCTTTATCCTGGCACCACAGACTACGCTGTGCCCCAGAAATGGCCATTGCCCCAAGCACTAGTTCTGCGCTCCCATTTGTTGGGAACCTGCTGCTGGCTGTTTGTGGGGCACAGCCTGGTCTGCGGTGGCAGGAAGCTGCCTTAGCCCCTCCTGCCCAACCCCAACCTCTCTCAAAGCTGGAGATCCCTTTATACCTCAAAGCTCTCTGCCTCAGCCCCACCCCAGAGCCCACACGCCAATCAAATTATGTTGGGTCGCGGCATCAACAATATTCTTCAACTGGGTCATGAGGAAAAAAACTTTGCAAACTGTTGCATTGTTTTGTTTTTTCTACACTGTGAATACAGCGAAAATCATGTTTCCAAGAGTTTGTTTAGACTTCATTCCTGCAGAGGCCAGATGTCTCATTATTATTATTATTGAATCTGGCCCTAAAATGGGTTCCTGCTAGAAGTGAACAGTGCCTTGGTGAGGAAGGCCATGTTTCTGTCTGCTGTCCTATGTCCTGCTCAAAAATAGGCCTAAGGTATTATGTAAAGCTCATGGATGAAATCCTGGCCCCATTATGAAATCACATTGACTTCACTGGAGCTGGGATTTCACCCCCTGTGTTTTGAAAATCATCTCAAATGTCTTTTGATATTCTTGGAGGACTTACTTTAAACAGAAAACATAAATAAGTGTTGATGCTGATGTATTGAGCTATTCTTTTTTAATTAATTAAATATCACAATTCTGGCTCTGACAGGCTACAATAACACTAATAATACATTACTTTTTCCTAATCCATTGGACAGAATAAAACAAACGAGAAATAAAAGGGGGAACCCAACAAATTAAGACATAAATCATTCTTAAAAATAGCAAAGCACAAAAAAGGAGGAGATGAAATAAATGTGAATATTGTTTTGAAAAGCCTTCTGAAAATAACCAGAAACAACCCCTCCAGGAAAACGTAAGCACATAAAAACTTCTTAATACATAGGGGTGCACTGAAAAGGAATAGAGAAGTCCAAAGCAAACCCAGTGAAGGGTGTGGAAGAGAAGATGAACAAAGCAAGTTATTGAGTAATAACACATGTGATCACAGGTAGGATCTCCAGGATGGAACCAGTGATGGTCTCTTTTACATGTGCATTTCCTTTGTAGTAAATAGCACAGATATAAATTTCAAAATATCTGCCAGACAAGCATTTGTGAATGGGTCACTCACAGGCATGGAAGATTTTATGAAGTAGGGTCACCAAATGGTTTCTGGTCAGTGGTGATGGGGCTAGAATCTTATCTGACAGGGAGAGTTAAGGTTAATAGAAATCTTGTAACACGCACATGCTCATCCAGGCTTCAGGGTCTGTTACTTGGATGGATGGAGAAGTTGCAGCTATTGGAAAAACTGTATTATGTAGGTCCTAACTAGTCCCTTAGGGTCTGTCTACAATAGCTCATTAATTTGAGCTAGGTAGGCAAATCAGGCAACCGGAGTTGCAAATGAAGCCCGGGATTTAAATATCCCGGTCTTTATTTGTATGTTCCCGTCCGTCCACCATTTTTAAATCCCCCTTAGTTTGAACGAACTGCCCGCGGCTACACTTATGGGCTGCGTCTAGATTGGCATGATTTTCTGGAAATGCTTTTAACGGAAAAGTTTTCCGTTTAAAGCATTTTCGGAACAGAGCATCTAGATTGGCACGGACGCTTTTCCGCAAAAAAAACCCAATCACCATTTTTGCTTTGCGCAAAAGGGACTTTTGCCTGAACGGGAGCAGAATAGTATTTCCGCAAGAAGCAATGATTTCTTACAGTAGGAAGTCAGTGCTTTTGCAGAAATTCAAACGGCCAGTGTAGACAGCTGGCAAGTTTTTCCGGAAAAGCGGCTGATTTTCCAGGAAAAACTGGCGAGTCTAGACACAGCCAGGGAGTAACAGTTAATCCGAACTAAGGACTTATTTTGGATTAACTTTAAACTGCTGCGTGTAGCCGCAGGCAGTTCGTTCGAACTAAGGGGATTTAAAAATGGCGGCCAGAAGGGAACATACAAATAAAGCCCGGGGTATTTAAATCCCGGGCTTCATTTGCAACTCCGGTTGCCTGATTTGCCTACCTACCTCAAATTAACGAGCTAGTGTAGACATACCCTTATGTACCAGCACTAGTAGTCAGTGTTTAAGGCAGGTATGAGATTGCTAGGTTGTGGTGAATGATCTGCATTCAATGATGTACATACCAGTGATGTTCGTATTTACTAGCACTCGTGTGATGGGCCAAATTGGCAGGTTCAAGTCCCATCTCTGGACTATGTCTCATTCACAAGTTGTTGCACACTGTGCAAGATGGCGGAGTATATGATGGATACCTGAGAGGAAAAGCTTAATTTTTTGGTTCACTAACAATTCTAAAAAATTGGGGAGGGATGGTTCAAGTAAAATTGAATCTGAATTTTTTTTTTTAATTAAAATTGGGAAAATCCATTTTGGGCCAAACAAAACATGTTTGACTCGAGATGGTTTCTTTTGGGAGTATTTTTGTAAGGAGGGAAGTGACAAAATGTGAGGGGAAGGTGGCACCTCATCTATTGTTTGGTTTGGGTGTCAGAATGCTCCCCTAGAAAGTGGGACACCTGGATTTGAACCCCAGCTCTGCAGTAGAAATTGGAAGATACAGGTTGCCCCCTTTCAGGGGAACATCTAATAGGGCTCTATGCCTCTCCTGTTGAAGCTGTTCCACTTTGTGTAAAATACTTGAATGGCCTTTGGCTGACAGAGCTAGAGGGAGGTGGAATCTTTAGCCTGATGGTTAGGGAAGTCAGCTGGGATGTAAAAGACCCACGTTTTCAAGTCCTTGCCTCCACCCCATGAATATTAGTTGTTTATGTAAATTATTTATAAACAGTGTGAGCAGCAGCAGAAATTGACAACATCACTATTACCAGTATTCTAGTGGCTGGGCCATGTGCACGGAAGGGGATGGACTGGAACGGAGCCTAGATGACTGCTCTAACCACTAGGCTAAAAGCTTTAAGGTGCACACCACCATCATGCCCCTTTCCTCTGGCTGCCATGTGAATATGACAGCACTTTTCCCCCTTTTGCTGCATAGTCTTAAAAAAAAAAATGTGGGTCAACCCAAGCTGTGTTTGGTGAATAAACTGGTCAAAAAGTTTCATCCAGCTCCGGGCTGATATATTTTTTATATTTACATAGGGGATGGGTGCCCACAGCAGCATATGGGCATCTTCACCTACGTTGTGTAAATTCAGAGAAACAAAGAAAATGACAGTATGGGCAAATGGCTAGAACTGACCATCCGTGCAGAGTTAGGTGCTTATTCCTGGCAACTGCAAGAATTGCCTGCAAAGGGTTGGCATGCATTCATCACGCAAACGCTAGCCCATCAAGTCCCGATATTTAACTTGAATCTCATTGTATCCTGGTGAAGGAATGATATTGCAATACACTTAGCTAATCTCAGAGGGGTAGCCATGTTAGTCTTATCTGTAAAAGCAACAGGGAGTTCTGTGTCACCTTAAAGACTAAAGATTTATGTGGGCATAAGCTTTTGAGCGTCAAAACCACTTCATCAGATGTACCTGATGAAGTGGCTTTACCGACGAAATCTTATGCCCTCAAAAATCTGTTAGGGTGCATCTACACAGCATCCTTAGCTCGAAATAAGCTATGCAATTTGCATCACTTATTTTGAGTGTATTTTAAAGTAGCTTATTTTGTAATTTGGTGCTGACTACACAGTGCCAAATTTTGAAATAACTCGCTATTCCGAAATGCTCCTTAACCCTTGTGGAATGAGCGTTACCAGGATGTTGGAATAAGCTTCTCGTTATTTTGAAATATTTCAAAATGATGGGCTGCTTCAATAGACGTGGAATAGTTATTTGGGGATACTTCCGGTATCCCGAAATAGCTCTGCAGTATAGACGTACCCTTAGTCTTTAAGGTGTTGCAGGACTCCCCGTTGTTTTTATGCTTTGGTAAGTTATTTGCACACAGGTAGAGTAACACATGCTGTTCTACATGGCAAATTTACTTCCAGCAAGGGGATGTTTTAATAAAATTGTCTAGTGCCTATGTGTGCTTAATCATACGCAAATCACTTGACCAAAACTAAGTAGACCTGAACATAAAAATGATCTATTAAAGAATATATATGGTCTCCTCTCCAAAGTGCTAGCTGCATTATGTCATCCCTTTACCTTCTTTAAACCCAATTTAGATTAGATCCGCTATCATTCACGATTATGTAAAAAGTGATAAAACATGGCTTTTCAAAAAATCATGTTTGTACAAGAATTTGCTGACATTTTGAGGAGTGATAACATGATAGTGACAATATCCAGATCTCCCCCCCCGCCCCAGACCTGGAATCTGGAATCAGTTTTTTTTTTTAAACTTTCAGGCATAGTTAATACTAACTTCTGCTCCTTTTTCCAGAACTAAATTGGACTCTTATGATTTTTTGGTTAAACCAACCTATACAGTTTTAGCTGAGCTAAATTTCCTGACTCCTGCCTGGGCTGTGCTTTAATCATGTGTCACTATTTCCTTTTTTTTAAACAGGTAAAAAGGAAGAAACATCCTAGTTTAAATTTAAACTTGCTGGTCACGCTTGCCAATAAAGCCCAAATGAGCTAAATGATGATGAGTCTGGAATGTAATCTGTGTTTGGAGAAGGCTAGCGGTGCTGTAATAGCAAGAGAAAAATGACATTTTGCTTCTTTAAAAATGACTAGTCCTGTGGCACCTTATCCCTGGTCTATACTAGGGAATTATTTCAAAATAACTCCCCTTACTTTGAAATAACAAGTGGAGCATCCATGCTATCAAGCCCATTATTTTGAAATAAGGAGCTGGTTATTTCAAAATAACTCCTGCTTTCCACAAGGAATAATCCTTATTTCAAAACAGCAGGGCTACATCTAGACTGGCCCCTAATTCCGGAAGAGGCATGCAAAGCAGGTAAGTCAGAATAGGGAAATCTGCGGGGGATTTAAATATCCCCCGCGGGATTTAAATAAACATGTCCGCCGCTTTTTTTCCAGCTTGGGGAAAAGCCGGAAAAAAGCGTCTAGACTGGCGCGATCCTCCGGAATAGGGCTTTATAATGGGACAGCCAATTGATGTCTTTGTTCAGGCCCAGGGAAACCATGTCAAATTTGCATATGAAGGTTAATTCTGCACTCTCTCTCCTTAACTGGCTTGTGAAACTCCTTTGTAGAAGAATGGCTACTTTTAAATCCATGGTTGAGTACTCAGGCAGGCTAAAATGTTTTCCTTCACATTTCTGTATGTTACCGTGTCTGATATCTGACTTGTGTCTGTTTATCCTTTGTCATAGAGACTGTCAGGTTTGGCCAATATACAGGGCAGAGGGGCATTGCTGGCACAGATCACATTAGTGGATGTGCCGTTGTATGAGCCCCTGATGTGTATTAAGTGGTTAGGTCCTGTGATGGTGACGCTTGTATAGATTTGTGGACAGAATTAGCAACAGGGTTTATTGCAGGCATGGGTTCCTGGGTGAGTGTCACTGAGGTGTGATGTATGACTGTGGGAAATTGCTTCAGGCTTCTTGTTTGAAAACCAACCAATGAATTTGGGGGTGAGGCCGTAGTGAGGTGTCTCAGCCCTGACAGAGGGCTGGCTGCCTGCTGACTGCTATGGCTACTTCGCTGTGTTTTCGTGTCCCTTTATAAAATCATGCATTGTTATGGAGGTTTCAATACCTCCTATCTAGGTGATTACAATATCACAGTTCATTCTCTGTGGCACTTCAGACTTTTAGCATGATGCCACATGAGGGCATCTGAAGGTTGTGGGTTCAAGTCCCACCAGAGTCATGTTTTGCACCATTCAAGGCAGTGATCGCCAACCATTAGATCGGGATCTACTGGTAGATCTTGGAGCCTCTGGCCGGTGATCCTAACTGGTTTGGCCAAGAGGTTATCGAGCACTGCACTTCCGCTGCCCCCTCCCCAGCTCCGCTGCACATCTCCTGCCCTTTGCCTTGGAGCTGTTCTCTTAGGAGCCTCCTGCTTTTCTGTGCAGGGCAGGGGAGGAAGCGGAGGGTTCTGATGTCAGGTGCCCCCTCCTCTCCCACCCTGTATCCTATCTCCACAGAGCAGAGAGGGGGCTCAACAGGACTTAGGATGGAGTTTGCTGGCTGCTTTTGGGAGTGGTGCAAGGCCAGGACAGGGGTGAGCCAGTCTTAACCCCACTGCACTACCACCTAAGAGCCACCTGAGGTAAGCAGGGCCCAGTTGGTGCCCACATCCCAAAACCCTGCCTCAGTCATGGACCCCCCTCCTGCATCCAAAGCCCCACCCTAACCCCGAGCACCCCAGCATTCAAATGCCCTCCCAGGGCCTACATGTAGAACCCCCTCTGACATCCCAATTGTCTGCCCCAGGCTCAGCTCAGAGCCCCTCTCGCACTCCAGATCCCTCAATCCAAGACCAGAGCCTGCACCCCAACCTTCTGCCCCAGACTGGTGAAAGTAAAAGAGGGTGGAGGAGGGAGAGAGGATGGAGTGAGCAGGAGCGGGGCCTCGGAGAAGGGGGCAGGAAGGAGGCAGGGCAAGGGTATTTGGGTATGAGGTAGATCAAGGGTTGCGCGTAAATTCAAAAAGTGATCTCCTACTTAAACAAGTTGGAGACCCCTGATCCAAGGTAATTTGCAAACATGGCTGTTGAAGATAACAGTATAGAAAAGTTGGCGCATTAATGGATGCATAAGCAATTTTAGCAGGATTTTCTGTGGCTCAGGCTGAGACGCTCTTGTACAGAATATCTTACTCCATAGATTGCCTCTGGGCCCTAAGGGGCTCATCTGTGTGAGGTGCTGAATGCCTGGAAGGCAACTATTGGGTTTTGAAGGGAGTTCAGTGCCTTGAAGTCTCGCAGCCTTTCTTTCGGATAAAATGCCCAATTTTCACCTGGGGTCCATCAGTGGAACTTATTGGATGTTAAGCTGGCAAAGCATACCATGCCACTTGAAGGGCTGGCCCATAATTTTCTTCTGAATAGGGTCTGTCCTGTGTGTGTGCGTGGGAGGGGGTGTAACTTTATTGGGCAGGCGTGGTCTATTGTAATGTAAGTACTAGATTAAAGGCATTGGTATAAAAACACTGTGTCTAACAAATGTTCTCTGTAGAGCCGCTCATCAAACAGATGGCTGTAAGAGGAATAACAAAGTTCATGATTAACATAAACTTACGATACAGCTTAGTGGCCAACTTTTAGACTCTGTGCATTTTTAAAGCATTTGTTTCAGCACTGTCCAAACGAAAAGGTTACTTAGGGGTTCCCTCCCTGCCTTATGTGGAGATTGTCATCTGGACACTGAACCCTCCCAGTTGGGATGACGTTTATCCCAGCTTCAGGAAGAGAAAAAAAATCTGCAGAATACTCCTGGTTTATATGCCAAATTGTGCAAGATGACGCTTGTGCTTAAAAACGCTTACAGGAAAGGATCCTCCTGAAACTTTTCTCCCCACCAGTTGAAATGCTACTTCAGAAGCACAATCTCCCTCTTTTTAATGCTGATTAGGTATCTACAAATGAAAGCTATGGAAATAGGGATTAGTACCTTGATCTCTTAGTTGGTTGCTGTTCAAATAACTTCTCTAATGCTTCAAATTAACAGATTTTAGGCATCCAATTTAATTTTTAGCCTCATAAAGAAGCAAGTCATGATGATAATGTGAGACCAAGTAACTATAATATACCATTTCCTATATCTTGGGACACACCATGCCATTTGACTTTTAAGAACCCCTCTTCCTGACAGTCAATGGGGAGTTTTGCTTAAGCACCAATTGCATATTGTAGACCCAGGAGCCATATCTTGAAACTTCTTGCAAAACCCTAAATTTAGAATAAAAGCACCAAATTTTGTTTGCTGTTATTGACAGTATCTTAGTTGTAGTAGTTTATAGCTGTCACGTGTATTTACATAACAGTTGCATGCAAGTTCAGGAATCCCCAGAGCTCTTTGAGTTTTGGGACAAATTAATCATGCAAAATTCAATACTGGTTAAATCTCTCTAGTCCTGCACACTCTGGCCTGACAACATCCATGGATTTTAATTAGCTGGATGTCCAGAAGTTTCCCGTGGTTCCATAAAGTTTGTTTACAGCCACTGGCCCTGGCTCTTAGTGTTCTGTGCTGTTGTCTAGCTCTAATTTATCCCTAACTGTCTTCTAAGAGCCAGTACGCAGTGGAAGTGTTGGTCATGCTGCTAGACAATGTTGTCCTCCCATGTTTTGGCAAATTCTCTGTTTCGGCACTGGTCGGGTCCCAAGGGTGCCGAACTAGAGAGCTTCAACTTGTAATATAAGGACAAACTGTTAATTTACAATTCAAATTTGTTTGTCCAAAGGAGGAGGATATTTTTTATATAATTCTCATTAGGTTTCTATCTTAATTTTGTAGTGGCTGCTAATATAATAGTTCTGTTGAAAGTCTTGTGTATCTGTGTAAAGACCTGTTGCCCATATCAAAATGCAAAATCCTAAGACACTTTCTTTTAAAATCTGAAATTATAGTTTTGGATGGCCATTTTATAAGGTATCATAGGCAAGCTACAGTCAGTATTTTTAGTCCCAGCTGGTTTGTGTGTAAAAGAACAGTCTCTCTCTAGATAGCTAGAAAAATATAACTGGTGACTGTTGACAAGAACAGGGTCAGCAGTAAACCAAAACAAAACCACAATGGAGTGACATTTCTAGAGTCACTTTGTTCATTCACTTTTATTTTCAGCTGATCTCTTTAGGGGCAATTCTATAATGGAAAACAGACGTTTTTATAGTTTTGGAAAAATGAAGAGCGCTAAACTGTATGTAAACTGTGCTGGGTATTTATTCCTTGCTTTCTTGCCCAGACTCTGGCTGGGACTTGTACTGTACTGCCATGACCTATCAATAATCATAGAAGTAAGAAATGAAAATAACTTATTAGGTTAGCTACATCCCTCTGCCAGGGGCTGATTTTGCTGAATATTAAACATCTCGAGCAATGAGGCTTCCATCCTTTCCCTGGGGAGACTATTGCCTGCTCTGAGAGATTTTCCCATTAGGGCAGATTTTCTGCATACTCAGCCTAATTTTCTCTTTCGTTAATTTCCTCCCATTACTCTCAGTTTACTTCCCCTAGCATCACCCTAAACAATTACTCCCTTCCTGTGGGTTACAGCCTTCAGATCCTTAGATGATTGTCATTTTGCTGCTCCTCTTTTCGCTTCCACCCTTTGTTGGCATTTAGCCAAGCAAGTCCTGTTTTAGCTTTTAATTTTTTAAAAAAATAAGTAATTGATGTATGGGACACATCCAGCCCACTTCATTAGCCTCATTAACATTGGTCCTACAAATGACAGGTACTTCTTCAGCTGTTATATAGCTCTTGGTTTCTGTTATTTCCACTCCAGTTCATCTGATGAAGTGAGTTTTGCCCTTGAAAACCCATGATTCTATACATTTTGGTTCTTCCCTAAGGATGCGGCTACACAGTATGCGGGCTTAACTCGAAATAAGCTACACAAATTGAGCTACATCAATTCCGTAGCTTATTTCAAAACTGGGAGCATCTACACAGCACTTATTTTGAAATAGAGCACTCTTCCAACTTCCCTTACTCCTCGGCTGTGTCTAGACTGGCAAGTTTTTCCGCAAAATCATCTGCTTTTGTGGAAAAACTTGCCAGCTGTCTACACTGGCTGCTTGAATTTCCGCAAGAACACTGCCGATCTCATGTAAGATCATCAGTGTTCTTGCGGAAATACTGTGCTGCTCCCGTTCGGGCAAAAGCCCTCTTGCGCAAATCATTTGCGCAAGAGTGCCAGTGTAAACAGCACAGTACTGTTTTCCGCAAAAAAGCCCCGATCGCGAAAATGGCGATCGGGGCTTTTTTGCGGAAAAGTGCGTCTAGATTGGCCACGGACGCTTTTCCGCTAAAAGTGCTTTTGTAGAAAAGCGTCCTGCCAATCTAGATGCGCTTTTCCGAAAATGCTTTTAACAGAAAACTTTTCTGTTATACGCTTTTCCGAAAATGCTTTTAACAGAAAACTTTTCTGTTAAAAGCATTTCCTGAAAATCATGCCAGTGTAGACGTAGCCCTCGTATAATGAGGGTCCCAGGAGTCCGAGAAGGCAGTCCTCCAGCTTGACAGTATTTCGACATTATTTTGAAATAACTGTCTGCTGTGTAGACGCGGACTAAGTTATTTCAAAATAATGTTGCTGTGTAGACGTACCCTATGGTACCACAGGGACACTTGTTGTTTAAATCCTTATAGTCACCTTTATACCTATTCTCTTTTTACGGGCAATGGCATACAAAGTGTCTAAACATGAATTCTTCTGTAAAAGGTGAAATGTATCAGTACACCCTGAGAAATTATGGTGACTTTTCTATCACTGGAAGAATTTCCATGTCACTGTGGGTAAATATTTGTACCTGATGAATTTAGCAGCTGGCTATTAAGTGCCATGATGACTCCAATACTTTTGTAAACAAATGGAGATTTGGCATTCAAAGGATCCAGCATGGTTTTTTCTGTTGGGACTTGACTGTTGGTCAGAGAATTTGCTCCGTGCTGGTGGCATCATTGTTAAAACGGCCTATTCTCCCACTGTTTCCATCTGCAAAGTGTGGAAGGATTCACTCCACACATGAAACTGAGGCTGACTTTCAGCTCTCAATGAAACAATAGGCTGAATTGTAGTCGTCATCCATGTCTGATTGCGACTAAAACCTTCCCTTTGGTTTTTGTGGGCTCTCTAGCTCAACATTCAGCCGTTCCATTTTGTATCCTCCGTCCTTGGCACGGGGTTGTAATGGAACTGTGTTTCAGAACAGTATGGCATTGGATACACTCCAGTCCACTAAATCAGTCTGTCCTCTCAAAGTTGCTGTAACTCTATATGACTCACTTGTGACATAGATGAGAATGCTACAGACCTTTTCCTGTTGGTTTGTGGTTTTAAAAAAAAAATCTTAACCCTTTGATAGCTAATGTCATAGTGCAGAATGGAACAGAATGTATGGCAGTAAACATCTGAATGCCACAGCACTTCACAAAGCAAACAAGCCAGGGACTGTGAGAGCGGAGTAAACCACGTGTGCTTTGTAAGAGCATGTGTATGGCACAGTCTGACCGGGAATACTGGCTCGGACAAAAGACAACTCGTCTCTTTCTGTTGAAAGGTGCCTCTCTGTAATTTCCTCCAATGCTGC
Source organism: Pelodiscus sinensis (assembly GCF_049634645.1). Taxonomy (NCBI): domain Eukaryota; kingdom Metazoa; phylum Chordata; order Testudines; family Trionychidae; genus Pelodiscus; species Pelodiscus sinensis. The sequence continues at coordinate 6,792,445 of NC_134722.1, forward strand.
AGCTGGACTTTGAATAGAGAAATCCATAATCTCCCTCCACAAAGGAAAGAAGTGTCCACAACCCTTAACCATGGGTGGTGGGTGAAGGCCAAGCTGGGGAAGGCAAGCTCCACCCCTGCCCCTTTCGCCTGAGGCCCTGCCCCTTCTGCAACCCCCCATATGGAGGCAAGCCCAACCCCCACCCCAGGTTATTGCCTCCAACCCTGAATGTCCCCAGGCACTTAACCTAGGTCTACACTAGACCAGGCAGGTTGGCTTAAGGTACGCCATCCAGCTACACAAAATGTGTAGCTGGATTCAGTTTGCTTTTAAGTAAGCTCCCGTTGGCTTCCCTTACTCCTTGCAGCATGAGTACAGGAAGCCAGCGGGGACTGTCCTCAGCATTTCATTTGGGGGTTTGCATTCGACCTGCCAAATCAAACGCTAGAAGATCGATCTCCTCCGTAGCATAGACATGCTCTTAGTGTCCACCATTCCTGCAGGTGGCGTGGCCACAACTTTTCTGGGCAGCCAGAGAGCATAGGCAGTTTTGGGAAGGCAATGCCTTCCCTTGCCTATGTTATCTGCCACCCAGGCCCTGAACAATCTAAGCCTTACTGCCAATAGGCTTTGATGAAAATGCTTCTGCCCTACAGGATTTTTTTTCTTCCTTTGTTTGTCTTGAAGTATAACAATGGAAACAGCGAATAGTAATAGGGTGCATTTAGCAGACTGAGGTTTCAAAGAATCAGCATTCCACGCTGCGCTCCATCGAAGGCTCAGGAAAGTAGGCTACCTCGGCATGTATCTCGAAGACCTTTCAACTTGGAAAGGAAACAAGCTTATGTAAAACATCACAGCTTAGATTTTAAACAAAGAGGATGTGCTCTGACCTGTGTAAGTAGAGTATTTACAGTTATGAGCCAGCATGATATATGTCTCTTACGAATAATAAATAAAGGTTGAGTGTTGAGCTATAGGATTCATAAGGCTAAACTAATAAACATCATAGTCTTTTTTTTTTTTATTGACTAAAATGAGCGAGTCTTATACTTGGGCCCTATTCCCAAAATAAAGTTACCAGAAAATAAATGCAAAGTGGTTCAGATATTGTTATAAAATCATTTTTATGTGTGCAGATGATACGGGAGAATGAAGTACTGTTCCAGCTTTCCTAGAAATTCCTTCTCCCATTTTGAGCAGCTAGTCATATGGAGATCCAAACAGCTTTTTAATAACCCTGTTAATAAGCATCTCTTATTTCAAATAAAAATAACAGGGAAATCTGTAAAAAACAAAACCAACTTTAAAACTGAAATCAGCCTGGTCTCTTAGCAGAAGTCCTCCTCCTCTGTCTTCCATTGCCATCTGGGGGAGCAAGGTTTAAATTCATATGCATGTAGGTTTTCAGGCCAAAATCAGCAGGAACTACAAGTACAACTTTTGAACCTTCCATCATAAAATAGCAGAGCTGATGGAGACAGGCTGCTAATTCTGCATGCAGAAATGTTCCCAGGATTTCTCAAAGAAAGAGGCAGGTTCCTAAGCTAACAGGTTGTAGTCTTCCTAAGGTCTCACTGGTGATCTTCATTAGCTCTGCCAATTAATACTGTTTTCTTTAATATAATTAGTAGCAACAGGGCTTATGCTAGCTAGCTTAAAAAAGAAGCATCTCCCTCTTCTATTCATAGAATAATAGGACTGGAAGGGACCTCGAGAGGTCATCGAGTCCAGCCCCCCGCCCTCAAGGCAGGACCAAGCTCCGTCTACACCATCCCTGGCAGATGTCTATCTAACCTGTTCTTAAATATCTCCAGAGAGGGAGATTCCACCACCTCCCTTGGCAATTTATTCCAATATTTGACCACCCTGACAGTTTAGGAATTTTTTCCTAATGTCCAATCTAAACCTCCCCTGCTGCACTTTAAGCCCATTACTCCTTGTCCTGTCTTCAGAAACCAAGAGGAACAAATTTTCTCCTTCCTCCTTGTGACACCCTTTTAGATATTTGAAAACCGCTATCATGTCCCCCCTTAATCTTCTTTTTTCCAAACTAAACAAGCCCAGTCCATGAAGCCTGGCTTCATAGGTCATGTTCTCTAAACCTTTAATCATTCTTGTCGCTCTTCTCTGTACCCTTTCCAATTTCTCCACATCTTTCTTGAAATGTGGCGCCCAGAATTGGACACAGTACTCCAGCTGAGGCCTAACTAGTGCAGAGTAGAGTGGCAGAATGACTTCACGAGTTTTGCTTACAACACACCTGTTGATACAACCTAGAATCATATTTGCTTTTTTTGCAACAGCATCACACTGTTGACTCATATTCAACTTGTGGTCCACTATGACCCCAGATCCCTTTCCGCCATGCTCCTTCCTAGACAGTCGCTTCCCATCTTGTATGTATGGAACTGATTGTTCCTTCCTAAGTGGAGCACTTTGCATTTCTCTTTATTAAACCTCATCCTGTTTACCTCTGACCATTTCTCTAACTTGCTAAGGTCATTTTGAATACACTCTGAATTGTAGCAGTTTTAGTCTGTACCTTTAAAAACAGCAAGCAGTCCTGTGGCATGTTAGGGTATGTCTAGACAACAACATTATTTCAGAATAACTTCCGGTTGTGTAGACGCAGACTAAATTATTTTGAAATAACACTAGTTATTTTGAAATAATGTCATTATACTGTCAAGCTGGAGGACTTCTTACCCCATCTACTGTAACCCCCATTGTACGAGGGGTAAGGGAAGTCGGAGGAAGAGTGCTCTTTTTCAAAATAAGTGCTGTGTAGACGCTCTCAATTTCCAAATAAGCTATTTTGAAATAAGCTGCGCAGTTGACGTAGCTCAATTTGCGTAGCTTATTTTTATTTAAGTCCTGCTGTGTAGACACCCTTAGGGTATGTCTACACTACAGAGTTAGTTCGAACTATAGGACGTTAGTTCGAACTAACTTTCATAGGCGCTACACTAGCGCTCTGTTAGTTCGAACTTAATTCGAACTAGCGGAGCGGTTAGTTCGAACTAGGAAAACCTCATTTTACGAGGATTAAGCCTAGTTCGAACTAGCTAGTTCAAATTAAGGGCTGTGTAGCCCCTTAATTCGAACTAGTGGGAGGCTAGCCCTCCCCAGGTTTCCCTGGTGGCCACTCTGGCCAACACCAGGGAAACTCTACTGCCCCCCTCCCGGCCCCGGATCCCTTAAAGGGGCACGGGCTGGCTACGGTGCCCGTGCCAGGTGCAAGCCTGCCAGCACCCAGCCAGCAGACCCTGCACCTGGTACGGCTCGAGCCAGCCACCCGATGCCCCCCAGCCCTCCCCCTCTTCCCGGGACCAGGCTGGCGGCTCCCAGGAGCTTGCCCGGGACCGCAAGAGGCGGGCACCCGCCTGGTCTAGAGCGGACATCGTGGACCTCGTCCACGATCTCCGCACTAGGCACAGGAACGTGGCCGTCTAGGGCGGGAGAGCTGCCAGCCTGGCCACCCAGGAGCAGGTGTGTATGAAAATTAAGGGGGTCCACTGAGACCCCCGACCCTGAGCTCTGCGCTTACAATGGCCGTCCTGGGTCAGACCAAAGGTCCATCTAGCCCAGTAGCCTGTCTGCCGACAGCGGCCAACCCTAGGGACCCTGGAGGGGATGGACCGAAGACAGTGACCAAGCCATTTGTCTCGTGCCATCCCTCTCCAGCCTTCCACAAACCTTGGGCACGGACACCACTCCTACCCCCTGGCTAATACTACTCCATGGACCCAACCTCCATGACTTGATCTCACTTCCCTTTAAACTCTGTTCCAGTTCTAGCCTTCACAGCCTCCTGCAGCAAGGAGTTCCACAGGTTGACTCTTTGCTTTGTGAAGAATAACTTTCTGTTACTAGTTTGAAGCCTGTTACCCATTCCTTTCCTTTGGTGTCCTCTAGTCCTTCTTTATGGGAACTAATGAAGAACTTTTCTGTATGCACCCTCTCCACCCAACTCCTGCTTTTAGAGACCTCTATCCTGTCCCCTCCGTCTCCTCTTTTCTAAGCTGAAAAGTCCCAGTCTCTTTAGCCTCTCTTCATATGGGACCTGTTCCCAACCCCTGATCATTGTAGTTGCCCTCCCCTCTCCCAGCCTCTCTCTTCCCCTCTCCCACCTCCTTTTCCCAGTCTCCCTGAGTTTTGTTCAATAAAGACAGATTCCATTTTTGAACACAATTGTCCTTTATTTTGTACATCAATAAGAAGGGGGGCTAGGGTCGGGTAAGTGGAAGGAGGTGAGGGAGGAATGGGGTACGAGCCCCTGATGGGGAGGACTGGGCTGGCTCTGCGGGCTTCTGGGGGTGGAAGCTCTCCTGCAGCCCCCCAATTGCCTCCCTCCCCAGATGGCAGCCTGCGGCAAGTGCAGCCGGGCTGATGGCCGAGTGCTGTGATGTGCCCAGTGTGGGCACTCCGGGCACTCCAAGCCAGGACTGGTTTGCAAGCAGGGCACCTGTGAGAACTATCTGTCCGGGGTGGGGGTCGGGACCCTTTAAGCGCAGCCCTCGCCTAGCCTGAGACAGCATCTCCACGCTCTGAGTCCTCCTCTGATGCCCTGCCGGCACTGCTTCCAGCCATCCTTAAGCCTGGTTCAGGGTCCACTTAATGTGGACATGCTAGTTCGAATTAGCAAAACGCTAATTAGAACTAGTTTTTAGTTCTAGACGCGTTAGTTCGAATTAGCTTAGTTCGAACTAACTAATTCAAACTAAGTTAGTTCGAATTAGCGCTGTAGTGTAGACGTACCCTTAGAGACTAACAGAAATATATAGGTTCATGAGCTTTCCTGGGTAAAACCAACTTTGTTAGATGAGCTGGAGTGAAAATAACAATCTAATATATAACAGCAAAAGCAGTTACTTGTCAATAGTAAGCAGAACAGAAACTAAGGTTATCTGCACTTGGGGCAAGCTACTGAACTGTCCCCCCCCCCCCCCTCCGAAAAAATGTGAATGTCAAAGGCAGGGAAAAGTGGCTTTGTAATGCATTCACCAGTTAATATCTTTATTCAAGACCAGGTTGACAGTGTCAAATTTGTAAATGAAATCATTCAGCAGTCTGTCTGTAATTGGGTAGTAAAATTTGTGGAAGAATGGCTACTTTTAAATCCATACTTGTGTGTCCAGGTAAGTGAAAATGTTCCCCTACAGAATTACATGTGTTTCCATTCCTGAAGTCTGACATGTGTCCTGCAGTTACTGGGCTTCTGGGTACTGAATTTTCAGGGAAGGTGCACTTGCTAACTGAAAAACTGAAATATTCTGGTAATTGGAGGATGGAATAAGATGTTGATTGTGGAACACTCCCTATGACCAGCTGGTTGAGAAATAGCTCTTTGGGGAAAAAGAAGAAAGAAATCATTTAAAACTGTATCCAAAGGTTATCATCCTCCAATCTCCCAGTAAACAGAGAAGAAAAGTAAATTACCTGAGACTATAAGACTTTGAAATAGAAACACTACTTTCATTCATGTACTAAATAAATAGTTTGATATGTTTTTTTTTTATATTGTTGTCTGTCCCCTGCCCCTCTGGAAAAAAATTCAATAGTTACGACAGTATAAAGTTGCTAGCATTGTTTGCACTGTATAAATACCAGGGATTTCAGATTAAGCAGTTCCCTGCCATACTTAGAATAGATGATACTGGTGATAGTAGTTAGAGCTGGCACATTTTAACAAATTTGATCCTTACATATCAGCTCTACTTACAGATAGGGTAATGGGGGGCACAGGATGTTTCATGACTTACCGTAGTATTACACAGTGAATTGGCAGCAGAGTTAGTAATGGAAACCAGATTCCCTGAATTTGTCTTTCCAAGGATTAATAGCGTTTTAAAATCTCAAGTGAGTGGGGGGACTAGGAATGGAGTGTTAGCTGCATCTAACAGGATGGGGAAAAAAAGAGCTTATAGGGCTAAACAACAAAGTAAAAGGTGCAGTTTGAGACAAAGGCACTTTTTAAAAAACTTGAAGTAGATCTCTACTGAGGAAAATAGAAAGGAACATAATCTCAGACAAGTCAAATGTAAAAGTATAATTAGGCAGGGCAAAAAGGAATTTAGAGAGCAACCAGCAAAAGCCACAAAAATTAATAGCATTGTTTTTAAAGTACATCAGAAGCAGGAATCCTGCCAAATATTCTGTGGGGCCGCTGGATAATCAAGGTGCTATAGGAGCACTCGCAGAAGACACAGCCCTTGCAGAGAAGCTAAATGAATTCTTTTCATCTGTCTTCCCTGCAGAGGATGCAAGGGAGAGTGGCTCAGGTGTGGCTTTTTTTTTTTTTAGGTGATAAATCTGAGGAACTATCCCAAATTGAGTTGTCAGGCAGGCTCACAGATGGCAGGGGAGGGTAAAGAGGACGGTTATGGCATGCTCCAGGCCCTAACCCCACCCCTTCTTCCAAAGGCCCCGCCCCTTCCTGAAGTGTAGAAAGCCCCACACCCTTGCCCAGGGGCCCAAAAAAGGCTGTCGGCTCGCCTGCTGTCAGTAGAAGAGGTTTTGGAACAAACTGGTAAATTAAACCAGGGGTTGGGAACCTAAGGCCCGGCGGCTGGATGCAGCTCCCTGGCTTGCCTGGATCTGGCCCCTGAGGCTCAACCCCCCTTCCCCCCAGCATTGGGGTGCCTATGCTGGTGCCTATGTGTGAAGGGACTGTGGGGAGCCTTTCTCCTCCGTCATTGGCCACGGAGGGTTTTTTCCACTTGTATGCGGCCCCCAACTGATTTTTCTCTGGGTCAGTGGCCCCCGACCCAAAAGATAGGCTGCATGGGCGAGCTAGAGCAGTCTCTGCTCGCAAAGGGGCGGGTAGATGCAGGCAAGGGCTGCTCTGGCCCAGCTAGAGCAGCCCCGGCCTACGGTTGGGAGGGTTCTTGAGCCCAGCAGTGGGCACAAGGGGGGGGTGCTCCTGCTGGGCTGAAGTGACAGCCCTTCACCCCCTGCCATTTAATTGGTTAACTGGTTAACCAATTAAATGGGATTTTACATTCCTAGTTACAGGCCAATAAGACCAACTTTAGCATCTGGCCACTTGATTGAAGCCGTAGTAAAGGGCAGAATTAGACACACACGTGTATTTGATATGTTTGGAAAAGACAACATGGCTTTTGTAAAGGAAAATCATGCCTCACCAATCTATTAGAATTCGGGGGAGGGAGGATGTATGGACAATGTATAGAATGCCTTTCAAAAAGTAGGCAGTCCTGGGATAAGAAGGAGGGTCCTCTCCTAGATCAGTAATTGGTTGGTTAAAGGACAGGAGACAAAGGGTAGGACTAATTAGTAATTTTTCACAGGGGACAGAGGTAAACAAGGGGCTCCCCAAGAATCTGTACTGAATTGGGGGGGGGGGAGGGGAACCAAAACTAGATAACAGCGAGATAACTTTAACTCTTTTTCCTGCTCTAATTTCTATTGTTCATATTTGAAGCTGCCCATAATTTTACACAGATACACATTTCAGCTGGGTCGTTCGCCTTGAAATCGAGCCCTCTGGCAACAAATGCAGTTTTAATTTAGTTTTATTAACAAGCACTGCTAATAATATTATTTTCAAATTCCTAGTGCTTTTGTTTGCCCTAGAAGGGTGTTCTTGGCACTTAAAATACTGCAAGTTCTTTGGGAACCACAGCTGTGACCAAGGCCTCATTGTGCTAGATGGCATACAAAGTAAGACCAGTTCCTGCCCTGAAAGGTTTAAAATCTAAACAGAGGAGAGAGACAGGGGCTGGTGAGAAGAGATTAAAACCTACAGCGTGACCAGTGAAAGTATTTGTAAATGTCACATCGGTTCCATAATCTCATGACTGTCCCTTGCCGTTGAGATCTAGCTACAGCCAGGGATGATGTTCTCCAGGGAAGCAAAGGGGATATTGTTTGTTCCTGGATTGCTGATGAGGCGGCATCTCCGCTTATACCCTGTTCTCCTGGCCAGGGCCAGCCTGAGCCATTCGTGCGCTCCGGGAGCACGGCCCCACCCCCGGGTGCCTGGCGCATGCGCAGCCCCGCCCCCAGGTGCCCTCTACAATGGGGCACACTGGGCGGTAGCCCGGTCAGCCTGTAGCTTGGACCAGCTCTGTTCCTGTCCCAAAGAATAGAAGTCATAGACGGGTTTTGCTACAAAGGGGTTATTCTCTGTGCAAGTAGGCAATGCGTTAGCCCTAAGGGAGTTCCTCCCCACTGTAATTTCTCCTTTTGATCTAGTCACCTATCTCCTTAAACTAAGATGTATCCCAGTACTTGGGTTTCCTTAATTCTGCCGCTATTGTTGCTTATCCATCTTCTCTTTTGGTTACCCAGTAATAATCCTGCTGTCTAAGGACATGTCTACACTATGGCATTATTTCAAAATAGCAAGGCGAGCAACCACCATTATTTTGAAATAACGGGCGTCTTGTTTTGAAATAATAAGCCCTCATGTCATGAGGAATAATGCTTATTTCAAAACTGCCATTTTGAAATTGCAGTAGTGTGAGTGCTCCAGGGCTGCTATTTCAAAATAGCTCCTCCCCAGAACCATTCAAAATCATTACTTCCTGGGGCTCCAAATCGAGGTAGGGGACCTGCCTTGGACTAATTTTGAGGCTTCCCTGCAGTGTGGACGTGCTATTTCAAAATAGTTATTTTGGGAGTTGTTGTTCTGAAATAACTTATTTTGAAATACCCTTGTAGTGTAGACATACCCCAGTTCTGCTCTCATGCCAAACCATAACTGGCTTGCTCACAGTGACTATTGTACAGGTCAGCTCTGAGCCACTGTGAGTGTCTCCAATCTTACTGGAAAATGCATATGACTTTGGCCTGCCACACTGAGTTGTCATGGCTACCGCTCTAGTTGCCCACTGGAAGACATTTTAAAAAAAGATTTTTGTGGCATCTGCTGTGCATGTGGCTTCTGCTGTGAATGTAATTTGCCCATGTGGTCTCTCTGCTGACCTCTAATTGTACACTCACAGCAAGGCCATCATTACAAAAGAAGAAGCAATTGCAATTCTCCTATTTGCCCGAGCTTCCCCATCGGCAGAAGCTTCTCTCGACTGAGAGACCTCAGCATATTCATGACATTAGCGCTAAGATGATGTGTCAGCACCCAGATATTTTTTTTAAACATATCACTGTACCAATCTGATGTAACTTTACGCACACAGAAAAGACCTGAAAACGTTGTTTGTTGTTGTTACTAAGGGGTAATCAGCCAGGGTCCAAATCCTGTAATAAACAGGGTGATATCAATTGTCTTTTTCTTAAAAAAGAAAAGACTTTCTTTTGCTAGGCATTCTCACGTTGAATTAAACCTTTGCCTCAGGCATTGATAAAAATGCCTTGAACTAGATACTGAGCTGGGGCTAATTTCTCCTTCCATATACCACTTTCTCCAATTTTGTGCTGCTGCTCTTGTGATATTATAAGTTTACAGAGCAGGAATAGTGGGGGAGAGGGCTGAATTTCAAAGCTGCTTAGGTCTTACTGCTGATCTCTGAGCCTTTCCTATGGGTTCTCATTTGGATCATGGCATTGTTCATGACAATTGTCTGCTCTCTAGGTAGCAGGCAATTAGTTTTGGCCATCTAGAAACACTTACCAGATTAGATGGAAGGGAATTGTAGATGGGGCCTTGATTCACCTCTGAGGAATGAGTCTCACAGTTGACTTCCTTCAGGATCAGAATGTGGCCTTAAGTTGAAACACAAGTGGGTTTTCTCTAGAGGGACATACGAGCACAGGCCTGAGAGCAGTTCTCATAACATGAAGTAAAGGAGAGGTTGGTTCAGAGCTCGCTGGTTAATGTGAGGATGACATCCCTCCTCCAGGAGAGAGCTTGGAATCAGGTGGCACGGTGGAACTTTGTGAGGACTAAAAGTAATGCTCAAATCCATTGTAATTTAAATGAACACTCTCAGTCTAAAAAAAAATCAAATAAAAAATTCCTTCTATGTTTAAAAAAAAAAAAAAAAAAAAAAAGCACCCAGATGGCAAAGTATGAAGGGAAGAGAAGTACGGTGGAATAGCAGGGTTTGTTAGGATTATGCCTATGTGTGACCATTATTGTGGTAGTGGGTGAATAATGGACTGAAAACCACATTCGGTGGGGAAAATTCTCCTGGCTAAAACACAAGACTGTCTGTTGTCAGCCAAGGGCCCTATTTTGGCTTTTGCTGCAGACTTTGTTTGTGACTTCAGGTAAGTCATTAAGGGCACTAAAGGGAAGATCGATGCTGCCATGGTTGATCTTCCAGAGTTTGATTTAGAGGGTCTAGTGAAGATGTGATAAATCAAATTCAGAGAGCACCCTTGTTGTCACCAGTACTCCTCCTCTTCACAAGGAGTAAGTGAAGCCAATGGGAGAATTTTCTCCTGTCGACCCCTGCCTGTGTGGGTGGCAGTTTAAGATCCGTCAACTCCAGTTACACAATTAACATAGCTGAAGTTGCAAAAAAGCAAACGTGATTCTGGGATGCATTAACAAGAGTGTTGTAAGCAAAACATGAGAAATCATTCTTCTGCTCTACTCTGCGCTGATTAGGCCTCAACTGGAGTATTGTGTCCAGTTTTGGGCACCACATTTCAAGAAAGATGTAGAGAAATTGGGGAGGATCTAGAGGAGAGCAACAAAAATGATTAAAGGTCTAGAAAACATGAGCTATGAGGGAAGGCTGAAAGAACTGTGCTTAGTTTGGAAAAGAGGAGACTGAAAGGGGACGTAAATACAGTGCTATCAAGTATCTAAAAGGGTGTCACAAGGAGGAGAAAGAAAAATTGTTCTCTCTGACCTCTGATAGGACAAGAAGCAAGAGGTTCTGATGTCTTCATCACTGGAGATATTTAAGAGCAGGTTGGATAGACATCTATCAGAGATGGTCTAGGAGATGCTTGGTCCTGCTGGGAGGGCAGGAGACTGGACTCGATGACCTCTCGAGGTCCTTTCCAGTTCTAGTGTTCTATGAAGTTGCGTTCTATGAAGTTGTGTATCTTAGGTGGGACCTTCTGCTCCAGCATAGACCAGGTCCAAGTGCTCTGAGACTGTTACCCCGTCCATAAAGAGGTGGTGGTCACTTTACCTACCTCTGTAGGGGCAGGGTGACATGTTAGTCATTCAAGATAAAGTCCTTTGAAAGTCTAGACTAAAGTGACAGATGCTACAGAAACGCACAGTGGTTACCAAGTTGCTTGAACCAAAACCTGGATCCAGACAGCTTCCAAATTTGGGGAAGGAAGGCATTTTATGCATTAAAACTAAACAAAAAAATCTTTGTAGCTTAACCCCGCCTCTGTTTTTAAAGGTAGGTTTTGCACTTTGAGATTTTGTTCGTATTATATGTACATGCGGAGTAGCCAGGAAAAATTCCTTTATACGGTATGGCACAGCAATCTAGGGCTTCTGAATCGATGGAGGCAGTGTTCTGAGACCTCTGAAGAAATACACTGCAGGGGAAAAGGAATCTTAGCCAGGAATAAACCTCAGAGCACCTCCGATGAAATTCAGCCTTTTGCAGAAGGCCAGCCAAAGGCTTATACACCATTTAAAACCTATTTTGAGGGCTTAAGTGAGACTTAAGATTTGCATAGGTCTTATGCTTGGTCTTCTGCCCAGGAGTGAATTTTACCCTGACTGTATAATTCAGCTCAGCACAACACGTACAAATTAGCAAAGAACGTGGCCTTCTCCTAATGTTCCATTGCACGGCATCACTGCTAAAAGCAGAGTTTAAGCTAATAGGCATGAACAGAAACTTGATACCTGTTTTGGAAAGCGTATTTGCTCACAAGAAAGCCTGGAGCAACTTAGGGGACAGCAAGCCAGCCGAGCGCTGTAATGGCACACAAACCCTGAAATGGCCCATGTTTGAATGGGGGAAATAAAATTGGATACAGCTGACGTGGAGACCTTTGGAGCCCGGTGCTTGCTGCAGTTCCACACTCAACGTTACAGCTGTTGGCCAAGGATGGATGAGCAAAGAAGCCAAAAATGAAGTGGGTTGCCTGATCCACACCAAATAAAATTAACATTTCAAAAGGAGAACAAGGAGGTTCAGCAGTAACGCTAGTAGCTGGTTGATAGCATTGTCTTTCCCATTTCATTACTAGTGGGGTTATGATCCTACCCATGAGCGCTGAAAAGTGGACATCTTTAAGATAACTCTTTCTTCTATACGTTAAGTTTTTCTCTCTCTTTTTTCCCCCCCTCTGCCTTCTCTTCCACATCTGCAAGTTTCCTTTTTTTGTTTTTTGTTCAACACTCTCTTCTAAAGTTCAGCCAAAACCCTGTAGCTATCACAGCTGCACAAAAACATATTCTTAGTGTTGCCAAGGCTTGCACTATTTGATGTCCTTCTGAAAGCCTTAGCTTCTGGAATCAAGGGATTGCATCACATCTCCACTTTATTTAAAAACAAAATGTCGTTTTTATTGTTGCAGAGAGACGCTTGCCAACGTAGTTTGTCCTAAAGGTTTGAAAGCCAAAAGAAAAAGATCCCAAAATGTAGTATTTTTTTTATATCAATCCCATGATTTTTAAACTACTCATGATTTCTTAGGATCTTACTCATGTTTTATAAATGTTTGGGATTGGCAAAAACAATGAGGAGTCCTATGGCACCTTAAAGATTTATTAGGGCATAAAGTTTCATGGGTAAAACCCACTTCATCAGAGGAACTGGAGTGGAAATTGCAGAAGCAGAGGGTGTACATGATAAGGAAGAAGTTGCTTATCTCAATTAAGCTAATGAAGTCAGGGTGGAACGATATTTGGTATGGCAATATGAATATCCAGAAAGGAGAAATTACCTTTGTAATGTGTTAGCCTTATTCTGTCCTACACTGATAGCATTTAATTAGCAAACGGATTCCAAAGTTTAGCTGTCTCCCTTTTGTAACCTGGTTAAATTTCAAAACTTTTCTACCATGCATGTGATTGGCAGTACTACATCTGGAGGAAAGTCCAATAGACTCAGATCTAGATTAAGCAAACATAGGAAAGATCTGATCCTCCTGTTATCCAGAAAATTCAGAGCAAACCAAAACACTTTCCCTAATTGCTTCCTCAGTAGCTGCTGTAGCCTGTTGCCGGAGGCCCTGGTTTCTGTGCAACATGTTTTCAGTGTTTTTTTTTTTTTTTCAGGGCTGGATTAGGGTTTGGATGATGGAGCCATTGGGGGACCTCAAGCCATGGGGGTGCCCCTTATCATATTATTTAACAGAAAAGCATCCCCATCTGAGACTGAACAATAGTATTTTAATGTTTGAGTCTTACATTTCTATGACTATGGGGCTCTTCACACTGAAGTGGTTTTGCCCACGAAAGCTTGTGGTGATTATGTATTTTGGTCAGTCTCTAAGGCTACGTTTTCACTGTGAGTTCTTCTGGCAGGAAATATGCTAATGAGGGACTCATTAGCATAAGTTGTGATCTCATTAGCATATTTTCTGCCATTTCTTTTTGTGCAAAAACCCCTTGTGTAAAAAAACGGCAGAAAATGTGCTAATGAGATTGCGACTTATGCTAATGAGTGCCTCATTAGCATATTTCCTGCCAGGAAAAACTGGCAGTGAAGATGAAGCCTAAGGTGCCACAGGACTACTCGTCTTTATTTGGCTTTTGAGTGCCTCCCTTTCACTTATGTCTTCATGATGGCAATGGCAACTCTGCCTTTTCTACTTCCGTAGTACATATTTTCATGGTAGTTCTATTGGCATTAGAATACAGAGCTGTACACATTTATCTAGAGCACACTGCAGTCTGCTTGCTGCTATAATGTCCCTAGTCAATGGCTATGTCTAGACTGGCATGATTTTGCGTTAAAAGTATTTCCGCAAAAGCGCGTCTAGATTGGCAAGGATGCTTTTGCACAAAAAGTGCTTTTGCGCAAAAGCATCCGTGGCTAGTCTAAAAGCGATTTTTGCACAAGAAAGCCCCGATCGCCATTTTATCCAGCGGGGCTTTTTTGCGCAAAAGAATTCTTCCCTGTCTACACTGGCCCTCTTGAGCAAGTATTCTTGCGCAAGAGGGCTTTTTCCCGAGCAGGAGCATGAAAGTATTTGCGCAAGAAGCACTGATTTTGTACATTACAAAGTCAGTGCTCTTGCGCAAATTCAAGCGGCCAGTGTAGACAGCTGGCAAGTTTTTGCGCAAAAGGAGCACCCAACCTGTTTGACTACTAAGCTGTCCTGGTGAGCATTATCTATTTTGCCTCCTACATTTTGCTTTACTGCAACACAGTTCCTTTACTCCATTTAACGAAAGCTGCTTCAGTATGCCGATTTCTGAAGCATCTAAAATAAACTGCCGCAAGAGGAGAGAAGAAGACGAGGTTCCTGGCATCAGTGGTAGCAGCAGCAGAATGGGTGGGAATTCATGAGGAAGACAAAGTGCAGACCATGCTGTGGAGAGGAGGAGGACAGCTGATTTGGGAGGAGTTGTCAAACCCTAGAACACCCACCAAATTGCTGCCTTTCATATAATGCAATATTCCGCCTATAGTGCAATGGTGTGGAGCCACATTCTAGAATAGGAGCTTTTTTGGTTAATAACGTTTACAGCATACTTTGCAGCTGAAAAAAAATTACAGATTAAGTCTATCAGTTGCTAAAACTGTGCTATTTCCTCCCTTTAAACCTTTGAGCAAGAGAGATAAAATGTGAGTGTTACTTGTGATCCCAGGAGAAAGAATGCACTTTTATATCTGTTACTGTTGGTACAAGTCCCTATCACTTAGCCTCCTATTTTCTCTCTCCTTTCCGTACATCTACCTCCAAGCGGGTGGTTGGACACTTTTTTTTAGTGGCTTAGCATTTATTCCTGTCTCCTGGCATTCGGTTTCTTTTGGACAGGTTTCTGTCGAGCTACAAAAGTGACTGGCAGTCATTGAAAACTTAAACTAAACATGGAACTCTCCACTAAGAATATGACAAGCGGCATGATGCAGTGCTTGAGAATTGGACTTGTTTCATTACATTGTTAACTTATGTGGACGCTTCCCCTTTGGCCCTGTAGTGTTATGAGTCTTCTTCCTTCAGTGGGGTGGTTCAACCCGGGACCCTTCTAGGGCAGATGAAAGCAGATCTGTCTCTTGTGAGGCCAAAGATGCGCAGCCCGCATCCCTGCTCAGGCTGGAGGATTAGGAGAATATGAAGAATTTCCAAATTTAGAGCGGAGGACTCGCTTCCTATAAACAACGCCTGCTTTTTAAAATGAGATGTGAGCGAGATAATGCCAGAAAAGTTCGCCTTTGACTAAATTCTGTTATTTTGCAGCCAACCTTCCAATGGCCTGTTGGTGCAAGTGAACAAATGCTTCCTGCCTGTCCATCCTCATGGGTGGTCGAGTTTTAAAATGAAATATACAGGCTGACAAATGCCTTTACAAAGGCCAGATTATACACTGTAAACCTACTGTCAGCTGGGTAGAAGGGGGGAGAAAATCCAAATGCCTCTTATACCATTTAAAGATTTAGTTTGGCTTCAACACTAAAGCACTTCATCTTGAGGGAGAAAAGGAGCTTAGAGTTTATAAATTGTTGTTTGGGCTCCAGTAAGCTCTGGATAAGGGAATCTATCTGCTAGGAAACAAATGACCTTCCCAATATTCAGGGAGCTCTGGGTATTGTTACAAAGACAAAATGCCTTGGAAAAATGTCCCCCAAATACAGAGGGTTTGAGATGGTTTCATTACTCTTAACGTACAGTTCATACAGCTGCAAAAAGCCAATGTTACAATTCCAGTTTGAAAAAAAGAGATGCTAAACATATCAGGGCAATAAAATACACACTGTTTGGATTGTTCTCTCGGGTTAAATAGACTCTCGACTTACTTGTTGCGTATGCTTGTGGGAATCCAGTCTGAATTATAGCTTGGAATACACCAGGAGAGTCCAAAAATAGCCCACGTTCTCTTTGGTAGTAATCTCAGAGGAGATTTGTGGCAAATGCAGGAGTCTACAATAACGTGGTTGTCACATTCAGTGTTTGAATCCAAAGCAAAGGTTTGAAAAAGAAACGCCAACTGAAGTGTCAGCTGTAAGGCATCCCTCACCCGCATGTCAACGAGATAAGATGAAAATCTAAGGATTTCTCCCTGCATTCCTACTCGTAGGAGGTTTCTAGCAAAGAGAAGTCAGAGCTATTGCATCTCTGTTCTGGCCTGTGATCTGTGGCACATTGTAGGATTTAACTCACTCCATTGAAAATGTTATCCATGCTCTGTATTTCATAAACCTATAGCGTTAAGTACATTTCAGTTGTTAAAAAGGAAAGAATGAATAAACCACGGGAATAATTGTGTTTTTTCCATTCATTGACTGCACAGAAAAATCTTAAAAAAAAAAAAAAAAATTGGTTTGTGTCAAACCGAAACTGATTTTTTTTTTCCCTCACTGAAATAAAACAGAAATCTTGTTTGGGTCAAACCGAAATATTCAGAATGTCTAGTTAACTCAACATTTTTAAAGTCAAATGACAAATTGAAATGGCATTTTCACAATGGGTCACTTTGATTCATTTTTTCTAAATGAACTGTTTCAACCTCACAAAATTTTGTTGTCCCTTTTTTTTTTTTTCCAGCTGAAATTATTCACCAAAATTTGCCCATATTTCCAAATAGATTGCCCTCCTCTTTCTTTTTGGGCGGTGGGGGGACAAATTTACTATTAGCCAAAAAATTGTCCCCGTCACACTATGAGTAAGTGTTTACATCACAACCAATCCCAGATCTCAGTAAATATTCTGTTGTCACTCTCTTTTATTTTTTGGAATTCAAGACAAGCCATATCTACTCCTGAACGTTAAGGAAAGCGTGTATCTAGAACCCACAGTTGCAGTTTCAGACTGTTTCTCTGTGACTTGAGTCCTTTTCTTGGTAAATGCTGATATGCTATGTTGGCTAATTAAAACAATTCTAGCCTCATTGAAAGCAATGGGAGTTCTGCAACTGACTCTCACCATCTGGGTGGAATCCTGGGAAGACAGTGTGTGCTTCATAGTTCGGTAATCAGAAGACAGTGGTGCCTCTGTTGCCATGGGCCATAGAATATAGCTCCCTAGTGATCTATATTTTGCTCCATCTATTTCCCAACCCGACACTTTTTAAAAAACTCCCTTTTCACCCCCACTAGTTATACTCTCAACTTCAATGTTTATTACCATTCCTCACATAACACGCCTTCCCCCTGTTTTGGTCAGGATGCTACCTGTTGTAGACTGGCATGGGTTTTTTATTATTTTTGTTGTTGCACAATGCCTCAGGCAAAGGGGAAAGAAGAGCAATTAAAATGATGTGTTCCGGTGTTCCTAACAGTGCTTGGAAAGAAAATAAATGTACCTTGCATCCACTTTTTCTTTGCACACCATGGAAGAAAATGCACCAGCATGCTATTCCATAGGACCTATGGAAATAATGATGATTTTGCTGCCCATACGATTGTTGTAACCTTGTGAATCGGATTCATTTGGGGACTTGCTACATGGTTCTCTTTGTCTCCAACTCTGACATCAGATGACACACGTGCAGCTGTAGAAAATGCTTGTAAAATGGAATGAAAAGGAAATTACTGGGAAATCTTCAGAGAGAACCTTCTCCACCCCCAGAACGTTGGAATAAACACCAACTTAGATTTTGATTAAGAGAGAGATAGCAGCATAGCTGGTAGATTATGGACATACCGAAAGCAGACTGTCTGGTATCCAGATTTTTTTTTCTTAATACTCCAATTAAAACACTGGAACTACAGGTGCAGAAGCAAAATGTCAAATACTATTGCTCCCTTATATGAGAAGCGTGCGCAAGCTAGATTGTACTTATGAGTCCATTAAGGAAGTTGTGGGGCAGTGAGGTATTTCCCTTCCAAGCATTGCCAAACGTGTGCGACTACAATTGTGCTAGGCTACCCAGATCTGGGGCGTTCAGCGCTTGTGTGGGAGACATTCCCCATAGGAAGCAAAAGTGTGTGTGTGTGTGTGTGTGTGTGTGTGTGTGTGTGTGTGTGTGTGTGTGTGTGTGTGTGTGTGTGATGTCTGTCTGCTGCTCGCCTATGGCTCTCTCCTCTCCCCCTTCTGCATCTTAACATCCTTCCTGCTCCCTTTCCCCCACTAGCTCCATCTCCTCTTCCTGGTTACTCACCGTCTGTAGGGTCCCATCAGTTCTGCCTGCTCCTCTTTCGCTCTCCTCCCTGTTTTCCTCCCATCGGCAGTGATTCAGGTCCCAGATCCTCCTCCTTGCCGGTGTCAGTTGCCCTGGCCTTCCTTGTGTCCCCTCCATCACATCTGCTCCTCTCTTGCCACCACTCCTACCCTCATGCCCAACCTCTCCATCCACATTCCCCTCTCCTGCTGCTGCTCACTCCATCTCTAAAAAGATCACCACCGAGGGATGGATGATGTGTCTGTAGTGTTCACCCCCCAGCTCACAGAGACCTGGATCTTTTGGTCTGGCATGGCATCTGTAGCTGCCCTTCTTTACAGAGCCTTTCTGTCTCTTGTGCCTACTGCCCTGGATCTGTGGGGTTGGTGTGTGGGGCCGCTTCTCTCTCCTTCCTGACGCTTCCATCTCCTGTCTCCTCCCTCTTCTGACTCTTTTAACAGTACTTTGGCCTCTCCTCCTCTCTCCCCCTCCATCTCTGTCATCTGCCATTCACCCAACCCCTCCCTTTCAGCCTTCCTCTGGGGTCTTGATTCCTGGCTTGCTCTCCCTGTCCTCACCATCTCCAACACTCCTTAGCTACTGTCTCCAGCACCGGAGCTGCATGTTTCCAGGCCCTCCCTTGACCAGAAGGATGTTCTACTGCGTCACTAACCGATTGCAGACCTCTTGGTCAGTCGTTTTGGCTGTGAGACCACATTAACCATAATAGCCAACGAAACAAGGAATTCACCCGCCGATGGCTCTTTTGGGTCATGTTGATCGCTAGTTTGGCTCTTGAATCACCGAGGGCTGAGTATCATTGTCCTCTGCCATAACTTCCTTTGATGAGGCTCAGGGGCAAACAGCTGAACTTGTTTTAAGGTGGAGCTTAATACGTTTGTGAATTTTATGAGGCATTATAGGCAGGCCCACTGACAGCACTTTGCGACCCCAGGGCAGAAATCAACGGGTTCCTGCCGCCTCCCTCACCAGGGCCATGAGCAGCTTGATGTCCAAAGAAACTCCAACTACCTCCCTTCCCTCCAGAGGAGCCCTGGCCCCATCTCCTCCATTAACTCCCTTCCTCAAACCCAGCGTCCTTGTTCTGGGGAAAGCCACAGCAACATCTCTTGATTGAAAGATGGTTTTGATATGCCCCATGCCAGTTTCGGGGCCAAATAACCCCACCCTGGAACCTGCATGGGGCATATAAAAAGCATCTTTCAATCAAGAGACATTTTTGGCAGAGCTACTGAGGCAGCGACAGGGCCCAGATGCCCTTTTAAATTGCTCCCTTTGCCCCCCTCCCTCTCGTTGGCAGGCCTGATGACAAGTTTGCTTTGCCTGCAGTCACAGGGGTCTGGACTCAATGATCAAAGAAGTGCCTTCCAGTCATCCTCATCTGCACTGTCTTGCACTGGGTCTTATCTAGAACTTCATGCTGAATAAGAGTTAGCCAGAGGAAGCCTAAAGGTGCGATATGAAAACAAAGCAATGTAATGTGTTATAGTCCTATTTAATTATGATATTCCTTCTGGTGGAAAACACAGAAATTCTGCAGTCCAGACAAAGTTCTTTCTGGACTCACCTCCTGATCGGCGCACAATACATAGCAGCTTTTGTCGTTGTTTGTGTTGCTCATCATGTTAATGAGGATGCATGGAAACAATTAGCTACTAAAGCCTCTGCTATGTGTTCAGTGATTGGAGTTGGCTGCTGAAAATTAATGAGGCTTGGTGTTCCCAGCAATCAGGTATTGTCTTAAATGTAAAGGAATCCACAGAAGGTTGTTTCCTAGTGAAAAATGCTTAAGGCTTAGACTGCATGTCTTGAAATTTCTTATTTGTATTACATAGGCTTCAAATACATTCTCACAATATGTACATCTTTTCAGCAGTGCAATGAGAGGTCAGGAATTAGTGACTAATTCAAGATTTCCGGCATTGGTTTCCATAACAAAATAATCATTTCTTTATTTAGCTGTACTCACTAGTAGGCTTTTCATTTGCATCCCAGCTTTGTTCTGCTCTTGTTTTGGCTGCCTCGACAAACGAGGAACATCAGTGTCTATTTGTAAATGTATCCTCTGGAGACAGTTAGGCTAAATTCAGATCTGCAAGTCCACTGAAGTAGCTTTTCGGGCTTTCCTTTTATATAAAACTCCTATAAAACTGGATGGGATGAATTCAGTAGGGTTCTATAGAACTAGAATAGGCTTCTTCTAGAGATTAGTCTTAAACCACTGTCATTTTCAAAGAGCTTTGAATCTTTCTGTAGAAGGCTATATATCCTTCTTTGACTTGATAAGATGGTTCAAAAGCCATATACAAAGATTATTTTCTATAAGATTCATCCACAAGATGTAGGTGTTCATGTGTATTTTAGGCAAAGCTGGGATTAATGTTCTCTGATATTTCCAATAATAAAACCCTGGTTTCAGTTTCTTGAAAATTAGTCGGACTTCAACCGTTTGGACTGAAATTTTCTGTGAGTGTCTGCCCCAGGCAGAATTTGTTTGGCTGAATTTGTTTCAGCCAAAATGGTTCAGCCACGTTAATCTGGGGTGGGGAGTGGAAAGCAATGTTCTCTTGCCCATGTTAACATCTGGCGACTTTTTCTTTCTTGTGCCGCCATGCTTGAAATCTGGCCAAGTTGTTAACCTTGGGGGGGGGAGGGGGGGAGGAATCACAGTTCTCACATGCTCAGTAGAGACTT
Source organism: Pelodiscus sinensis (assembly GCF_049634645.1). NCBI lineage: Eukaryota > Metazoa > Chordata > Testudines > Trionychidae > Pelodiscus > Pelodiscus sinensis. The sequence continues at coordinate 6,813,266 of NC_134722.1, forward strand.
GCTAGACTGCAGCTAAATTTTCTGAACTTTCTATTTGCTCTGGGCATGCTCCAGGTGGGTACTAGATAGTATTGAGTCTGATTGAGACCTGTTGAGGCCCTAAGATATGTCGAGTTTAAAAGGTCCCAAGGATTACCAAAAAGATTAGTAATGAAATTTTGTGGGGTTTTTTTTTTTGTATTTAGAAGCCTCATGTAAACTGAGCCCTTAAACTTCAGCTTACTTTGTGTGTAAATCCAGCATGGCCTCTTCCTGCAATTTCTGTTGTGGGCTCATGCTGCTACCAAGAGGAGGAATTCTGCATCTCCTGTCCTCTCAAACCGTCTCTTCCCTTTCCTCCCTCACTACCCTGCTTGGCTAGGCCCAGGAAGGGTGGAGGAGGAAGCTGCCTGACTAGACTGGATGAGATTTGGACTCGGTAGTAGAAATACATTGGGGGACAGGATTTGTGGGAAGAACTGTATGATAAGGCCCTCGCACAAGGGGGCTGAATTAAGGTTTCATGGACAACCTTAATTCTGGCATTTCCTAACATGTTGAAAGCATGTGTGGCTGGTTCTCCCTAGTAGCAGGGTGGCCTAGTGGTTAGGTCCTGGATTTAGCTGGCAGAAAAAGGATGCAGACTCCTGCCGCTGGTGCCCTGGGCCTAGGAATTCCGGCTTACTATCTGAGTACAGCCCTTAAATTTGGGGCGTGGCCCACAGAGTCCAAATTTCCCCCTCCTCAGTAAAGGTTCCTTTTGCCCGAGGGGGTGAGGTTGGAGGCTTCCTTGCTCCTGTGGCCGGCTAAGTGGACAGACTTTGGCTCAGGTCCTGAAAACTGCAGAACTACACTCTTGTCTCCTTGCTGGTCAGCCCCTAACTGAGCCAGGCTCCTTCCTTTTATCCTTCCTCCAGGACTGACATTGGGTACAGGTAAAGCGGGGCAGGTCTAGCTGGGACAGAAGGCTTTGTTTGACTCCTGTGATGCCTGGCCCTCCTCTCGTCATTCCCTCACAGCTTTACTTTTCAACTTTAATGAAGTCCTTTTAGAATAGCTTTGGTGAGGATGAGAAATATATCCGATATATTCTTCCAAGCACCTATTTGGGTCCTGGTTTAGAGAAAACTGTTTTTTCTGAGGGCTGAGTTCATACGCTGTTTACTCTCCCCTGGCCTTTTTAAAGGGGGAACTAGTTTGGGATATCAGCTAGTTGGAAGCTGATATTTAAAGTGGTATTTTTACTCTTTTGTTGCTTTGTTTGCATCACTATTGTAGTAAGCAGCATGATGTGGGGAAAAGCCATCCTGGCTAAATAGAGCCTGAACTATTCTAAAGGAAAAAATGATCATCTTTAATTTACATGTACGTGTGTGGGAAGGGCGGGCAGGCGGAATTATAATAAAGGGCTCTATTCTGCTGTTCTGGCCAGACTAATTTGTCTTAATCTCCTGGTTTTATGTCTTCAGACAATGCTTATTTTACTGCAAAAGGCTTGGGGTAGTTTTGTAGGTAGGTGTATCACTTTGAAGCCTAGAATGTCTGTTGAGTCAGCATGAAGTGATGAAAATAGCTGTGAACTCTTTTTTTAGTTTAGATTATCATCCGGTTGACTCATAACCGGGTTTCACACTTGGTTACTGTCCAGTCCTTGGCCAATTTGACTTTGCAAATCAAACCTGTGCAGCGTACAGCTATTTTTAAGTCCCGTCTCTCTGCCATATCAAAAGTCTTACAACATTGTGGTGTCAGAAGTTATTCCAGCCTTTACCATCTTCACTCTGCAGCAATTTCACAGGTTGTACGAGGGCAGCTGCCCAGAAGGTGGATTACTTGGCCATAGCTGCCACCACCCTGCAACGGTATGAGCTTCCAGCTACTTGCAAGGGACAACACAAGCACGCTAACGGGTCATATTTTGACCTCTGTTATGGTGACATAAATCGGGAATGACTCGAAATTTACACCAGTGTCACTGAGATCAAAATTTGGCCCTAACTAGGAATTTTCTATATCTTGTGACCTGCTTTATACGATTGTTTGAGAACTACTATTCTACCCTATTCTCAATGCTGGTAAAATGGTTGGTTTGCAGTGATGTATATGAATGTAGCATTTATTATTAATTGGGTTAGGAGACATCTGTTTATCATATGCTGCATGTCAGATAAGGACCCTCTACCCCTCCCCACTTAGATTAAAGATTCCGATTAATGTAATTTGCTGGAAGGCCCTGTAATGCAGCTTTTACATCAGTGTCATGTAAACTTCACTGGGTTAATCCTGCACATCTGAATTCAGATGAAAACCAACACGGCAAGGTCAGGCCTTACAAATTGATGGATTTTTATCCCTTTAACCTTAGAAGTGTTGCAGAGAGGGTAATAGCTGCATGACGTGCTTCTTCCGATTGCTTCTCTTTCCTATGCAAGGAAAAAGCCGGCCGATCGATGCTTTTCTCCCATTCCTGCTGGATATGTTTGTTCAACAAAAGGCATTTTAAAAAGGCAAAACCCAAAAGACCTACTACATCTTTTTATGTGTATTTTCTCCTGTATATTTTTCTCTGTGTAGCTGCTCTGTAAAGGGAGGAGGGGGGAGAATGAGAGAAGGCAGTAGGCTTTTGCCGTGTTGTACTATGTTAGGTGTTTGGGAACTCAGTTAAGCGCGAAAGAATCTTACCCCTCTGCTTAGGAGCCTGTTCGTAACATGGATCACAGGTCTTGATGAAAAAAGTATGTCAGTTTTAAAAAACAACAACACAAAACCCTTAAACCACTTTGTAGAGCTACACAAGACACAAATGTTGCAATACCAAATTAGCCTGCTATTTTGACCATGCAGAAAATTACTTTTGAAGTTATGGAGCTGGTTATCTCTGCTCTATAGAAAGACTCCTGAAACTTTGAAATAACAATCCCTTATCAGAGGACTATGGCGATTTATCGTTATTTTAAGTGTTATGTATAAACCAAGGATAAAAAAGCTAATACCGTGTATATATGATTCTTTGATCTCGGCACAGCGTGTTATGGAAGACCATTGCTAACAGAGCCAAACAGATGGCTTTTTCAATTGTATTTTTCCTATAGACTCCGATACTATCTAGGCTTTTGTTTCTTTATTTTGCCACATTTCATATTACCCCCAGCATATTCTGCAGCTTTGTTAGTGCATTAACGTAGTGTCCGTTTCAAAGACCTGCTGTCTAGGCATTTTACCTTTTTGGCTCTGAATTCCAGGGCTTTATCATCTGTCCTTAAATTTGGAAGCTAACAAGAAGACCTGGTCGATGCCACAAACTTAGGTTGTGTCAACCTAGTCCTGCATGTGTCTACACCACAATTTGTCTCCTGCCTATGTAAGTACCCCTTTACAGTGACATAACAACAGCACTTCCTTGAGTGACAGTGTCGCAGCCAACACAACACTGAAAATGTCCTACAAGGCATTGAGACGGACGGTGGCAGGAGGCACATTGTGATGCCTACCCATGGTGGTCTGCACTTTACATTAATGCATTCCTGGAAAGTATGAGCAGTGCCAGCACAAGCGTTAGAAATGTCACTAGGGATGCCAAGTCTCATGGGGTAGCCACATAAAAACAACAAGGAGACCTGAGGCACCATAGAGAAATTATTACCGGATTGAGTGGGTTTTGCTTTGTCTCTATTGCTTGATCCAAAGTTCACCGAAGTCAAGAGGAGTCATTTTATTTTCTCCAGTGAACTTTGTATCCAATCCTAAGTTACTTGGAAACAAGAATCCAGCATAACTCATGTTTAGAGCTTGTTCTGTATTTAAGAATTAATGTCACGTGCTTTTTTTTTTAATATATATACAGGGCTAATTCTTCCTCCCATGAGAATTTGCCATTGACTTCATTGACAGCAAGATTGGGTCACTAAGACATCTCACAAGCGCATCTGTGTTTCTTAATTGACATTTTTGTTTATATTTTGTTAACAGATGCATAAAGGTACAGTACATATCTGATACCAGTCACCTGCCATCCACCAAGTAAACCTATGGCTTTTCTTGTCAATTTTCCCCACAAAAAAATCTATTACAGGTTGAACCTCTCTAGTCCAGTACCCTCAGTATCTGACCAGTGCCGAACTAGAGAATTTGCTGGATCATAGGAGGTCAGTATTGTCTATTTGCATTACCAACTTTTCCGCTACTTACTGGGTTCTTAGAAGACTTTTAAGGGTAAATTAGAGCTTAATAACAGCACAGAACACTGAAAGCCAGGGGTGGTGGCTGTAGACAAACTTTATGGAACTGTGGAAAACTTAGCCACATCCATAAGTGGACATCCAGCTAAGTAAAATCATGCTGGACCATGGATGTTACTGCCGGACCAGAGAATGCCGGACTAGAGAGGTTCAACATAGTTTAAAAGTACAGAATCTTGCCATGAGTTTTCAGAATGAATAAATCCCATTTAGCTTCCTTCAGCAAAAACTCTGAACCAATGGCTGATTTGCGGTGCTTTAAAGTGGAAAGAGCGGCAAAGATTCTGCAACATTGCAGAAACTAAGCTTCATATAGTATTACAAAGCTGTTCCTTTTCTCCTCTCCAGTCAAGAAAGCAAAACCTATACTTAAAATCACAGGGAATTTAAAATGAGTCTGGGAGACAAACTCTTGTCTGTGAAGATGAAAATGCTTCTGTCTCTTCTAAAGTTTAAGTGGTGGTACAGCTTTAATTGCTCGTTTTTGTATTAACATTTGTAAGGGGGAAATAACTATGTTGGAAAGTAGTTATTTTTGCTTTTAACAACTGGGAAAATTGCTGTGAGGACTGCAGTTGCTTAAGAATTTGTGTGGGGCTTTTATCTGCTTGTCCCAGGACTTTTAGGTTTGTTATTTATTTGCATTTGCAAGATGTAGCCTTTTGGTTTTTCTTGTAAGCCCTGGTGTTAGATAAAAATGGATTATGTGTTATCCTGATGGGTTTTGGTAAATTCCAAAATCAAAGGGCAATAAGAGCATTTTGCAACTTTAAAATGCATGGAAAACATGGTATTTTAAGATAGAAGATAAGGCCTATAGTAGAGATAAAATACTTACAAACTATAGTGTAATATTACAAATTGCTTGCGCTGATCCTAGTAAAAATTACTGAGCAAATTCCTGGGTCCAGCTTCAATGAGTTTGCATGCTTGGAGACAGAGAAAATGTAGTCCTTGATTTCTAGGAAGTATGCACGATGATGTGGAAGAGCGTTCTTGGATTTCTGTGTCAAAACTCACATGTTATCATTTTGCAGAACAAGCTTCAAAGGTATCGGCACAATTTGAGCTTCTCTTCGCTCTGTCAGCAGTGCCAGCCTCTGTTCTGGGTGGTGGGTAATGTAGGTAAGGGAAAGCATTGCTTCTTAGTTGCCTGGGATGTCTGGAGCTGTGGCACACCAGCTCTGGCCTTCCAGCTGGCCAGGAGGGATCAGGGCTGGGGTTGGGTGGGTCTTGGCTCCACAGGGGAAGGTTGCTGAAGGAGCAGGGCCTCTGATGGAAGGGGTGGAGCTTTCCCCATTTAGGCTTTCACCCACTGCCCAAAGCCTCCATATCCCCTTCCTTCATTTCTCTCACAAATTTGTCTCTGCCTCCCTCATACCTTGACTGCATATGGAACATCCTTATTGAGCAATTCCTCAAGAAAAATCCATCAGATCCCTCCTGGAGGCCTAGTTCTGTCTTAATGCCTCTGGAGTTAGCCAGCTAATTATGGTGTCTGGGGGGTGGACGGTACATACACATAAGCACAGAGAATCCAAAGGGGAAGTAACAATAGGTCTGTGGGCCAGAAATCCAATCGCTTGGCTCTTATATTGAATCCCATTCCCATTTTTTCGTCTTTTTCATACAGTAAATGTTATAGGTCAGGTACTGTCTTCCCGTCTATTTGTGGAGCAAGTAGCACGCTTTGGTTCTACTGAAAAATTATTATAATGATTAATAATAATTAATAATGACAATAGTAACACCTCGTTATTTTGTGAGTAGCTGGTTTTATTCCATGCACAGGTCTCTGTAATTCCACGCAGTTCTGATCCACTGAATTTACTTGATGCTTCTATAGATGGCTATAGATGGTCAGCCTCTTGACTAAAAGAATGGGACAAATTCTGCTCTGTTCAATCTGTGCTACATCAGTTATTGTAGGCTCTGATCAAGCAAAACACTTACGTATGAGCTTACTGCTAAGCACATGAATAGGCCTATTTGAAATCAGTGGGACTATTCATGCAGGTAAAGTTAAGCACAGGCTTAAGCAGGGGGGCTAGGGTTGCTAGACGGTTTCAACAAAAATATCGGACACACTTGACATTACATCACAATCTACATTACGTCTTATTTGGAAAATACCGGACATTTCTATTTCCTCACTTATATTTTCTTGTTTATATTTTCTCAATTTGTTTCCTGAACAGAAAGCTCAAATACTGGACTGTCCAGTTCAAAACTGGACACCTGGTAACCCTAGGGGGGGCTGAGAGCCATTGCACCAAACTGCAAACCTTGTATAGAATGGAAACCACTTCAAGGCAAAGGTGCAGCAGCATCCCTGGTTCCACCATGAATGTGCTTAAGCATTTTGCTGGATAAGAGGTCGCACTGATATTGATTGACAGCAGAGTTTGGCCCGAAATATGGTACAAGTCTGCTATCTGATAGGTCTTCTGAAGGGAACTGTCTCCTTCGCTTGTAGAGGTTGGACTCCTCCATGTCCTCCCCATCTCTTTGACTCTATGCTGCAGACGTGTCTTTAAACTGTAATATTCTGCAACGTCTCGGATAAAATGCTGTTTTACAAAACCAGGTGGAGCCTTGTTTATGGCCTCATGTCTGATGTAGGGTTGCCAGGTGTCTGGTTTTGAACAGGACAGTCCAGTATTTGAGCTTTCTGTTCAGGAAACAAATTGAGAAAATATAAATGTCCGGTATTTTCTAAATAAGATGTAATGTAGATTGTGATGTCATGTCAAGTGTGTCCGGTATTTTTGTTGAAACCATCTGGCATCCCTAGCTCTGATGGCCCAGGAAAAATACAGATAGTCTGCTTAGAAAAACAGAAATACATGATGCTCTGCTTCCTTTGCACAAGAATGGAGTAGGGAGAGGGCACAGGAAATCTGTCCCTCCCTTTATATGCCCATAGAGGAGACAGCCAGAACCCTGGTGTTCATGTGACCATGTATGTCAGTTAGGGCATGTCTACTCTACAGAGTTATTTCGAAATAACTCCCCTTATTTTGAGACAATGTGAGCGTCCACATGGCAAGCCTGTTTTGAAAAAATGGACTTGCTCTGTGGATGGTCACACCGCAGCACTATTTTGAAATAACTAGCGCTTTTCCGAAATAACTTAGTCTGTATCTACACCGCAGGCAATTATTTCGAAATAGCGTCAAAATATTGTCAAGCTGGTGGACTTCTTACTCTGAGGGCACGTATAGACATAAGAATATAAGAACGGCCGTACTGGGTCAGACCAAAGGTCCTTCTAGCCCAGTATCCTGTCTGCCGACAGTGGCCAGCACCAGGTGCCCCAGAGAGGGTGGACCGAAGACAATGATCAAGCGATTTGTCTCCTGCCATCTCTCTCCAGCCTCTGACAAACAGAGGCCAAGGACACCATTTTATCCCCTGGCTAATAGCCTTTTATGGACCTAACCTCCATGAAATTATCTAGCTTCTCTTTAAACTCTGTTATAGTCCTAGCCTTCACAGCCTCCTCTGGCAAGGAGTTCCACAGGTTGACTACACGCTGTGTGAAGAAGAACTTTCTTTTATTAGTTTAAAACCTGCTACCCATTAGCAGGTTGAAATGGAGCATTTATTTATTGTTATTTCAAAATAACAGACTAAGCATAGAGAATCCAAAGGGGAAGTAACAATAGGTCTGTGGGCCAGAAACCCAATCGCTTGGCTCTTATACTGAATCCCATTCCCATTTTTTTCGTCTTTTTCATACAGTAAATGCTATAGGTCGGGTATTGTCTTCCCGTCTATTTGTGGAGCTAGCAAGCTTTGGTTCTACTGAAAATTTATTATAATTTCAGCTTCTGAAAGAAGATATTCAAGTTCAATGCGAATTAGCATATCTTCTTCCGATCCCATTTTCGGAAGAGGTTTTTTTTGGGGGGGGGAAAAAAAGCAGTCTAGACAGGGTTTGTGTTACACCCCCCTTTTTTTTGAAAGAACTCTTATTTCTCAAAAAATAAGGTTTACAGGGCCTTTCTAGACTGCTTATTTTTTCCCCCAAAAAAAATTCCGAAAAAGGGATCAGAAGAAGGTATGCAAATTCGTGCCAAATTTGCATATCTTCTTTCAGAAGCCAAGGGTAGTCTAGACGTGCCCTGATTCCTGTAACCCTCATTGTACGAGGGGTAAAAAGTCAGAGGAAGAATGCTCCATTTCAAAATAAGTGCTGTGTAGATGCTTCCTATTTTGAAAGAAGCTATTTTAAAATAAGATTGATGTAGCTCAATTTGCGTAGCTTATTTTGAGTTAAGCCCTGCAATGTAGATGCACCCCTTGTTGTTTCAAAATAAGGGGAGTTATTTCAAAATAACAGGTTTTATTTCGAAAGAATAACTCCTGAATTTACGAGGAATAATGCCTATTTTGAAACTGCTATTTTGAATTAGGGGTGTATGGATGGTCAGCTGCTGTTATTTTGAAATAACTACTCCCCAGAGTCATTCAAAATAATTACTCCCCAGTGCTTCCTGAAGCTCTAAGTTGACGTAGCGCACCCACATTACGGGAGCCTGCCTCAGCCACGCTACAGGGAAACCTCAAAATTAGTCTATTTCAAAATAGGTATTGTGGGAGTTATTCCAAAATAACTTATTTCAAAATAACCCTGTAGTGTAGACATAGCCTTATTGACCCAGAGGGAACATCTCTGGAGTAAGTGTTTAGTTCAGTCTCCACAGACCATTCTGTCCAGAGATTGAACCAGTCCCTTTGCTGGCATACCAGCTGTGTCCACTAAGAGCAGGATTGCGACCCACTAGTAACTTTCTCGTAGGGCACAGAAGTAGTCATTAATTGAAAATGACTTTCTGTCCTTATTGACTGAGGCTGTGTTTGAACTGGTGACCTAGAAGTGAAAGCCTCTGTAGCCCACAGCCAAGTCTCTGAACCATCTGTCCTCTTTCAGTGAGCTTCCTGCCAAAGTCCTTCCACACTCCATAAATGTCAGACCTGTTTTTCTTTCTTTAGAAGACGCTAATTCTAAGGCAATGCCACTGACATTTTTAACATGTAGATTTGACGTCCTTAATTTTGCAAAAAGCCAAGATGGATTCCCCCAGCCTGCCGAATAAGGCTCACATTGAAAACCAATTGTCCCGGTCCAACAAGCTACCCCAGCTTCATGGCAATGATATGCTGACAGTAGCAGCGACTTTTCTGAACACGAGATTAAAGCAAACTTCTGTTTCCGTCACATAACAGAGTAATGTCCTAACTGCAAGGACTCTGCCTTCCCCTTCAAGAGGCTGGAGAGTGGGACTCTAGAGAAAGAAAAACAGTCTCAGGTGGGATTGGCCATGTATCATTTTGACATATTTTAAACATTCAAATGTCAATTCTTAGTCATGGGGAAGACGTGATTCTTATCTAGCTACATGTAGCTTCCAGTATTAAAAAATTGAACCCGTGCCATTTCCTGTTGGAGGGAACTTAAACACAAGGGTGACAAGGGCACATCTATTTTGGATGCCTAGTTTAAAAGCCTCTTGATATCATAGAAATCAACTGGCACAAACAGAGGACTTTGAATGTCTTTCATGGCAGTGGCAAATTACGTATATCAATGAAACACATACTCTGTGAAGCGGACGTGAACACCAATAACGCTTCAATCAGCTTTGGCATATGTATACATTACTCTGTTTGATCTCATAGGATGCTGTATTTAGATGATATAATATGCTCGGTTATCTTTCTAGAAATTGGAGGGATGTAAGCAGATATCTACTTTCACAAGATAAAATTAGCACCCCTTTATTTTCAGATAAACATTTTTCTTTCAGGAAAACACTGCTTACAGTTACAAAGCATGCCGGTGGGTATTAGTTTATCCATTTTTAGCTTAATTCCTATTGATAATAAAAAGGAAATAACATTGGTATTACATAGGGTAGCCCTGAAAAGTCTGCACTGGTGGGATGTAGGAATAACTAACTATATTCAGTGTGCAGAAGTTGTGTAACCGTGTTAGATCCAGATGTTAGGTTGAGAAGTTGTGGGGTAATCTTTTAGTGGACCAGCTTCTTTTGGTGAGGAAGATAAGCTTTCAAGCTGGGCTCTTGCAGAAGTTGATTTTCCCTCACCCCCCCCCCAAAAAAAGTGCCTCACCCACCTTGTCTCTTATTTTCATACAGTTTTGATTAAGGTCCATCTATAGTTTAGACACCTTGGGCTCGTCTACATTGGCCCCTTTTCCGAAAGGGGCATGTTAATTTCAGAGATCGTAATAGGGAAATCCACGGGGGATTTAAATATCCCTCGCGGCATTTAAATAAAAATGTCCGCCGCTTTTTTCTGGCTTTTAGAAAAGCCGGAAAAGAGCGTCTACACTGGCCCTGATCCTCTGGAAAAAGCGCCCTTTACTTTGAAGTAGGAATAAGATCCTCCGGAAAAGGGCGCTTTTTCCGGAGGATCGGGGCCAGTGTAGACGCTCTTTTCCGGCTTTTCTAAAAGCGGACATTTTTATTTAAATGCCGCGGGGGATATTTAAATCCCCCGCGGATTTCCCTATTACGATCTCTGAAATTAACATGCCCCTTTCGGAAAAGGGGCCAGTGTAGATGTAGCCCTTGTGTGGTTTCTTGTGCAAATGGCCATGTGTATAGTATAGATTGCATCTGAAAGTGAGTGCACAGGTTGAACCTCTCTAGTCCAGCACCCTCAGGACCTGACTGGTCCGGAACCAGAGAATTGCTGAACCATGGGAGGTCAATATTGTCTAGCAGCATTCCCAATGCTTCCACTACTTACTGGGCTCTTAAGACAGGTAGGGATACATTAGAGCCGGGAGCGGCCCTAGACTAGCTGCCAGCAACTGGCGCCCTAGACGAACCATGCAATCAGCACCCCCACCTCCAAACCCCTCAATGATATTGACCCACCATTTGGCACCCCATTTAACTTGGTGCCCTAGGCAATTTCCTAGTTCGCCTATATGGATTGGCAGCCCCTGATTAGAGCTAAATAACCGCACTGAACACTGAGAGCCAGGACTGGTGGCTGTAAACAAACTTTATGGAACTACAGGAAAGTTGGCCACACCCAAGTTAGACATTCAGCTAACTAAAATCATGCCGGACCATGGAGGTTGCCACCAGACCAGAGTGCTGGACTAGAGAGGTTCAACCTGTTTACAGAAGAACCAGGTGACGTGAGGGCAACTTGGTGGGGAAAACCTTTCTTTTTGTTAGGTCAACATGTAGACTACATGCAGAGGAAACAGATTTCTGTGCTTATGAAAAGACCGATGATACCACTTTCCCAGGTGGAATACTTGACAGACATTACACCACTATACAAAATTATATATCATTCAAATCTCTCTAATCAGATCCCATAATTAAATTGTTAATATAATTAAATGCACACTGTTCCAAGACAATAGAGTCAGAAACTGTTAATGCTGTGTGCTTGTTCACTTACGTGATGAGGTATGATTTTTACACCACATGGTCTAAAATAAATTACTCATGGGTCCCTACTGACAGAAAGTACTGTTCTTTGTGCACAGCCCCAAATCGTGACACTGACTAATATGGTGGGCAAAAACCTTTAGCTTGTAAAGTTTGTTTTGCATTCATATTGCAATTATGAAGTGAAGCCATGTGATAAGAGGGAATCTCTTTAAAAATTGTGTGAGGCTGCACTTCCCAGAATGAGATTCCATAATATGCTTCAATGCGAGATTCTCTCCAAGATAAAACACTGACAAAACAGGAATGGAAAGATGCAATTTCAAGACAGTTTAACAACTTATGATTTTTTTTCTCGAATATCCATTGTTGTCTTGGTTGCCTGTCCTGCTAACTGGCTCAAGTCTTGCAGCTGTGTGGGCTGGCTGCTATAATGTAAATAAATCAGTGGTGTGAAATAAATCCAATGTATCATCTGCATGAACTCTTTTAGTCTTCATACTTTGACCTTCTATATTGGTGATGCAGTAGAATATTTCGATGGTGTGTGGAAGTCCGTATCCTAGGGCAAGAAAATTAGGAGTTAGTTTTTCAAATGAGATGAACACCCACCAGTTCCCAGTTAGTCACTCTTCCCTACAAATGCTCAGGCCATGTCTCTACTTGCTGTGCTGGAGAGTGATCTTCTGGCATTCGATTTAGTGGGTCTAGTAAGGACTTGTTCAATCAAACGCTGAGGGCACCCCCCCTCCCCCATTAGTGCTGGCATTGACCTCCCACTGTGGAGATGGCATCGAGCTCAGCTTAAGGTATGTTGACTCCAGCAACGTTATTTTTGTAGCTGGAGTTGCGTACTGTAAGCTGACCTTCCAGGTCTAGCGTAGACCTGACCTCAATGATCAGCTACTTCTGTTCTTAGTTGGGACCCTTTTCTGTGGTAGGAGCTTACCAGCACTTATGGAAATCTGACAAATTTAGTGAGGTGCCTAAATGGGTCCTGATCTCTCTTGATATTCTGGCTTCTCTATGGAGGGTGCTGAACAAGACTGAAAAATCTGACCCTGAATTACTGTAGGCTCGTTGCATAGAGATCCAGTTCTGTGCAAAATCTGAACACACAGCAAAGGGTGTGATGATGGAGGAGGAAAGGAGGGATACAGAACCTTTATACAGAGGGAAACCTTTTTTACAGTGAAATCTAAGAGAAGACGAAATGTTTAAAAAGCTCCTGTGTCAGGACTAGGCAGGGCAAAAATCCCCCTTCCAAGCCTGGAGGTTTGTTGCATGGCTGCAGCATAAGTTGCCCTTCCGTTGTTGCTACTTGTAGATAAGGAGAGCGTTAGCAGCCATGGTCCCCATAGCCTTTGTGCAAGAGTTTCCTGCCTCTAGCAACCATACATGAATCTAGTGGCTCGTCCCTTGGCAATAGCACCCTTTGTGCCGCCAGCAATATTCTGGCTTGAAATCCAAAATATGTCCAACTGTCTTTGTGTATATTTCACCCAACAGTAACAAGGAAACCGCCTTTATACTGGGGTAGCTTGAAAGCCACGAATTGTTTAATGATCTTAATTATATAAAGGAAATGGGAAACATTCAACTAATGGGACAGGCCCTGAGTTTGTAAGAAAGCCATGTTTGTAACAATACTCTGCACACATTTAAGGACAAAGGAGACTCCTCAACTTGCTGGTGCATATTATGAATAAGCTCAGGCGTAGGCTGTGATCTCTCCAGTATACAGTGTCTGTCTTGTCTTGTCCAAATTGCTTTAATGTATTACAGCCTACACACTGTAATTCCTGCTGAGCTAAACTTCAGCTGAGAGCACAGATCAGTATATTTTGTCTTTCTTTCATTGTTATGGGGTCCCCTATATATACAAAGGTAGAGTAGAACGGGAGGTATTTCAGGAAAGCCATGTAAAGCAGACCTTATAAAAGTTGCAGAGCTCAGTCACACTGAATCAAAATGAATGTAATAGGAGAAATTTACAGCTGTATGAGTAAGTGTTTTTGTGCATTTGCAATCATGGCTTTTGTATTCCCCAAAGAGCTCGGATTTCACTGGAGAAGAAGCCAGACAGTCCAGTAGTTTGAGCAGAGAGGGACCGCTGATGCAATTAGCTGCAAAAGTCCAACTTGGGGGTTTTCTCATTAACCTGTCATGTCAAATGCTCTATGATAAGATGGTGAAAATCTGGGGGGAAAAAGTTCATTCGGGAAGGCAAACAAACACAAAGTCACTTGATTTTACTAATTATCCCAGCCTGTGGCTCCTTCTGCCATATTTTTTACCATCTGTATGAACTGACAAGATAAGATAGGAGCTGGTATTTTCTAAACTCTCCTAGTTGACAGCACATATACAGATAATGCAAGGATTCATTCTCAAGAATGCACAGAAGATTAATGAATTTACTTACCGTTAGAATACTCACCCACAAAATAAGTCATGACATTTGTATTACATTAGCTTTGCTGTGCACCAAGATGCCCTTCATTAAATCTCTATTCTAGGAGCAACCCGTGGATTAAAAGTGCAGTTCAATATGTACCTTAGTTAACACCGTTGGATATGAAGGGAAGGTCTAGATTTTTGCTTCAGTGCAGGGGGCTGGATTGGAAGATCCCTTGCCCTGCCTTTCTATGCTTCTATGAGGGGTCCCAATTGTCTTCAGTGAGATGACACCAGATAGTTTTTGACATAGATCATTATGCCATAGGAGAGTCAATATAACCTTTAGAAGCCTGCGTCTCCATCAAATTGAACTGTTTCCAGTCTGTAGGAATATTGACACATACCTGTCTGGTTCTGCAGCTTGTTGAAATATTTTCAGTTTTGCTTGTGCTAATGCTGACAAGAAACATCCTTTCTCACTTAATTGTTCTATAGCGCTTTATGTACTTGATAGCCATCAATTAATACTAATAAAACTTTGATTTTCTCTAGTGTCTCTAACACGAGGATCTCAAAGTGCCTTACAAACATGTGAAAGCAACTGAGCCCCACAGATGAACCTCAAAGCAAGCAATTATTATTCTCCTCATCTTTCAGATGGAGAAAGTCACCAAGAAATTAAGTGACGTGCCAAGGGTCAAACAATAAACTAGTGTCATAACTTGAAGTGCTTAGCTGAAATATTTATCTTAAAATGGGTTTCTGGACTTTTTAAAAATGATAAAATAACTAAAATGATGTTCCAACAATCCCTCTGGCCTTATAAGGTGTCCTCTATAAATAAATTTTATGTAATGGAAATGCTCTTTATAAAAGGAGAACAATACACAAATTACAGGAGTCAGCTGCTATTGTTATCATTCAAGGCATAAAATTGGAATGTTAACTTCCAATATCAAATTTTAACCAAAGCCCTATAAAAATCTATCATGTCAGAATGTACTAGATTCATAAAGCTGGTTTCAGCAACACGTTGCAGCTGCTGCTGGGTATTTATAGGTTTTAAAAAAAAAAATCTGGAAAGAGTAGAAAACATTTTTTAAACAGCAAATTTGTCAATGTTTTGCCTCGCTGCAAAATAGAACGATTGGCCGCCACTGGTTTAGATTAGCCGTGTCCTGGTCAATTTGACAGTAGCGACGTGAACCTGCACCATCTGAATCTGAAGCAAAGATAGGACCTAAGTAGCAGGAATTCAGGGAATGTTTTTCCTCGGACCCTACTGAAGTACATACTGTTGGGTTTGTGTCTGCAATGACAGCCTTAACACTTCCCAGAGCGGAGGACCCTGATTCAGAAATGGCATTGCCCACCCTGAAAGTGAGAAGGTAAAGTTTATTTTTGTATTTTTCCTCCCCTTTCTCTCTCTCACTCTCCCATATACAGAACGTAGCAAGACCACCAAGCGTGGCCCATTTTTTTTTTCACCATGATGTACAATTCGCATTTGTTAATAAAAAAAAAAAAGTCTGCCTGAGGTCATCCACCTAGATTTTTTTTTTTTAAACAGGAAACGGGTTTCAGATGTTTATATGTTAAAAAGTAAGGCTGCTAATCTGCCTGCCCATTTAACAGACATCGGCAACTGTCAAATCCTTTCTCTTTACATTATCAGCTTTCAATTTGAATTATGTATTTGCTTGATATTATTTCAAATCAACAAATAATGGATAAAATGAAATAACCTGTTTCCTTCTAGATTTGGTTGCACTGCACAACGTTCAAGAGTCTGTACCTTTATGCCAGCATTTTAGCGAAAAAAAATTGCAAGTTTTATATTAATTGAAATAGGAAAGTTTTTTAAAATGTGCTGTACATTCATTGATAATAGCACACACGGTGTTTAAAATGTGTGTGTGAACAAAGAATATTCAGTTACAGCCTTAACTCGGTAGTGACTTTATTAATATATATTGACTGTACATATATCTAAGAGGACCAACCCTTAATATGGATACAGAGGTCCATACTCTTCAGATAACTGTCAACTTTTTCCACTTTGTTACCCATATATCAAAAGGAGTCTGTCATTCTTTGTGGTGTTAAAAACTTTACATGTGAGTGTTCTGATTTTTTTTAATGTATGAGACACTAGGGTTTTGCCACATTTCCATAATTTCTACACTGAGAACAATAAAGGACTAGATGAATATATTAAATCTCCCTTTAATTTCGCATATCTATTATACACCAGTCTGAGCCAATATGTTTGTAGCTATGGGGTGTTCTGGGGAACCAAATAAAAAAAGAATACACAAGAATAAATTTGATATCTTTAGTGAGCAAGCACCAAATAAATAAACCAATCCTAGTAAGAGGTCAGTTCTTTCAGTTGTTTGTCCTTTTTTTCAGGCAAAATTCCCATGGACTTCTATAGGGACTTGACTGGAGAAAGGAATTCAGGATTGGGCCCATTATCTATTAAAATACGTTCTTTTTAGTTCAGCTGATTTTTTTTAAACAATGTATTAAATGTTCACAGCATTTTTCTATGTCACTGAAAAATGTAATATGAGTTTTTTCAGTACAGATATTCACATATTGTATGTTGTAGTCCTTAACATGAGGGAAATGACTCTTATATTTAAGGAAAGCAAAGATACCCGAATATGTGCTGAGGACAACACAGCTACCCCCCCCCCCCCAAAAAAATATTTCTGCTTCTGGGAAAATACAAAAAGCATTGAGGTTGTAAAAAGAATAACATGGTCAATTAGTTAGAAAAACACCCTGCAATGAACTTAGGTTGCTACACAGACCATTAAAAAGCAAAAATAACAACAACTCCACATGAAATATACACAATGTTTTTTTTTTTTTAAACCAAACAGAATGTTGTTGTTAAAAATATGCATGAAGATGACAAAGGTTTAAGTTGTTTGGTATTGATAATCTGTTTGATTTAGGGTTACATGAATACCATGCAGACGTAATGCCTAATATATGTAAAATATACACAGCCTTAAAACAGGGGAGCCAGAATATATTATATAAGCTGTTTGTTGTTACTGGAGGTTCATTTTGTTAGAAAAGACAGTGAGATGGTGAAGCAGGAAAGATGTTTGTTCCATTTCAAAGGTAAAGATCAATAGTCTATGTTGTAATTGAAAGACTCATCAAAACCAGTAACCTGACACACAGTTCCCTGAAGTTTTTCACTAACTTCCTCTAATTTAAAATATGTACTCAGGGAATTTTACTAATACAGTCAATCAATTAGTTTACAGATTTTTGGCATTTAAAATGTATCTGGCCCGCAAGTAAAAAAACCAGTCGTCTTGGCAAATCCACTGTTACAAATGTGGAAGCTTGCTGATGGCTACAAATATATTGTAAAAATGTGTAAACCAAACGCAGTGATGTTTTCCAAATGAACACCTGGAAGGTGTAAATCAAAAATATTGTAAATACTTCAGAAGGGAACATACGACAGGCATACTGGTTTGCTGTGCACACGGCCCATCTTGCTATGGAAATCTGAATCGATAAATCAGAGGATGAACCTTAGACTAATAAACAATTCTCTTACGAAAAGGAGATCTTCTTTGCCACTGCGGCTTTAAAAGCAGATCATTCTTATATTGGCAAAGAAAGATAATATTGGTACACTTAAATAATGCTTAAAAAGTTAAAGGAGGCCAATTGCAATAAAGCATTTTTTCCAAATAGCTGTTTCAGTTAACTTCTCAAAATGAAATGCATTTTGTTTTTATACCTTTTTGTCTAAAGCAGAAACAAATGTGATTGTGCTCTAAAAATTTCAGCCAGTTTTTAAAATTATATTTTCCTTGAAAATGTAATAAAAATAAATAACTTAAAGTAGAAGAGGAGAGTGAGATGCGTTGACTTTTTCCCCTATGCATTTAATTATCAATAAAATGAATAAACTATATTTTTATTATGTAATTTGAA
This sequence comes from Pelodiscus sinensis, assembly GCF_049634645.1. Taxonomy (NCBI): domain Eukaryota; kingdom Metazoa; phylum Chordata; order Testudines; family Trionychidae; genus Pelodiscus; species Pelodiscus sinensis. The sequence goes on from NC_134722.1 coordinate 6,831,297, forward strand.
GCTAAATTTAACATTGCAGACTGTAATATAACATTACAGATTGTAATAAAATAAAGCAGGGGGAAGAAGACGTTTGGGGGAAGAACAGATTGTTGGAAGAACATTACAATGTGGAAGGATCATAGGGTCAGGTCAGATAATTATGCTATACTTTTAAAAACTTGGTCTTTCCCTTGTAATTATCTGAGTCAAATGAAAGAAGCGCCTATTAAAATGCTATCTTCTGGAAAGCGTCATAGAGACATGAGGTTGGGTGAAATGTAAACATTATAAAAACACCCCTCAATAAAGTTTTTATTGCTTTACATTTTGGTACATTTTACTGTTGGTAAAGGGAAAAGAAGCTACAGCAATTTCTCTGCCTTTATGGTAAGAACTTTTCCCCTCTTCTCCCCCCCATGATAAAAAAAAAATCAGTCATTCCTAAAAACTGGATTCTGCTCACCGTGGAATTAATTTAAGATTTAGACAAGTGCAGTAGACAGCAAGATTTGGTCTGCAATCACTTGGCGTTGTGCAAATTGATCATTGTTGCAATCAATGTATTATGTGTTCTGAAGATGTACTGTCCACATTAAATGAGTCATATAATAATAATTGTGCATCCTGAAATGAGACTAATTGTATTTGATTCCTGTAATTAATACCAATTGTCCGTTCAGTGGATGGATGTTTAAAAATATGTTCCAAAAATTTAGCATGGATGTATGCTTCATGTACAGGTATTTATAGCTTCTGGTTTAATCTAGTAAAGAATAAAAAAATTAAATAGGTACGCGTCAATGTTTAAATATTTATATTTTCAATATATACACTGCCAGATGTCATTAGTAAGAAGAAAAATAATTTGCAAAATCATAACCTTTCTTCCCCCCCAAAAAATATATTAAGATAATAAACACATATCTGAGTTTAGTATGCCCTTAAGCTTAACAGGTCACAACTAAAGGCAAGTTTGTGTTTTTTTTACCATGAGAGTGCTGAGCTTGTTTGCTCATTCATGGAATCTTTCTGAATTTAAGGAAAGGCTGCAAGATTGGATTTAGTGTCTGAAACAAGGATGATTATTCAATAGATGCTTCCACTCTTGGCATAGTAGATGTAATTTCTTTTAAACAACAGTTCACACTCAGTCACTCCAGAAGTATATGATTTGTGGAAATATAACGTATTGAGTGGGGGTAATAAAGGTAGATCCTCAAGTATGCTAAAGGAGTATAGGCCTTTGATGAAATTGGCTTCCCCTTTTATGACATCAAAAAAGGCAAGTAAATGCTGATAATTTCTCCCTCATGTTCCTGTATGTTGCAGAGGGAATGTGGTTAGTTATATTTCCTCATGTAAACATCTTGAGGATCCTGCTCACTATCAAGTGAATTCAGTGCTGGATTTATGCACAAACTAAGTAAGCTGCAGTTAAGGGCCTCAGATTATGAGGGGCCTCTAAATACAAAAAAAATTACTAGTTTTCAGTTGCAGTCTCGCCTATGTACTGGTATAGATGCAAATATAAAACTTTATTTTCATTGTACTTTCTGTCAGAATAATATACATTTTTTTTTTTTTGGTGATGCTACGGGGCCTCTAAAACTTGACATAATTTAGTGCTTCAGCATGTTTTAATCCCACCCTGCGGGAATTGCCCAAGCAGGGGTGTCACAAGGGAGAATGACCAATTAAAATAAAATATATATTCTACGTACGCTATTCCTCAAACATGAACCCACACCCTTCGTTAGGCCATACTGGAAACTCCAGAGGATTAGCGTCAGACATATGAGTAAGAAGGCAAAATATCATGAAGTATTAGGTCAGAAAAATTCATCAAACCCTACACAGCCAGTCTTCCTATAGAGAACATCCCCTGTTAGGACCTTGTTCTCTCTTATGTTTACAGTTATTTTTGTCATGCGGAATTATGTCACCATTAGTTTAATTTTGGTGGCTTAACAGAGTAAATGTCACTCTAAGGCTATGTCTATACTGGGCTATGTCTACATGACAGTGTGGATGTGTAGCCGGGGTTCCTTGCTCAAGAAAGCCCTATGGCTAAAATAGTGATAGAAATGTAGCCGTGTTAGTCTGGTGTAGCTGAAACAAAAAACAAGACTATGTAGCACTTTAAATACTAACAAGATGGTTCATCACCTAATAAACCATCTTGTTAGTCTTTAAAGTGCTACATAGTCCTGTTTTTTGCTATGGCTAAAATGGCCATCAGAGCTTTCTTGCGCAAGAGTGCGTCCAGTGTAGACAAAGCCTAATTGTTTCAGATTTAGAGTTTTTTAAGAGACACACAATAATGACCCATGGTAGTGACCACACAGCCATTCACAAAAGCAAGGTCTAGTTTATTTTACAAGTGTGATTGCATTTACAGTTAAAAGTTCTGATTGCCCAAGCCTGTAGAAATTTGATACAGACCTGTGCACAGGTTACAAATATAGTTATATTCACCTCCTTAACAACAGTGGTAGGGTCTGATGGGTAGAGCCCATTTGTATACGCGTCTGCATCTGCAAAAATGACCTGCAGATATTCACATCCATGGAGGCATATACATGCGGCTATTTGCAGGGTTCTAAAATTTGTATCCACATCGGTAACAATGAGCCACAGACATCTATGGATGCGGATATAAAGTGGATATCTGCAGATTTTCAGGGCTCTACTTAAAGGTCTTTTCATGAACTGAAAGGATGGTTCCTGCTGAAGTTACCCATTGGGAGCTCAATTTTCCTACTCTGGGCACCCCTTTTTCTAATGTAATTCTGATGTTACCTCATTAGAATTTATGCACATTGTACACCCTATGGTTAGGACAGGTGTTAGAAAAATATAATCACTGGGAATCTTGTATGCCAAAAATTACTATGAATTTTTTGCAATATTACCACTTGGTACCTTTTTTTTCTGTAATCTTATGGCATCAGATTATTCTTTGGTCACTTGCTTATATGAGTATTTTTGTTTTAATCTTTAAGGCCAAAATGAGCTAAACTAAACTCTTGTAGGCCTCAGCCAAAGGTCTTTCATTTCATCCCTACTTACTTAGATACTTGATACATAATTATCTCTTCTAACTACTGATCAACTTTATACTTCTATAATGCTATAACTATTTAGCGTACAAAGATTGTATATGATGTAATGTTAGCTAAATATAACCACGCAATAAATGAACAATGAACTAAAATACAGGACCAATTCTGTGGGTGTGGAATGCTTTCAGCTTTCACTGACTTAGTGGGTGTGGATCGTTTATTTCTCTTTGACTTTTTTTTACAAACCTATAAACACTGAGGCTATGTCTATACTCCAGGCATATGTCTATACTCCTGTTTTGTGCAGGAGTTCTTGTGCAAAAGGTCTTGTGCAAGAGTGCATCCACACTGCCATGTGCTTTTGTGCAAGAGTGTCCATGGCAGTGCAGACGCTCTTGCATAAGAAAGCTCTGATGGCCATTTTAGCCATAGGGGTTTCTTGCACAAGAAACCCGTTGCCTGTGGACACTGCCTTCTTGAGCAAGAGGGCTTATTCCTCGTGGGGAGAGGAATAACTCTTGCACAAGAAGCCTTCTGTTCCGACGCTTTACTATAAATTGACTTGTGCAAGAATGCTCGTGCAATGTAGACGCTCTGCAAGTTTTTGTACAAGAATGGCCATTCTTGCACAAAAAGCCTGCAGTGTAGATGTAGCCTGAGAGATTTTAATGAGCAGAGCAAGACAAAAATGCAAATCAGGACCACAAGATTTTCAAAATAGGCACCCAAAAAAATCACTTTTGCAAAGCTTGGCCTAGGTGTGCAGTTGTACATGCATGCTAACTGACAGACTCACCAGGCCCCTAGGCAAGGTGTGGAGGAAGGGAATGCGGCTTTGTGCTCCTGGAAGGGGTGAGGCCTTAGGTGGAAGGGGTGGGACCAGGGTGGCCAGCCCTCAGCATCACCCGGACCATGCCACCCCCTCAGCGCCATCCGCAGTACGCTGCTTAGGGCTCTGTGCTAGATTGGCTCCAGTGGCAATTTAAAGGGCCCAGGGCTCAAGGCACTACCACTGCCTCGGGGCCCCTTTGCTCCTCCCTGTTGGTGGGCCTGTGTATGTGTGACTTCATTTACATTAACTAAATGGAAATTGCCAGGATGGGTAAGATGGGTAATTGTGTCCCCAGCCTGTTTGTCAGAAGCTGGAGATGGGCAACAGGAGATGGATTCCCTGGCATTGGCCATTGTCGGAAGACAGGATGCTCGGCTAGATGGACCTTTGGTCTGACCCGGTATGGCTGTTCTTATGTAAATGCAAATGTGGCCTATTAACCATTTGAATGCACAATTATCTGATTTGTTTATGCTCTCATAGTATTGGTGCATGTAGATCAGGCAAACACTTGAACATGCAGTTTTTGAAGACTTTTTGAAAAACTAGACTATTGGGGTTTTTTTTTTTAAATAATTATAATTTTGTACAAAACCAATATTTGTTGGAAGATGTGAGTGACTGATTAACTTGTTCTACTAATAGATATCTGTGGAGGGTAATGGAGTTTCACTTCTTTCTTGTTCATTTCTTGTCCTGGTCTCTGTGGTGAATTTTTCAAATGTATATAGGGCCTAAAAGTTTGAATCTCCCCCCCCCCTTTTCTTAAATTTCCTGATCTGAAAAAAAGAACATTTTATTTTTGTTGTAAATTTACTTTATAGCTATGTCTACACTGGCATGAATTTCCGAAAATGCTTTTAATGGAAAACTTTTCCGTTAAAAGCATTTTCGGAAAAGCGTGTCTAGATTGGCAGGATGCTTTTCCGGAAAAGCATTTTTTGCAGAAAAGCGTCCGTGGTCAATCTAGACACACTTTTCCGCAAAAAAGCCCCGATCGCCATTTTCGCAATCGGGGCTTTTTTGCTGAAAACAGAACTATGCTGTTTACACTGGCCCTTTCGGGCAAAAGTCTTTCGGAAAAAGACTTTTGCCCGAACGGGAGCAGCATAGTTTTTCCGGAAAAGCACTGATGATTTTACATGAGATCGTCAGTGCTTTTCCGGAAATTCAAGCGGCCAGTGTAGACAGCTGGCAAGTTTTTCCGGAAAATCAGATGATTTTCCGGAAAAACTTGCCAGTGTAGACACAGCCGTAGTGAAAACAGAAACTAGAAATGGTGAATGAGGACTCAGTCTTAGAAGACCTATTGAATCAGATTCTTTGCTGTGCTGAATTTTCAAATGGCACAGAGAGGAAGCTGGGAGCAGAAGAAAGAACATGGGTCTAAATCACCTTTCTGCTCCCTTGACCCTGGGTCTTTGCCTTTAGTGGGATTTAGGTAAAAATGATGCATGTGCCAAAGTGCTTTGCTGAATCAGGGCCCTGGTTTTTATTTCTCTGTGTCCAATCATTTCTTGTAGAGATGTATGCCAATAATATGAGCAGCCCACCAATGAAACAGTTCATTCATAATTCGGTTGATTACTGATTGTAGAAATATGTTCAAGCTTTAAACTATGTGTATGCAGTGTAGATTCTTAGACTACTATACGGTCTTCATATTTGAGCTAATCAAAAGCAACTGAAATGTTGAAAGAAAAATTCACAATCCTGTGTAACCCTTATTGCTGTTAAAGGAATGTAAAATAATATTGAGAGCAGGAGAGATTCCATCCCTGCTACTGACACAGACTTGCCTGCAGTCTCTCCTCACTTCCCCTCTGTGAAAACACACTATTGAGTCTCGCAGTATGCGTCTTGTGTGGCAGTGTAGCATTCACTGATAAATATTTGCAAAGCATGTTGCGTTCCTCTGATGGCAGATGAGATGCAAGTACAAAGTATTATCGCTTCCACTCAAGAAATCCAGTAAAAACAAATATTGTTCTTGTTATATAGTCAAAAAGCTCTCGGACTATTGCCACTATCAGCCATTTGGGCAAAGATTTCAGCATACTAACATGCAATGCTAAACTGCTCAGCCCCTTGGCTTTCAGCTGCTTCTCTTTTCTCATCTGTCCATTTGTTTTAAATAGATGGCAAGACCCCTGGGGAAGGGCCGCATCACTTATTTGTCTGTGAAGTGCTTAGTGCAGCACCCAACGCTGGAGAAATAATAGAGTTAGAATGTGAAAATGTAAAAAATATAACACTGGGTAATTGTGATCAAAACCCTGGAAAGCTCTTAAATTACACTTGCACACGAGTGGATCAACCATTGCTAAAACATGGCATTTCATAACAATGTTCCCTAGAAATATCTTAGAGCTTGTTTGCACAAATACTTTGTTTTTGGTCCGCTGGGCGGTAAATCTCCCCCCTCTAGCCCACCATGCACTAACTGACAACGTAGACCGGCAGTGGTGGGTGGGGAGGGAACCTAATGCCCGAGGGCTGAATCTGGCCCCCTGCTTGCCTGAATCCAGCCCTCAAGGCTAGGGGTTCCCCTCCCCCCAGCTTTGGGGAGCCAGTGTTGCTACTCTAGCCCTGCAGCCCTCTCCCACCCAGACTCCACACTGCCCTTCACTCCTGCATCCTACCTCCTGCCCAGTCCTCCCACTCCCAGCCTGTTCCTATACCCAACCACCCTCCCGGACCCACCAACCCCCAATCCACTTCTGCAACCTCCACACCCCAAGTCCATTTCCCGGCAGCCCCTTTCCACAAACTTAGCTCCTTATTTTTGGCCCCACCCCAGAGCATGGGGGGGGGGCACAATAAAATCTACTAGCCTGGCCCCCCCTAGGTTCTGATACAGGCTAACATGGCTACCCCTCTGATGCTTTGTAATTTTACAGTGATAGTTCCTATATAAAAGCTTCAGAGGGGTAGCCAAGTTAGTCTGTAACAGGAAAAACTTAAAAACAACAAATAGTCTAGTAGCATCTTAAAAACTAACAAAACATGTAGATGGTATCATGAGCTTTCGTGGGCACAGCCCACTTCAGATGACCGGTCATCTGAAGAAGTGGGCTGTGCCCACATAAGTTCATGATACCATCTACATGTTTTGTTAGTCTTTAAGGTGCTACTAGACTATTTGTTGTTTAAGTTCATATATAGTTTAGAATGACTTTTGTCTCTGTATTCTTCTGTCTTAACGCCTCTGACTTTGTAACTAAAACTGAGGGAAAGAGGTAGAGAAATTTTCCATTGGTTCTCCATTTGTGAGAATGAAATCTGCATTAAAGATTGTGGGTGAAATCCTGTCTGTCTTAAAGTTATTGGCAAAAGTCCCAGTGACTTTGATAGAGCTAGTATTTCACCTGATGTTTGATTTCTCTGACAGGTGAAAAGTTTTGACTGGGACCGTAAGGAAGAAAATAAGCTGGGCTTTCTTGAAAGTCTGTTTTTGTTTGTTTGAGTGTCAGTTTTGCTATCAATACAGATGAAATTAAAAAAAATTGTTTGTGGACCCTGTCATTTGAATAACAGTTTAACAGAATTTCTTATTTATGAATCCCATAGGAAGTGGTTTTAGAAAGAGAGAGGCCTTGTTCCTCAAAAGTATGTAGGTGCCTGACTTCCACTGTTACCCTCGTGTGGGGGGCCTTGAAGTGAACTCTTGTGGCTGTCTCATGCAGTGCCTGTGCCAAGGGAATCCTTTTCCAGTTGGACACTAGATTGGTGGAGCTCCTTTACACAGCTCCAGTTTTTTTACCAGAGGTAAACGGGTTGGAATGAGACCCAGGCTCTTACCCCATAACACCCTGGATTATATTTACAGTTGCTCAAAGATACAGTTTCATTGTGGAGTTTTCTTACTCCTTTTTATAGGCGGATATTTTTATTTTTAGGGATCACTTCTGCCCCACTTACTTCCCTGGGATTGTGCCAGGATTATAAATCAGGGAAGAAAGTAACCTTTGTTCTCAACTTTCTGATAAATCTATTCCAGGGAAGGCTCATAAAATAGATATTTAATTCTTGTTTAAAACCACAGTTTTAAAAAAAAATGTCCCTGAGATTTTGATTTTTTTTGGCAGAAATTCCAGTGCTGAATATTTTGTCTGAAAACCATAGTTTTAGGTGTTCAATTTTTTCTATGGAAACATTAACAAATGTTGCCAAAAAAGCTGACAGCTTTTGCAAAAAACATTGTTTTTTTGATAACTGCTTTTCAGTAGGTTTTGGTGCGGAAATTTCCATTGGTTCTACCACAGCACTGCTTGATTGTCCTCTTTTGCAGTAGCATAAATGAGGAATAATCACCAGTTTAAAAACTGGTGTAGCTGAGAAAAGCACCACACCAGCTGACTCTCCGATAATAGTTGCATGTTTCTCCCGGAATATGTATGAGGATGGTGCATAATGAAACACACACTCTAGGGTCCATAGAAGCATCTAATCTTTCAGCACTTGTTAGGAATGGCTCTGCTAACAGATCTGGTAAAGATTTACCTTTGATAAAGGGGTGCATGTTGGAAATATATCCAATCACTTTGACACTGTTTTCCTGACAAGTGGCTCTCACTCCCTGCTGTGCTACGTCATACAATAAAGATAATTACATTTCTTATGATGTATTGCCGGTCAAAACCTAAGCTCATTTAGAAATGAGATTGCTACAGTTGCTCTAAGATATTATCCCTGCTGGGAAAAGCTGACACTTAGCACAGTGAGTTTCAGCTGGATCTCAAGTCTAATAGCTGATAGTTCTGTGGTACGAAACATGTGTTCGTGTAGAAAGGCAGGGGCATCAGAATGGTGACGGGAGTGAAGTCATGGCCCTATTGAAGTCAATGGCAAAACTCCCATTGATGTCAGTGGGGTTGGAATTTCAACCCAGATGAGGAAGTAGTAAACGCTGGCAGACTTGTATGATGTTATCTGGGGTGCTTTCTGTTTATTCCGGGAAAAACAGCTGGGAGAAGTAAGGGGAGGAGATGAGAGGGGCCAGAGAATGCAATGGTTATGTGGTTAGTTATATTAATAGTCAATTATTTGAAGAGAAACACTAAAGACCTAGTGTATGCAATGTGTCTGTCATCTCCAGAGTGCTTAACAGAATTAGCCACCTGGCATCAGCGTTTCTTTAAAATTGTAGAAGCCCATTTCGGGAAATGCTTCATCATAATTTAAGGTTACTTTCAACAGCAGGAGAGAGCTTTACAGGTAATTTTTAGCACCTACTCTGTCATCTCATTTGAGCATGCCTGCTGTCTGTCAGTATTGCCAGTTCCCCTGGCGCATACTGTGGTAACAACTTTGCCTGAGGACATTCCTTAGAAATTAGTTAAACTCTGGTGGTAGCTGAAAGATGTTTAGAAGCAGTTACAGGGGACAAAAAAAGTGTGCACAATTAATTAATAGCATTTCTTTTTTGACTGGGCCATAATCTTTATGAGGCCGTGTGTGTTCTGAGGGAAATTCAGATGCAAGCCGGCTTGTGGTGGAATTAAAATGGTCTGCTCTGAAGCTGCACGTGGATTTCAAATACAAGGCATGAGACATGCTCGGGTTTTGACCATCTGAGGCTGGTGAACACTCCGTGAAGTTCTAACTTGACAGTAATTTATTCAGCAAAAAGTTCAGGAGGCTGCTTTGCTTTGGGGACCCAGGCATTGCTGAGGAAAACACCTTTGTGATGCGCAGCCTGCCACAGGCTTGCCAAATCAAGTCCTAGTTCTGTCACCCCTAAACAAGTGCACTCTGTTTAAATGTGGGGTTGGGCAGGAAGTGACTTGCTAGCATCCTGGCATCCAAAACAGCCCATTGAATAGGATTTGGTTAAAAGGTGAGTTGCAAAGTGAGGAGAATCTTCAGTGCTTCGATTTAACTAGCTGCGCTGCACACATCAGAAGCAGGAGTTGTGCTGCCAGTTGTTGAGGTTGCTGGAATACACAGTCCTGCAGGCTTCAAAACAAGAGCGAAGCGGGGAATAGTTTTCCCACCCTGCACAGTTTGAAAATTCTAGAAATCTTTTCCCATCCGAAATCAGGACTACTTTTTTTTTTAACAGCTTTGTCAAGTTACCCTTCTTCCCTCTCAATTCCAAGAGACAAGGCGGCAGAACTGACCTTTTAAGAATAGCAAGAACGTGGCCCGGGAGATTTGGATAAAAACCCAGGGAGGGAAAAATCAAAATCTTGAAAAGTTTTGCAAATCAAGGGGAAAGTTTGGATTGACTGAAATATTTTGCTGTAGTGATTCCAAAACCTTAAAAAAAACCCATCCTTTTGCAAAAAGTTTTTATTTCAAGGATTAGCATTAACCCTACCCCTCCAAAAAACAAACAAAAAACCAAGCAGTTGAAAAATTCCTCCCCAGTTGAATTTAGAACTTGTATAGTAATGCCATCTGCCAACTGTGCCGATTGGCTTCCCCTACAAGAGGAACAAATGGGTGAGGTGAGAGTAGAGGGAAGGCTAAGAACTACTATACAGGCCTCGGAGAGCAGGGCTGTAATTCCTCTTCCCTTTCCACTTTGGCTAAAAGTTCACACAGTTTTGATTTGTTTTCCCGTGTGTGATTATATTAGATGGAAGTGAAACCAAACCCTACCCTTTGGAGTGTTCTGATTATTCTGATGCCACACAGAAGTAGTAAAATTGATTCTACTGTCTTACTGGCGCAGTAGACATCCATGTAACATCGGTAGTATCTCTACTTTCTTTATATTCTGAGAAGGGGCCACATTGATTTAATTCTAGTTGGAAATATTTTCTGTGCAATAAGACCCAAGAAGAAAATTCTTATCCCTCGAACAAGAAGTGAAGCCCAAACTTACAGGGTTCAGCATCTCAGTTCATTTAAATGATGAGAAGCTGATTTGCAGGTGTGGTCAAGTCTAAGCTAGTTTAGAAGTCTCACAGGAGCAGCCTGGCTTTGAAATCTAGTTCTTGCTTCTGACTGGGCCAATGTAACCCTTCAGCTGTGCTTCTCGTCCTGGCTGGGCTGTGGATAAATGGGTGAAAAGAAACATGAAGGAAACTAAATTATCTAAATCTCCCGGGCCACGTTCTTGCTATTCTTAAAAGGTCAGTTCTGCCACCTTGTCTCTGGGAATTGAGAGGGAAGAAGGGTAACTTGACAAAGTTGTTTAAAAAAAAAAAGACAGTAAAAAGTTGTGGGAAGAGCTGGGAGGAACCGGAGTAATTAATATGTATATGACTTTGAATGACATTTGTATATGACTGAATGAGCTATTCTCGTTCCTCTGTCAAACCGCCTCTGCCTGCATGTGTATTAATGGCCAACATTTGGCACATCATCTTGAATTTGTACGGCATGCTGTCTTGCGCAGGGACCAGGTATTGGGAGAGACAAAGTGCATTTCTAAGTTCTAAAGTATAATACACGATAAGTGTAGAATTCAGAGAGGCCTGAGCCAAAACTCCAGAGTTTGGAAATTTAGAGCTGGACTTTGTGGCTAGCCTAGCTTCTATAAAGATCCAAACCAAATCCCCAAATCAGGGGCTGTGATCTTTGCAAATCTAAAGTCCTCTCTGCTTAAAAAAGGCTGCATTTGAATTTTGGAGCAGAAATTTGATTTTTTTTTTAAATTTGAACCAGTTTGCTTGCCCCACCTAATGTTATAGTAGCATCCTCCACAATGTGTTAGTGTTGTCCAAACATAGAGCGATTCAGTCCCTGTCTCTAAGGGTATGTCTACACTACCACCCCAGTTTGAACGAGGGTGGTTAATGTAGTCATACGAACTTGCAAATGAAGCCCGGGATTTGAATTTCCCGGGCTTCATTTGCATGTTGCCGGGCGCCACCATTTTTAAATGTCTGCTAGTGCGGACTCCGTGCCCGCGGCTACACGCGGCACGAACTAGATAGTTCGGACTAGGCTTCCTATTCCGAACTATCTGTACGCCTCGTTCCACAAGGCGTACAGATAGTTCGGAATAGGAAGCTTAGTCCGAACTATCTAGTTCGTGCCGCATGTAGCCGCGGGGCACGGATTCTGCACTAGCGGACATTTAAAAATGGCGGTGCCCGGCAACATGCAAATGAAGCCCGGGAAATTCAAATCCCGGGCTTCATTTGCAAGTTCGTATGACTACGTTAACCACCCTAGTTCGAACTGGGGTGGTAGTGTAGACATACCCTCAGAGCTTCACATCGCGGGAGACAGGAAACAAAGGAATGGAAGAGGAGATGGATGAAACAGACAATCTTTTATTTTAAGCTGTGCCTTAAACTTCTACATAACACCGCAAACACAATCCATGTCTAATTTAAAAACCAGTAGTCCTGTGCCACCTTAGAGACTACAGAAATATATAGGACCACAAGCTTTCGTGGGTAAGACCCACTTCATCAGATGAGTTGGATGTTTAATTTATTCACTTAAGTTGGCTAACACATTTTACTTTTCTAGAATTTCAGGGACACTGTCCCTAAAATGTATTTTTTCTGATTAAAAGCTTTAAGTGGGACTTTATATTAACATATAGAAACCCCATATTTTTGTGGGGTGATGGAAATATTTTCCTTTTCATGTGCTACAGAAGCCACATTACTGTGGAGTGGCAGGGCCACCTAACAGACATCATGTTCAATATATTTCATGTCTGCAAAATGCAATGGTTTTCTTCCCTCCTCCCCTGCTTTCTTGGATTTCCAAAATGTCTATATCGTGGGCAAATATGCATTTCAGTAGGGCCTGAAATGAACATTGCTTGCACAACTCAAATCCAATAGACGGTGAGATGTGAGAAGATAAGTGAAGGCACTGTATTAGTAAACATTGTGGTGAACTTAAAAAAGCCATAAACTTTAAATCTTTAACAGACCTGAAGTCAGCAATTTATAATGTTTGTTTGCACTGGAGATTACATGGGCTGCTAAAATTGGGACTGGGCAGGAAGGATCTCCCAGCAGATTGGATACACTTGGGAAATCCAGGTTCAACTGACTGCTCTGCCACAGACCTCTTATGTGACTTTGGGCAAATTACTTAGTCTCTTTTAGCTTTAGTATCCCATCTGTAAAATGGGAATACAACTTCCCTGCCTCACACGGGTATTCTAAAGATAAATACATTAAAAGCTTGAGAGGTGGTTGGCCATGGGGCCAAGCAGCAATGGTGCATTATCAGAGACAGGAAAAGCCTTTATTTCACTGTTTGGAAATTTGAAGTGGATTCTTTTGGTGCACACTAGGAATTCACATCGGTTCTTGTCCAGTGCTATCTGAAATCAAGGCCAGTCCCTTGCATAGCTGGGGCCTACAGCTGTTATTTCCTAATTATCTTTGTTTAAGGGCATGGTGATGCATTGACAGCATTGTCTGATCTGAAACAGGGCCTTACGTAAAAGTAATGTCATGCTAATTGATAATGACTCCCTCCTACCCACATGTAAGGATAGAGTCTAAGGTAGACATTAAATAACCACTTCAGAATAAAATTCTAACATATCCAGATACTAAATATGCAAAAGTCAAAGTACTGCTGTAAAACCATAATAATTGCAACAAATTTCTTATGTGCCGGGTGAATCTTCATAACGTGGCCACCCAGGATAGGCAAGTTTTGACAGCTACTTTGTTTGGATTTTATCTCTCTGACGCACTTTTGCCCTGTATTATGAAATAAGTAATACCAGTCTCTTCTGCTGCCCAAAAGGGAGGGCCCATTACTAGCGAGGTGTTTTACAGAGTTGCCTTGATGTTTCAGTTAAGATACTGGCGTGAAAAGGAAGAGATTCAGCTTGTGCTTCATGAGGGATCTTAGGGTACTGAGACTAATCCTGTTGTTATATGTACTATCCAAGTCAGCCATTACTGAAACGTCACTTTCCCATGAGTTCTGTGCTGCTGATGCCTGGGGAAATTGCACAGTGTGTGTTCAGAGCTGAAATTGATTTGCATTTAGTCCAGCTGTGGCTAACCTGCGGCTCACGAGCCGCATGCAGCTCTTCCTCCCCCCACAAAAGTGAGGCTCGTGAAGCCGCCCTGCACCCCTGAAAATGGCCCCCGCATCTTAACAAGTTACCCAATATTTCGAAATATTTTTTTGAAATAATGGGCATGCTATTTCGGCATTCCCCATAATCCTCGTTCCACGAGGGTTAAGAGATGTCTCGAAATAGTGAATTATTTCAAAATATGGCAGTGTGTAGGTGTGACAAATTTCAACATGAGCTATTTTGAAATAGATTCGAAATAGGATACGTTATTTGCGCAGCATCAATTGCATCTCTTATTTAGAGTTTAGGATGCTGTGTAGATGAATCCTTAGGCCAATAGAAGATGGTGTTTTGTTTGTTCTGTCAGCTTAGTACTTCATGATTGCTCTGCTCACATGCACCTCCGACAAGGAAAAGCTTTTCCAGTTCTTTCTAGTTTGTAAATTTGACACTGCTGCTCCTGTCAATGTTTGGACAAAATACACAAGGGGTATGTCTACACTACAAAGTTAGTTCGAACTAACAGACGTTAGTTCGAACTAACTTTCATAGGCGCTACACTAGCGCTCCGTTAGTTCGAATTTAATTCGAACTAACGGAGCGCTTAGTTCGAACTAGGTAATCCTCATTCCACGAGGATTAAGCCTAGTTCGAACTAGCTAGTTTGAATTAAGGGGTGTGTAGCCCCTTAATTCGAACTAGTGGGAGGCTAGCCCTCCCCAGGTTTCCCTGGTGGCCACTCTGGCCAACACCAGGGAAACTCTACTGCCCCTCTCCCGGCCCCGGACCCTTTAAAGGGGCACGGGCTGGCTACGGTGCCCGTGCCAGGTGCAAGCCTGCCAGCACCCAGCCAGCAGACCCTGCACCTGGCACGGATCGAGCCACCCACCCGATGCCCCCCAGCCCTCCTCCTCTTCCCGGGATCAGGCTGGCGGCTCCCGGGAGCTTGCCCGGGACCGCAAGAGGCAGGCACCCGCCTGGGCTAGTGCGGACATTGTGGACCTTGTCCACGATCTCCACGCTAGGCACAGGAAAGTGGCCGGCTTGGGCAGGATAGCTGCCAGCCTGGCCACCCAGGAGCAGGTGTGCAAGAGAATCAAGGGGGTCCACTGAGACCCCCGACTCTGAGCCCTGAGCTTACAATGGCCATCCTGGGTCAGACCAAAGGTCCATCTAGCCCAGTAGCCTGTCTGCTGACAGTGGCCAACCCTAGGGACCCTGGAGGGGATGGACCAAAGACAGTGACCAAGCCATTTGTCTCATGCCATCCCTCTCCACCCTTCCACAAACCTTGGGCAGGGACACCACTCCTACCCCCTGGCTAATACCACTCCATGGACCCAACCTCCATGACTTGATCTCACTTCCCTTTAAACTCTGTTCCAGTTCTAGCCTTCACAGCCTCCTGCAGCAAGGAGTTCCACAGGTTGACTCTTTGCTTTGTGAAGAACAACTTTCTGTTACTAGTTTGAAGCCTGCTACCCATTCCTTTCCTTTGGTGTCCTCTAGTCCTTCTTTATGGGAACTAATGAAGAACTTTTCTGTATGCACCGTCTCCACCCAACTCCTGCTTTTAGAGACCTCTATCCTGTCCCCCCTCCGTCTCCTCTTTTCTAAGCTGAAAAGTCCCAGTCTCTTTAGCCTCTTTTCATATGGGACCTGTTCCCAACCCCTGATCATTTTAGTTGCCCTCCCCTCTTCCCCTCTCCCACCTCCTTTTCCCAGTCTCCTCCAGTTTTGTTCAATAAAGACAGATTCCATTTTGGAAGACACGTTATCTTTATTTTGTACATCAAGAAGAGGGGCTAGGGAAGGGTAAGTGGAAGGAGGTGAGGGAGGAATGGGGTACGCGCCCCCGATGGGGAGGACTGGGCTGGCTCTGTGGGCTTCTGGAGGTGGAAGCTCTCCTACAGCCCCCCCAATTGCCCCCTCTCTCCAGATGGCAGCCTGCGGCAAGTGCAGCCGGGCTGATGGCCGAGTGCTGTGATGTGCCCAGTGTGGGCACTCAGGGCACTCCAAGCCAGGACTGCTTTGCAAGCGGGGCACCCCTGAGAACTGTCTGTCCGGGGTGGGGGTTGGGACCCTTTAAGCACAGCCCTTGGCTAGCCTGAGACAGCATCTCCACGCTCTAAGTCCTCCTCTGATGCCCTGCCGGCACTGCTTCCGGCCATCCTTAACCCCGCTTCAGGGTCCACTTAATGTGGACTTGCTAGTTCGAATTAGCAAAACGCTAATTCGAACTAGTTTTTAGTTCTAGATGCGTTAGTTCGAATTAGCTTAGTTCGAATTAACTAATTCGAACTAAGTTAGTTCGAATTAGCGCTGTAGTGTAGACATACCCAAGATGAGCAACAACACCAGATAAACAAGTTGAAGGTAAATGCTCTCTACACATGTATCCTGATTTATAACGTAAATGCCTCCATTAAAATTTACTTGAGTTTACCACAGGGTTTTAAGTAATGTTATTAAGACTGAAGCTTCTTAGGAAAATGAAGCCTGTTTTTAGCCCAGACATGCAATTAGGGGAATTAGTAACATGATACGTCATCTTCAAGAAAGCACAGATACCTCAGTCAGAAACCTCAGGCAAGCCTTCTTCTGTAAGGAGATTCAGCTTGCACAACCTGTGTTTGGCTCTCTCTTGCAAGTCTTTCAGTTCACGTTAAGAAATAATGAGACCACCGTCAAACCGTGGAAGGGTTTCTGCCCGTGTGGGCAAGCTTTCAGTGTTCACAAGGCAGGGTGTGCTCTTCTAACGGATTTAGCATCATCCCGCTGGTAGGGGGCAAAGAAAGCATTCTCCGAATGTTCATGTGCAGCAGAGCATGAGGCATCTGCTCTGGTCTGAAAGAAATGCAGATTGTAATTCACAGACCGTTCCTTATTGAGATTCGGGTGAGCTCAGGATTTTGTTAATGGCCCTTGTGGGGTAAAGATAACTGGTTTCTGAACACTGCTGTTTAATTTCCCGATTCCAAACTTTTTATGGAACCTTCTAATACTCGGGGGAGGAGGTGGCCCAGCAGAGGAAAAAGCGGCCATATTGACATAGGCAGAGTAGAAACGCACATGAATGGGTCATTAAAGCGGCAACACCAGGAATGTTTCTGCTGCGGTGGGATTCACATGCAGGTAGGCAACACGCCTGTCTCCTAAATATGCCAGGAGGGTTGGTAGAACTGGTAGAACTGGCGTTCTTTGCGGGTAGCCAAAGTCCACCCCTGGAAAGCTGAGGAGGGGGAACTCAGTCGCCCTCCGGCCCCCTGCTGCAGCCATGGCGCTCCTGGCTCCTCCCCCAGCCTCAGCCCTCAGCGACAGCTGTGGCTCAAGCACCCATTCCCAGCCCTTCCCTCTGCCACGGTTCCAGTCCCAGCCCTGGCTCCGCTTTCGGAGCCAGACCTACCGCCAGCTGTGGCCCTCTTACCACTCTCTGTATCCTCCCTCAAGATCGGCATCCCCAGCTCCCAGGCAAGGATAGGGTAAAGGGGGACATGACACTGAAAAATTTGGGAGCCACTTCACAGCCCAAATATTTCAGTGGACTGAGGAGGGATTGAGAAGGTAAAGGCCGCCGGCCCCCCTTTTGAAGACCACCCCCACTCTATTGGGGGGGAGGGTCACATAGGCTGATATTTGGAGGCCTGACTGGTAGGACCTAAATTTGGTTAGTTCAGAAAGTCAGTGCCCTCAAGAGAAGATGAAGAGCTGGTTCTAAGGAGTGCCAGCAGGAGCCTGCACAATATTCAGGATGCCAATTCCTTACAGGTCAGTCCGTGATTTTAAAATGTCTCTGTGTATCTGTGCAGCCATTCATTATGTACACCGTAGAAATAACCTTTAGAAATTACCTTCCTCACACACTAGCTGCAAGGCTATGGCTAGATAGATAGATAGATAGATAATATAAAAAGTACTGCTCTCCAATCTGAACCTTTGTGTTTTCACTTGCACTTGGAAAAGGAATCCGGGCAATCAAACAGGAAACCAGGCTCTTAGACTCCCAGCTCCGGTTTGTAGCTACAGAAGTTGGGGTAGTTCAGATAAGCAGGCATCTAAACTTTTAGATCGGTGACTGTAACCGGAAAACGGAACTTGCTAAGGCAGAGGTGGGCAAATACCGACCCGCGGATTGGATCTTGCCCACCCAGCATTTCTCTCCTGCCAGACCAGCTGATTAGCAGAGTGTTCAGATGCCCCTCCCGTGCCTTGCTCCGCCCTGCAGCCCAGCTGTTCCCAGGATTCTCCAGTGAGCGGTGCAGAGCAGTGGGGGGGGTGGAGAGGCACGGGGAGGGCTGAAGTCAAGGTGCCGCTGTACCCCATCTCTGCAGAGAAGGTGTTGAGGAGGGTCAGGGAGAGGGAGACACACAGTGGAGTTGCTCCAGTTTAAAGAATGGACGGTAGCTGTAAGTAACGCAGAGGAACGCCCATCTTCAGAGGCAGTGACAGGGGCTGGATCACTTGAAGATTACCTGTTGTGTTCATTCCCTCTGGGATACCTGGCATTGGCCACCATCAAAAAACAGGATACTGGGCTGAATGGACCTTTGCTCCGTATGGCTGGTCTTATGTACAGCTTGTGCCCAGGATAACCTCCCCCATAATACAAGCATGCCAGAGAGCACAGAACAAAAGAACAGCCATACTGGGTCAGACCAAAGGTCCATCTAGCCAAGTGTCCTGTCTGCCGACAGTGGCCAATACCAGATGCCCCAGAGGGAGAGAACACAACAGGTAATCCTCATGTGATCCCTCCCGTCACCCACTTCCAGACAAACAGAGGCTAGAGACACCATTCGTACCCATCCTGGCTAATAGCCATTGATGGACCTAACCTCCATTAATCTATCTAGCTCTTTTTTGACCCTGTTAAAGTTCTAGCCTTCACTGCATCCTCTGGCAAGGAGTTCCACATGCTAACTGTGCGCTGAGTGAAGAAAAACTTGGGCTGTTAGCCATGTCTTCACTGCTGTTGTTGCCTTGCTTACTCCCATGCTTATTCACATAAAGATGACATGATTAGGCTCTACAAGCATCAGGGTGGAATTATTTGGAAATGAATGAACACTACAAAAAAAAAAGGATTGGGTACCATGAAATGGCATATGAAGCAGGAAGAAGGATGCTCCATTGCAGTTTTTTTGTGTGTTCTGCTGCTAAAGAAATGATGCAACATTTGGGAATCCCACTACACTGCATGGAATCTTTTTTTATATAGGGTTTTTTTTTCAGTGACCAATTTTGGATAAAGGGCAACCGCAGAAATATTACACCAAAGCAACGGCAGTGGGTGGCAAATTTCTCTGTTGCCACAAATATCCCTTTTCTACTTACAGATCCAGATTGAATGCATTTTTGTTTTGTTTAATCCTCAATCAGTCACAACTGAGGTTGCAATTAAAAACTGGTTGGTTTACCAATTTTCCCAATCAAAAAATGCCTTCTGCCTCTTGCCAAAATATTTCATTTCCCATCACGATGTTCCCACATCCCCCTGAGTATATCCTGACAGCTCAAATCAACTCAGGCAACAGAGCCATACTATGGTATCTGTGAAGTCACGTGTAGATAAAGTAAGTTTATAAGTCAAATGTGGATTAATGGATGTAAGCACTGGGAGCAAAATGGGAACAGTGAATAAACTACATATTGCCAAGTTCTAAGGAGGAACATAGAAAACTAGCTATTCTTTTTCACTTTTTGCAGATTTCCCATTTTATTAATGTGCAGAGAAAATAAGTCCTTGTTTATACTTACCTGGAGGTTGAATTAAGATACGTAACTCTAGATACGTTAATTGTGTAGCTGGAGTCCACGCATCTTAACAAGACCTTTAGCTCCATCTCCATACTGGGAGGTTGATGGGAGGAAATGCTTCCATTGACTTCCCTCACATCTCATGAATTGACAGGAGTGCCCTCAGCATTCGATTTAGCAGGTCTTTGCTAGACCCGCTAAATCAAACTCTGGAAGATCGACCGCTGCCGTGTCAATCTCTCTTCAGCTTCTGTGTTGTGCCTTAAGTATTAGTTTCATTTTGCTTGCTGCTAAGTATTATACAGCTATAGAGCACCATGACTTCATGAATATAGTTGGGTTTTTATGTGATATGGGTTTTTAAAAAATTTAATAGAACTCCCCCAACACATGCACACTTTTTTTCAGTGGGAATCTTATTCTCTATGCTCTTCTGTTGGTCCATAATTTTGAGGAAACAAAACATAAATGCGATGCTATAAAGTAATAACTGAGAGGAAGGTTAAGTTGCTCGACTGCAGCGCCGTTGAGCTACATTCATTCAGTTTCTGGCTTGGCCACAGGCTTTGTGACACCTTTGGAAAATCACCGTGACTCTGTTTCCTTTAGTAAGTTAGGCTATGTCTAGACTGCAAGCCTCTTTCGAAAGAGGCTCTTTCGAAAGATACTTTCGAAAGAGCCTCTTTCGAAAGAGAGCGTCTAGACTGCACGTTGAACTTTCGAAAAAGCGGCTTGCTTTTTCGAAAGAAAGCATCCAGTGAGTCTGGATGCTCTCTTTCGAAGAAGCCCTATTTACATTGAAGAACGCCTTCTTTCGAAAGAGGAACTTTCGAAAGAAGGCGTTCTTCCTCGTGAAATGAGGTTTACCGCCATCGAAAGAAAAGCCGCGTTCTTTCGATTTAATTTCGAAAGAACGCGGCTTGAGTCTGGACGCAGGGGAAGTTTTTTCGAAAAAAGGCTACTTTTTTCGGAAAAAACCCCTGAGTCTGGACACAGCCTTAGGGATAATAGTGTTGTCTTTCTCTCTGCTTCTGGTCTATAAGCTTTGGTCCTGAAAAGATTTCAGTGTGATTAACTCCAAACTTGTGAGCAGATCCATTGAGTTAACATGTGTGTAAGTCTTTGCAGTCAGGAATTAAGGCCTAGATCCTCTGAGGTATTTTATATTTTGTTTCCATGGGTGCTAGGTTCTCAAATAGCTTTGGGGGCCTGAGTCTTAGACCATAGACTCTTTGTGCCAGGGACAATCTCATTATCAGATAATGGTAGAGTGCCTAGAGCACTAGAACCCTGATTTTTGGGTTGGGATCTCTCGGGGCTATTGTAGTACAAATAAATAGTAACATCATGCTGCTGGTTGGAGACCTCATAAGGTAAGATTTCAGAGCATTGCTTTGTATTTTGGCTACCAAACGTCCCTTGAATTTAATGGGCATAATCACCCATCTTAATCTCTGAAAGTTGTTTTGAAAGCGTACCCCTGCATAATGTCAAGCTTCAGTCCAGCAAATGTTTGCACAGTAGAATAATAAAGCCCCTGAAAGCAAAAGGCTACGGGACTGGATGAAATCCAGCAATGCTTGTGTGTCATTCGAAGGCTGTGCGTGGCTCAAGTGCAGTTTAACTAGCTGCAAATTTCTGAGATTAGCACATAGTGAAACTGGGATATGACTAAAACAAAGCTGTTCCAGGAGTACCTAATGCCTGGGAGATAGGAAAATAATTTTAGTGAGGCCCTGAGTTTGTTGCTTAACCCTGGATTTTATGCAAGGTGGATCTTGCTTTAGTTTGTACGTTCTTTCGGATTCAGAAGTGTTAATTTTCCTGGCTTCTCTAGTCTGGCAGTTTGTTGGTAAGCTTAATGATGAATTCCTTTTGCCATAAATGTAACGGGAGATATGCCCTTGCTTACGCCCCTGCAGCCTCTGCTGAATTCTGCTTATCATGTAAATGAGAACAGAATTGAACTTCATGATAATACTTTGCTGACATTTATTTATCTGTGTTCTAAAAAAGAAAACATTGCCCCAGCTGCCACTCTGTCTCATTGTACGTATTAAGCGTTCGAACGATAAGTACGTAAGTACAAAACAGTCATCTTTAGTTGCGAACTTGGACACACTCATGCCCCTGCACTATAGAGGAAGCTTGCACGCTAACCTTGTGTGAGTGACCTTATTTGTGTTAATGTTTCCCCTGAATGTAATGTAACCTCAGTCATTACACAGGGATTGACCCAAAGCCCTTTGGAGTCTATGGGAAGACTCCCAGGGTGGATTATGTGAGTGAGTCACTTTTGGCACATGTACGAAATTCACCCCTTGTGACTTCCCAAGATTTTGGATTGGGCTCTAAATAATATACTCTTACAAAATCAATGCAAAACTTTCAAAGATCTGCAAAAATGTATATAATCCCGTTAATCCTGAAAATTTTGGAATTGCCCATTCTGATACCTGCGGAAACTTACCTGATCTGTTTATAGACATCAGTAGGTGGTCTGTGGATACATTTTTATTTTGATATTCTACCCATTGTGTAGATTCAGAAGTGTTGTCTCTTGGTATATTTTACTGCAGGCCAGTGAATGTTCTGTTTTCATCTCTTGAAAGGTATGTTTTGGATGAAGATAATCCCCTCTGGGAGAAGATTTAGTGGGATGTTTTTGGGTTAGGGTGCTGGTCTAGAGAACTGTCCCTCTGTTAATTGAGATAGCAAGTTTGCACAGGTAAAAACTGCACTACCGCAGTGCTTTCATGCTATCCATCTTGTTTCAAGTATTTTGGGTCTTCTAGTTTGTGGAAATTTTGAGTACAATAATGCCATCAGAAATTGATTGTTACACATATATCTCATGGTTTTGGCACAGCACCCCAAAGCAGGTGCAGAAGACTATCCACAGCTGTCTTTTTGCACTGCTGCACCTTTTTGTGCTGGTCTGTTGTTTGCTTACAGTGGTGGTCTTGCATTAGGATCCTCCCATGTGCTTTGAGGGGTGGGAGATGAATCCAACTTTGCCCTCACAATTACAGACACAATGATGGAGGGAAAGCTAATCTCCTCTCACCTACTGTGGGGCTGATTCCAGGGTCTGGAGGACTGATCTGTAATGTGATGAACAGTGCCACCCTTTGGTGACAGTGCTCAAGAGTTTAATGAGCACTAGTGTGTGTGTGTGTGTGAAAGAGAGAATATATGCCTATGTGTGTATTTTCCTGCTGAGTTAATTGATTCTTTCTACAATGTTTCCTTCTAGGAGCCAGAGATGAGGCCAAAATAGTATTGTGAATAAGTGCATATATCTGTTTATAATCTATGTATATATTTTAGAGTGCATCTGTCAGTCAGTCTGTGAATCTGTTTGTTCAAGAACTCTTCCTAAATAGTAAATAGTAAGCCATCGCATTTGGGATGCAGTTTCCTCTTATCATAATGTAAAGCCAGGTCAGGGTTTGGTTATGCCAGGAAAATGAGAAGTACTGGGAATGGGACTGTTTTCCAGAACATGGAAAGGGAGGGGACTGCTGTTTGGAGGGATGTGATACTGTGGAGGGACCACAGGGGGCAGCAAGTGCAAGGGAGAGCTCTATTGCAAAGTGACCACTGGGAGCAACTGGGAGAGAGATGGCCCTGGATGGTGGGGAGGGATGGAAGGAGAGAAACTACCTCTGCCAACTAGGGGTGGGAAGTGAAAGCCCAAGTTGGCTGGAGGAGGGAGAGATGGCCCCTGCCGACCTGGAAGAGAGAACTGGGGTGACAGAGAAGGCGTCTGCTGGCCAGGGGGCTGGGAGGCGACTCAGAACAACAAACAAATCATGCAGAACTTGCGTTCAGTAAAACACAATGATGACAACAAAACTTGCTGGTTTAGATATAACAAAACTTGCGAATTTGACAGGAGCTCAGTAAAGCCTAGCAATCGATTTTTTAAAAAATAAATCCTCATAAGCATTTTTCAATTAAGCTAAAACTTCTCCAGATTTCCTCCCACCCAAACAAACAGGTGCATGTGGAAAGAGTTTTGGCTTACAGATTGTACAGCTAGCTCCCCTCCCCCCCACTCCCTTCTCCCCACCCCCGCTTTAAGTAATGCTTTTGTGACTTTTGACACTAACTTCAGTGAGGATAGCACTGAATACTTCCGATCAGGTTTTTCTCTATGTGAATGCTGAGGACATACAAAGGTTACTATTCTTTCTTTTTAGGGCTCGTTATGAAATTTTTCCGTGAGCAATCTTTAGCAGTGGAAAACTGGGTCTTCCACTTAATGAAACATTTTCCAGAAAGTGCCTATTTTCCTCAAAAGATTTTTGTTGGAAAACCAAAACATATTTTTTCCTCTTTTTTTTCCTGCGCTTTTCAGCCATTCTCAGTAAAAATTATTTAGAGGTTTTTTAAATCAAATGGATAAATTGTCTGCTGAAATTATTTTTGAGGGGTATTTTTAATTACATGGATAAATCATCTGCTACCAGCCTTCCTCCCACACACACACTTCCTTTCAATCTGCTCTACTTACGTTGTTACTCTTTCTGTGCCCATGTTTACTCTCACCCACGCTACCATATTCACATGTGCAGAGTCCTTCTGGCAGCTTGTTGCATGTTCTTTAGTACAGTAAGATGCCGAGTCTAGTGGTTTCACCCGTTGGCATGGGATGTAGACACTCGAACAGAGCACTCTCTTCGCCAGTGCACTGGGTTGTGGTGTGGGTTTCTGCAAGTTATTAGTGGCATCTTGTCAGGGTGCGAGTTCTGTAGTACACATGTGTAATGTAAACAGCTATTTCTTGCCTGTAAGCATCTCTTAGCCAGTGAGCCAAGTCTGAGCCAACACATCTGAAGACACAAAAATCTGTAGTGGAAAGGACTCCTGTATTTATTACCATAAAAGTACAGCAGTTCAATGAGTGCAGATGCCTTATACATGTGCAGTTCAAGAAGGCGTTTGCCAGTTTGGCATTCGGCACCAGATGCCTGAAACTGGCAGTCAAATCCATTTGTCATCGAATAGCAGATCTAATCCCTGTTTACAGCAATTCTCATTCCCTGTTCTAAATCAGCGGTTTTCAAACTTTTTTTTCTCACGACCCAGTTGCAGAAAATTGTTGATGCCGACGTCCCCAACATAATTTGACTAGAGTGTGAGCTCCAGGGTGGGGTTGAGGAGGAGAGCTTTGAGGTGTAGGGGAGGACTCCAGCTTTGGTGGAGGGGGAGAGAATTCAGGCTGGGGCAGAAGGGGATTACCTTGAGCAGCTCCCGGTCAGCGGTGCAGCGGGGGGGGCTAAAGCAGCCTCCTGCCTCTCCTGGCACCACAGACCAGGCTGCGCCCCAGAAGCAGCCAGCGGCAGGTTCCCAGCTAATACGAGCATAGAGCTAGTGCTCGGGGCAGGGACAGTGCATGGAACCCTGTGTGCTCACCCCTATCCCCTCCCCTAGGAGCTGGGCCTGCTGCCAGCCACTTCTGTGGCACAGTGCAGTCTGCGGTGCAGGACAGGCAGGGAGCTGCCTTAACCCCCCCACTGGTCACCTGATCCCCCTGCAGCAACGAGCCCCAGTACCCGACATTCCACTACCCAGTGCTGGGTCACAACCCCCAGTTTGAAAAACAGTGGTCTAAGTCTTCTGTGTTCTGGAGGGCAGGGAGGGAGGGGGGACTCGGAGAGAACGAACAAGTGAGCTAGCGAGAATCTAGGTCCATACTGCTGTTATCCACACAAAATCATGCAGTGTGCAGGCCCGCCGGCAGCGATGAGCAGAGGGGGCAGTTGTCCTGGGGCCTGGTGATCCAAAAGGGTCCAGAGCAGCTGGAGCCCTGGGCCCTTTAAATTGTTGCTGGAGTGTTGCTCGGAGTGCTCCAGGAGGCTGTCTGGGTGGTGGTGGGGCCAGGTAGCACTGGGAACTGGCTGCCCCCAGTCCCACAGAGCTGCCCCCTCCCACCTTGCCCAGGGTCTTGGCAAGTCTCTCAGTTCCCCTGGCACTATGCTGTGCTTTTGAGATGAAGCTGGATGTGTGAGGCCCTGGCTAGTTTTTGCAGAGTGTCGTGAAGGCCTTGTCCACACAGTGCATGAGGTGTACATTTTTGTGTGGATTAGCAGGTTGAGCACTCACTGGCCTGTGTGGAACCTGCTGGTATGCACTAAAAGCTCCCTCAGGCATGTTAATGGATCTCGCAAAACTGAGTGGCTGGGCAACAAAATGGCAGATGAAATTTCACGTTGATTAAATGCAAAGTCTTGCATATTGGAAAACATAACCCCAGCTATACATATTAAATGACGGGATATACATTAGCTATTGCCACAAGAGAGATCTTGGAGTCATTGTGGATAGTTCTCTGAAAACATCCACTCAATGTGCAGCAGCAGTCAAAAAAGCAATCAGAATGGTGGGAATTGTTAAGAAAAGGATTGATAATAAGGCAGAAAATATTACATTGTCTGTATATAAATCCATGGCATGCCCCAATCATGAATACTGCATCTCAAAAAAAGATATATTGGAATTGGATAAAGGTACAGAAAAGGGGAACAAAACTGATGAGAGGTCTGAAACAGCTTCCATGTGAGGAATGATTAATAAGACTGAGACTTTTCAGCTTGTAAGATAGATGACTAAGGGGGTTATGACAGAGGTCTATAAAATCATGGCTGGTATAAAGTAGGTAAATATAGAAGTTTTGTTTACTTCTTCACATAACACAAGAACTAAAAGTCACCAAATGAAATTAATAGGCAGCAAGTTTAAAACAAATAAAAGGAAATGTTTCTTTACACAGCACAGCCAACCTATGGAACTCCTTGCCAGAGGATGTTGTGAAGGCTAAGGATTCAATAAAGGATAATAGTATTCAAAACAGAAGTAGGGAAACTCATGGAGAATAGGTCCATCCATAGCTGTTAGTCAGGATGGGCAGGAATGATGTCCCTAGTGTCTGTTTGTCAGAAGCTGGGAATGGACAACAGGGAATGGATCACTTGGGGCTCGTCTACATTGGCCCCTTTTCCGGAAGGGGCATGTTAATTTCACGAGTTGTAATAGGGAAATCCGTGGGGGATTTAAATATCCCCCGCGGCATTTAAATAAAAATGTCCGCCGCTTTTTTCCGGCTTTTAGAAAAGCCGGAAAAGAGCGTCTACACTGGCCCCGATCCTCCGGAAAAAAAGCCCTTTTCCGGAGGATCTTATTCCTACTTTGAATACTTATTCCTACTTTGAAGTAGGAATAAGATCCTCCGGAAAAGGGCTTTTTTTCCGGAGGATCGGGGCCAGTGTAGACGCTCTTTTCCGGCTTTTCTAAAAGCCGGAAAAAAGCGGCGGACATTTTTATTTAAATGCCGCGGGGGATATTTAAATCCCCCGCGCATTTCCCTATTGCGATTTCAAAAATTACCATGCCCCTTCCGGAAAAGGGGCCAATGTAGACGTAGCCTTGATGTTTACCTGTTCTGTTCATTCCCTCTGAAGCATCTTGCATTGGCCACTGTTGAAATATAAGATACTGGTTCATCTATCCCATTGGTGTGAGCCAGTACGACCATTCTGATGTTTTATAATTAGAAATGGGGCTGAGTTAATGCACACCAGAGAATTTTTAGTATCTGGTGTTTGTACATAAGCTCTTAGAAAGGACTTGAGGCTTCAGTCCATGCTATGTGTCTTAATCCCAAATCAACACATGTTGACAATGAAATTATTTGCTCTTGCTTTTTGTACATGGCATATTCCAGCTGATGTCATTGCTTTGCAAAGAAATCCAGCAGCAGAGTGTAAAGCGGGCAATTAACTTTGGATGTGAAGACATTAAGGCATGTTTAAGGTCCTTGTTGGGGAGGAGACAAGAGTTACTGTGAAGGCCCACTAAATTGAACTCAGAAGGTGCCCCCATCAGCTCCTCGCAAGGAGTAATGGAAGCCAATGGGAGTATTTGCTCCTGTCAACCTCCTGCTGTGGAGATCACATAGCAATTCCAATTAAGGAATGTCGATTCCTGCTACATAACTAACTTAGCTGGAGTTGTATATCTTAATTCGACCTTCCCGCATAGTGAAGACACAGAGAAAGGGACATACCCAGCAGTGCTCAGGAATCCAGTGGCAAATCCAGGAATCGAACCCTAATTTTCTAGTCCTTCTCAAAGATGCTTTAATCCTCTGACTCTCAATATTTTCCTCTGTCCCTAAGACATCCTCCTTTCATAAACCAGAAGACCCCCTGATGGTTTGTACACCTCCTCTAATCAGAAACTTGCGCAGTTGTCTGTGTCCCTTCCATCCATGCAGAAATCAAAGCTGGAAACAGGAAAATGTAAACATGAATTTAGGGGAAGATTATTGTAATGAATGTTACTTATTGTGGGCTTTGCTCATTCTTATGTTGATCCTGGAGTATTCAAGAGGAACTATCCAAACAATTCATTCCTAATCACAGCTTTGCAAAGGATCTAGAATTCTTCCATGATACACCTCTGCTCCTTCTTACTTTAGTCCTTCCCAACTATCAACATTTTCAGCAAATCACCACATCTATGTCATTTATGATTTAATCCAAATCAGCTCTAACAAGAGAATGCCCATTGCTCTTCTAAGGCCAGGTCTACACTCAGGGTACATCTAGACTATGTTTTTTTTTAAAGGAGATATGCAAATTCAACGCTAATTTGTATATCTTCTTCCGATCACTTTTTCAAAAGCAGGTTTTTCTAAAGTGAAAGTAGTCTGGATGCATTTTTTCTGGAAAAAAACCCTTTTTTGAAAAAAACGCTCTTCCTAAAAAAAGGTTTATGCAGTTTTTTGAAAAAGGTTTTTTTTTTTTTTCTGAAAAAAACACATCCAGACTACTTTCACTTTCAAAAATCCCGCTTTTGAAAAAGCGATCGGAAGAAGATCCTTCAGCTTGACATTAAGAAGTCCTTCAGCTTGACATTATTTCAAAATAAAAGGCTTGTAGCCTAGACATGGTCTTTGTTATTTCAGAATAATGTCAGTTATTTTGAAATAACTATGTTGTACAGACATAGCTCGAATTACTGATAAATTCACCCGTATTTGCAGTGTTGCCAGCTCTTGCAATACTTTTGGTATTTTCTGTCACAGCATTTTAGGTCAGAAAAGCCCATTGTGGGCATCTGATCTGATCTTCTATGTAGTACAGGCCACAGGATTTTCTTGTACTTATTCCTGCTCCAATTCCAATAGCTGTGGTTGAACAAGAACATATATTCGAGAAAAATATCCAGTCTTGATTTTAAAATTTCCAGTGACAGCCTGCCCACATGCATGGTACACTCTTCCGACAATTAATTACCATAGTTTAAACCTTTTTGCTTATTTCTAATCTGAATTTTGTGGTTCATCTTCTGGCCATTGGAACTAGTTATAGCTTTGTCTGCTAAAATGAAGAGCCCTATATTATCCAATCACTGTTCCCCAACTTCTAGAATGATGTGATGATATGAGAATCTTAGCTTTTGTTGGAGAAAAATAAAGTTTCTGGCCTTTGTGGTAGCAGTGAAAAGCTAAAAAATGCAAAATATGTGTAACTTAAAGGCTAAGAAGCTGGAAGTCAAAAAGAACCTAGCATTTATTATTTAAAAAAAACAAACGAGATGATTTTTGGGGAGCCTAACTTGTGATTTTGAACCCTTGAGTTTGTTAATACAGCATTTAGGGGCCAAATTGATAAGGGGCTAGGAAAAGACACCTGCCACATTTGTGTACATATGCAATCTGTTATGTGATTTGTTGCAAAAATACCTAGGCAAATGAGGGATTTTGCATCCCTCTCACAGCAGAAGTTTTCTCAGAGGCCTCTTGAAAAATTGATCTTTTGAGGCCATTCCTAGTCAGTTTTGCCATAGACTCTAGATTATGAAATGTATCGTAACACCAAGCTACTCATCTAATTTTGACATCTATTATTAAAATCAATTATTTATTTCCATGTTAGTTTCTTGATAGCGCATTCAGGAACTGGGCCTTCCTGGATAAACATGTATCTAACTTTAAACTAATGTGCTAATAAAATCCTGAAGAGTCATGAATTGAGATCAATTTTATCTGTACTGACATCCAGACAGGTTTTGGAATTCCTTTACGTAACCCAATATCCCATTTCCAGATCTATTTCCCTTCTCTCTCCTTTATAACTTGTACTGTTTAGTGTAATTGGATTATTGATAATCCTAGAGTTTAACTGTGTCTCCGTAAAGGCTAATATATCAGATACATAAAAATTTACTCAGACAGCTAAACCATCCTGTTTGCCTGTAAACCTCCAATATTGATGTGGACAATTTTTAAAACAAAGTAAATCTGACCAGATTTTAAAGATGCAACATGTAGTCCCGGTAGTAAGATTGTAGACTCAGTGGGACTGGAGGCAGAGTATGGAATTCAACGTTATCTAGATTAAGGGGCCTAGACACCCCATTCCAGCGGTATGTGCAGGCTGTCCCATCCTATAATCTGAAGTAGCTTCTGGGGGAATGCGTGGAGTGAGGACTACATTGAATCACAAAATCAGAGTGGTGGGGAAAGTGCTGATTTATTTTGTCTGCTGTCCAGGGCTACGGCAAGATTGTTTACTACCGCATAGTCTGGAATAGTCTGGAATATTGTGCCTGGTCTAGGTTTAAGTGATAGAGCCTCCACTACTTGGAATTCTATTCCACTTGTTAATAGACCTGACCTTAGTCCAGGTCTACACTTATCCCAAAAGTGATGCTCCAGAAATCAGTCTTCTGGGATTTGATTTAGCAAGTCTAGTAAAGACCCAATGAACTGACTGCTGATGTGCCCCTGTTAATCCTGTCACTCCATGAGGTTGCAAGGAGTAAGGAAGTCAATGGGAGAGTTTCTTCTGTTGAACTCCCACAGGCTAAGTCTAGACTACGGGGCTTTATCGGAAAAACCAATCACTTTTGCGGAAGAGGCTTTCCCACCACTTGGCCCAGTCTAAATGGGGCCAAATGGTGGAAAAGCCTCCTCTTTTGGCGGAGCTCTTATTCCTCATGAAACAAGGTATACTGGGTTCCCTGAAAGAGTGTGTTTGCTTTTCCGCGAAAAAAAGCTGAAGAGCAAACACGTTCCTTGGACACGGCGGGGGGTTTGCAGGATACCTCTGGTATCCTGAAAAAACCTCTAATCTAGACAAAACCACAGTGGGAACGCAATAGAAATTTGACTTAAGGTACATTGACCCCAGCTATACTATCCTCATAGTTAGAAGTGCATATCTTAGGTCAACTTTCTTACGTAGTGTAGTCCTGGCCTTAGGATATTTTTTGTTGTTGTTTAGACTGTTGCATCTCCTTTAAACAATTCCTCTCCATCATTGCAAAATAATGCACTAGGATTCCTTCCCAAAAGGGTTAAAATTACCCTTCTCCATCACCTGGCCTCACAGGCTTACATACAATAAACATTCTTCCTGGTCTGCTTGCTATGACTGTTGCTTATTATAATAATCTCACTGTTATTTCTTTGCTCTCCCCACTGTTCGTTGTATCCACCAGTTGTCTCATTGTGCCCTGTACATATAAGTAATAAAAAATGATCCATGTTTATGATCTATCTAAGAGCTCTCTGCTGCCTCTGCATCACATGCAATCATCATACTCCGGTCAAGCCATTTGCCTCCTCATTAAATTGCACCCATTTTTTTCTACATATTAGCCTTAATTTTTGCTTTAAGAGAGGCCAGTGTGGCCCATCTTATATGTGCATTAGGCAGACTCTTTTGCAAGGGAATTTTTTAAAGACTGTGAAAGTGGAGGTAACAGTTTGTGAAATGGAATGAATTTCCCCTAAATGGAGAGTCAGGAAAGGGATAAAACTACAAGGGAAGTATAAAAGAATCTACAGGGCTTGACTCAGGTTTTGTAACTAGGGAGATAATTGCTCCTTCCAAAGTGGGTGAATGAATTCACTTCCCCTCCAGGAACTGTGTTAGGACATAAGGTTGTTGGTGAGGTGATGAGTAAGCCACATTAATAAGAATGGTGCTAAAGACTCTTGCCCTAAATTTTTGGAAAGTTGTACAAGAATGCCTTTGCAGCATGATTTAAAAGATGTACGTGTCAGCAAATGGTGACATCTTCTAACATAGTTTAAATGTGGTCATATAAGAGGACCATAGAGGTGAGAGTGAAATACAGAGGAGCTATAGCGATAGATAAGACATTTATAATCCATTAGCAATCCTGATTGCCACTGTATTAGATCAGTGATTTTTTCTGACAGTCTCCATCTTCACTGAAATGTCCATGCCATTACTAGTCAGAAAACTCTACCTCCGTAGACCCCCTTTGCCCAATTGCATTTCCTGTGGTCTAGGCGTCTTCCAGTAAAAGGGAAGCATGCTCTATATTAATAGACAAATCCCACTTTCCCTACTGGATGTCATTCAGTCTCAAGGGTGTTTGGGAGGGGTCATAATCTTAAACTCCCTTCTTTGTCCTGACCTGATGTACGGAAAGTCCCTGTGGAAGCTCTGGCCAAGTGACTAATAAGCGGAAATAATAAAAGGGAGAAAGATAAAATCAGGAAGAGCAGTCATTGTTTGTAAATCTGGACAAATTTTCCAGTAAACCTCCACCACCATCTCAAAACAAACCACCACCAACAAAGCTTCTTAGGAATGGGAATTTTTGTCGCTAAGACTGTGAAATCTCTGGATTAAGAAAGAGAGTGAGAAAGAAGAGGATCTTACAATCTTTAGAACTAGCTCTGAAAAGAGAGGCAAGTTAGATAAATAATCATAGATATAATCCAGACCAGCCATTGGATTGTTTTTTCTTTGCTAGATTGAAGAGCCCGATATCCAATATTGGTTCCCCATGTAGATATAGTTACAGATGATAATCAAGTCACCCCTTAACTTTTCTCTTTTTTAAGCTACATAGATGGAACTTTTTGATTCTATCACTATCAATCATGTCTTTGGGGCTTTTCTCTGAACACTCTCCAATTTATCAACATCCTTAATTGTGGGCACCAGAAATCGACACAGTATTCTAGCAGTGGATGCACCAATGCCATGTATAGAGGTAAAATCATCTCTTTAGTCCTACTCAAGATTCTGATTTTTACTCCTCCCAGGATTGCATTAGTTTTTTTGGCCATACCATTATACTGAGACTTGTATTCATCTGATTATCCATCATGACCCCACATCTTATGATCTTTTTCAGAGTTATTGCTTCAAAGGATAGAATCCCACATCATGTAAGTATGGCCTGTGTTCTTTGTTCCTAATGCTAAATCAAGGATCCTCGTCATGCTAGGTGCTGTTCAAACCAATAACAAAGAAGATGATCCCTGAACCTAAGAATGTATAGTCTGCAGATGAATTTCTGGCCTCACTGAAGTCAATAGTAAAACTCCCATGGACTCCTATAGTGCCGGGATTTCATCCTAGACATCAGACAGCGTCTGGACAAAACAGATGTACAAAGGAGGGCAGGGTTGTGACATAGTGTGGGTACCTTGCTGGTTGCTAGGCTTGGGGTGTGAGTGACCTCCACTGGCTGCTGTCTGCAGCATGGCCCAGCAGGGCAAGGGATGAGTCATTATGCAAGGGGGCTTCGAACCTGTCTGACGAGTTATCTCCCAGGGAGCGGAACAATGGGAAGAAGGGGAGTGGAGCCCTGGCTGGGGGCAGGGCTGGAAGTGAGTTAGTTAGGTTTCTGGCTGGTATCATGGAGAAAGCAGCCTAGGCAACGGGCTGGGATTTAGGGGCCCAGGCTCCCCCATATAAAGGGGGGCTGAGGCATCCTAGGCCTGCTCTGTAACCAGATTACATCTGTGCTGTGCTGTATCCTGGAGAAGCAATAAACTCCCTCTATTCTACTGGCTGGTGGAGTCTGTCCGTACCATTATGGGGGTGCAGGAGATGGGAAAACCCCAACGCGCCGTCACAAGGGTAATATAAGAAAACAATATGGAGAGAATTTAGGAGCAAGATACAGTAAATTAGTAGTTAGCTCCCAACTGGCAGCCATTCGATTGTTGAATTGAGCTGGTTGTTTCACTTCAGTTCATTAACGCTCACCCCCTGTTAAGTGCCAAAGAGCATCAACCTCAAGGATATCATAGGCATGAGTATTCCCCGGCACCCCTAGAAACTGGCTTCCCATGTTGGGGTAAGGCACACCGCCAACTTTCTTTTCCGCACTATTCCTGTTGTGAGGACAGTGCAAGACTGCCCATCAGCACTTATATAAACAATTAAAAATACAAGTAAATGACTCCTTTATAGTAAAGGCATCAACACTTGCTGGGCTTGTTTCTCCACTGCTTTGTGTCACCATTTATACTGATGCAAAGTGTAATGCCAAATGCTACCAAATCAGGATCATCCACTCATTAATTATGATGGTAGCATTTTGCACACCCTTTGCATGGGTGTCAGTGACAACACACGGTACATGTCAGTAGAGATACAATCCCCATAGCTCAATGGTGGAGTGAGAACTAGTCTACTGTTCCTGTAGCAATTGTTAAAACCCACTGAGAACAAGAAACGGGTGCAATGTAACTTTTTGTCAACAGAGTATGACCTCAGCAGTCCAACTTTTCCAGTAACAAGGGCCACGTGCACACTTGTGTGGCACCCCTGTCGGCCACAAGCAAGAACAAAATGGCACCCCGCATGCATCGCAATCTTGCACATACACTGTGTGTGAGGTCATACGATGCGTAGGGTGCCACTGTGAGAGCTGGCTGCAGATGGACCATTCTGAATCTGCAAGCTCTTTGGGTAATGGAATGTCTGTTTTTTCTTTTGCTCAGTATTTGTCCAGTGCCAAGCATGAGGTGGGGGCTGGGCCCATGTCTGGTGCTCAGAGGCATTATTGATGATGATAATAATGAGAATTAATTAATAATCTGTAGCTTGGAATAGAAATCAGGTATGCAGACTGCATTGTTAGTACAAAAATCAATCAAAACCTCTCCCATGTTATTTCACACCTACATATTTTATATATTGACCAGGAAGATAAGTGGCAGGACTCAAGTTGTGTGCACATCTCTGTGTGTGCATGTAACCCACACACTGGGTGCATGGATCATATGTAGTTAATGTGTCAAGTGAGGGCCTTCTCCATCATCAGATATCAGAGGCACATGACGTGAAACTTGGGTGTAATTGTATTCTTTGGTCTGTCTGTAGAGTGGTATGTTTTCTTTGCTTGCAGAAGGAAGAGAGTAGCAGATGACAGGGTTTTCCAGTGCCAAAAAAGAAGAGAGGAAAGTTATGTAGTGCCAAGGAACATGACTGGAGTGTGCATGGTGGTGCTGATAGGCATGACGGAAGTATGTCTTGGTGTGGATCCAGATGAGCACAAGAGTGAAATGTGTGTCTTCATATGTAGAAGCAGCTTTTAACCTAGTGGAAGGGAATAGGCTCCTGTCTCTTATCTAGGAGCACTGAAGCAGCATGACCAAAGATGTAAATGTTGAAAGGTGCTTTACTGGTGATTGGAAGATAATGACCTTGAGCACAAGTCGACTTAAAATGTGGATTGCAAATGGAATGAATCAATGACGTGATAACAGTTGCAAAATAATCTCATATCATTCTGAGTATGTGAATGAGAGTTTCATATGTAAGACACAGAAGGCAATTGCTGTGCTCTACTACACATTGATGAGGTCTCAGATGGAGTAGGATCTCCGGGTCTGGGCACCACACTCCATGAAAGAGGGGCACAAATTGGATAAAGTCCAAAAATAAAGCAACACAAGTGATAAAAGGGTTAGAAAATCTGATACAAAGAGGAAAGGCATAAGAAAAAACTGGGCCTATTTAGTCTTTGGAAAAGAAGACTGCAGGACCAGATAACAATCTTCAAATACATTGAGGACTGGTCTCAAGAGATGGGCATCAATTGTTTCATTGAAGGTAGGTCAAGAAGTTATTGGCTTCATCTGAAGCAAGGGAGACTTAGGCTAGGTCTACATTGGCAGAGAAAATCGAAGTAGCGGGGGTGCCCCACAGTGGGAAGTTGATGGGAGAAACTCTCCTGTCGACTTCCCTTTCTCCTTGGAACTACAAGGAGTACCATGGTTGATGGGAATGCTCTCAGCATTCAATTTAATGGGTCTTTACTAGACCCACTAAATTGAACCCCAGAAAATCAATCACTGGAGTGTCAATCCTTTGGTAAGTATAGACAAGCCCTTACATTAACTATTAGACAAAACTTTTGAGCTGTAAGCACTAGAACAGTTTTTCCAAAGGAGACTGTGAAATTCCCAGCACTGGAAGTTTTTAAGAGGTTAGATGAACACTGATGGTTTAGGAAGATCTAGTCCTGACTTAGCACATGGGGCTGGGCTGGATGACTGCTCAGTCCCTTCGAACCCTATGTTTCTGTGATTTCTCATCAATTACAGGAGGTATATTTGGGAACATGCTTAAATAATGAGAGTATATAGTTTTCTATTTTAATTATTTAAGCTACTAAAAGTAACTTCTGTCAATAACTGTTGTACACAGTGTAAATGTTTAACTTCAGTCATTTTCCTAACAGAATTTCTCCTTATTAATTAATGCCACAATGCTGGGTGCATTTATAAAGACTTAGAACAATAGATAAGACACGCATGGAGATAATTAATAGTATATGATCCAGACATCATTCAAAACAGGTATAATAATATTTTTAATGTTGTACATGTGTCCAGTGACTTTTTAGAATAGACCATTTGATACATGAAAAAATCACCTAATAGGTTACACAACTTTATGTAAATGACAATGATTTCTCCTGCCCCATTCATGTCAATGTGTATCTTTCCATTGAGTTCAGTGGGCATCAGATCAAGGTCCCTACAGAATTATTTTCTAGTATTAGAGGACCTACTCTCTTATCACACTGGTAATATCTCTGAACCGTTATACAAATATCAGGTCACATTTGCCAGGCTACTTCTTCACTGTGAGTTCTTCTGGCAGAACATATGCTAATGAGAGACTCATTAGCATGAGTCGTGATCTCATTAGCATATTTTCTGCTATTTCTTTTTGCACAAGGGGATTTTGTGCAAAAAGAAGCAGTGGGAATGTGTTTTTTTGGGCACAAACTCCCTGTTTTGTGCAAGATCCTTATTAATATTAGCATATTTTCTGCTGGATGAACTCTCAGTGCAGAAGTAGCCCCAGAGTATTAATTCAGTTTTGTGCTGGTGTGATGCCATTGAAATAAATGGTACATGGCAGTAAATTAGATCCTCTTCCTTAAACTGTTCACAATTTACTTGGAGCTTTAAAATAAATAATGACTGCTGCATGGCAGAGTAATTGTAAAAACATTTACTGGAATGTTAGTATAATATCGGAGTAGATCTGTGTAATACTCTACTTCTGCTCTATTATTTTTATGAAATCATTTAATTAATCGTAGATCTAATCCAGGGATAGACAACTGAGGCTAGTGAGTGAGCCCCATGAGTGGCCCTCTTTCATCTCAGTGGGCCGCAAGCTTGTCATAACCAAGAGGAATAGTAATAGAGATGTAGCCGTGTTAGTCTGGTCTAGCTGAAACAAAAGACAGGACTATGCAGCACTTTAAAGACTAACAAGATGGTTTATTAGGTGATGAGCTTTCGTGGGCCAGACCTACTTCCTCAGATCAAATTGTGGAAGAAAATTGGCACGACCATATATACCAAAGGGATACAATCAAAACACATACGTGTTCACTTTTTTTGATTGTATCCCTTTGGTATATATGGTTGTGCCAATTTTCTTCCACAGTTTGATCTGAGGAAGTGGGACTGGCCCATGAAAGCTCATTACCTAATAAACCGTCTTGTTAGTCTTTAAAGTGCTGCCTAGTCCTGTCTTTTGTTTTAGCATAACCAAGAGGGACTCTCAGGATTGGGGAGTTTTCCTCACTGCGCTTGTGTGCCTAGAATTTGCAGGTGGGGGTGCTGATGGAGGCTTTGCTTTGATTGAATGCAGAGGGAGCGCACAGCTCTCACGATGTTGTGCGTACTTAGCACACAGCTCACTTCACGTGTCCTTGCTTTACAAAGTTCATGTCACTTTAGTAACACTGGTAGGGAAAAAACTACGCAAATGCAAACCAGCAGAATCTGGCAACCCTGTGCATGAGCAACAGTAAACAAAATGTCTCAGGGACCACACACAGAGCCCTGATGGGCCACAGGATGGCCACCATTGATTTAATCGATATTACAGTGTTAGTAAATGTCTTTATCAGCATCTTTAAGTAGGCATATAAATGTAGCCAGGCATTGGTCACCCAGGAATAGTAAATAAATTCCATTGTTCTTTTTTAATCAAAGGGGAATGAATGATGCTCACTCGGTTTAAGCTGGCTTGAGCCAATGCCACTCAGCAATTTCTAGGATTCTGTCTATGTGACTAATGCTATATTAAGCACATGAAGAATGTAGAATATGTGTGTGTAATTGCATGGTGCTGCCTCTGAGTTTCAGAAAGACCTACTCCCTTGAAACATCCTCGCAGTCCATTTTAAAAAAAGACAGTGAGAAGGATGTTGGCTTCTTCCTTCCATGCACTGCAGACAGCTTCTCCAACATTAATGGCATCTTCCAACCCTCCAACCAAATGCATGACAAAGCATGACAGAAAAAAGGTATTCCACGTTCCATACAGACCATTCAGAAAATGAAATTAAATCAGACACATCTGAACATAAGAATGGCCATACTGGGTCAGACCAAAGGTCCATCTAGCCCAATATCCTGTCTGCCGACAGTGGCCAATACCAGATGACCCAGAGGGAAGGAACACGACAGGCAATCCTCATGCGATCCCTCTCCTGTCAACCATTTACAGACAAACAGAGGCCAGGGACACCATTCCTACCCATCCTGGTTAATAGCCATTGATGGACCTGACCTCCATGGATCTATCTAGCTCTTTTTTGGACCCTGTTAAAGTTCTAGCCTTCACCACATCCTCTGGCAAGGAGTTCCACAGGTTGACAATGCACTGAGTGAAGAAAAACTTCCTTTTGTTTGTTTTAAACCTGCTGCCTATTAATCTATCTGCCATTAAAATTAATGAAGTGTGTCTAAATCACCTAGATCACTTTCAGTCTCTTACCCCACATGTAGGCAGTGTTGCTGTAGCTGTATCGGCCTTAGGATATTAGCGAGAGAAGGTATTTTTTATCTTTGCTTGTGTCTCACCAAAGAAGTTGGTCCAATAAAAGAGATTACCTCACCCATCTTAGCACATATGAACATACAAGATAACTCACCTTGCACAAAGGAAGTAACTAGACTGCTAAAGAAATGGGAATTGTTAATCTGACATCCGAGGATTTAGTAGTGGATCAGTGAAAGCCATTTACACTTGGTGGTGTTTAGGAAGAGGAAGGGAATGACTTACAAAACTAGGGTCTACACAGTGCCATATTTTGAAATAATATGCTATTTCGATCCATCCCTTATCCCTTGTGCAATGAGGTTTACGGGATGGTGAAAGAGCGTGCCCATTATTTCAAAAAACATTGCAGAATAACAGGAGGCGTGTGTAGACACAGGATAGCTATTTCGGGATACCTTTGGTACCCCGAAATAGCTGTGCAGTGTAGACATACCCTGAGACGCTTACTTGCAGGTGGATCAGGGAATATATTTTCAACTATTTCACTACACAGTTTGCATCTATTTTCCTGCAAGGTGCTTAGCACCTTCAGCTCCTGCCAGACTTAATGAAAGCTAAGGGTGCTCAGCGCCTCAAGATTGAACCCTTAGAATAAACGTTTTTTGGGCTGAGGACTAAGCATTGAGGTGCCACTCACATCTAGGGTGCTCTACAAATGATAAAACTGATTGTAATAAACTTCAAAAAGTCCTGTCAGAGCACAATCCTCCCCAGTACTGGAACCCCCCAGGGACCACCTAACAGAAGCTTCAGGTAGTATTTCGGGGCCTTGTGCTGGAATGAATTTTACCATAAGTGGAAAAATTTGAGGAATACAATTCCATCTCCGGGTATAATCTATCCACTCTTACCAGGCATTAGAATAAAAAGTTAGAGGAGCAATGTAAAGTTTCAAGCTTCAATGCATAACACAATGTCTGCAATTTGGAAGTAGGAAAAAACTGTCTCCGGGAGTGGTACCCCATATTTTAGGGGTTCTTGCTTTAGAGCCACAGGTACTGAGCACTAAAAGGCAGTGAGCTGGGGCACCACTGCTCTGATCCAGTTTGGCAATTTGCATGTTCCTAATTAACATTCAGAAAGTAACACATGCAGTGATATAACAACATGCGCCAAATTCTTTGTATCTGGTGCCTGTCACAATCGAGTCTAGACAAAGCCCCACTCATTTTTGTGGTGCAGGATTTGACCTTGAGTATTTCAGCGACTTTTGCTACCTCTATTGACTCTTCCTGGAAACCATGTGGGTGCATCTACACTGCGTATCTCAAATTGCATATCTTATTTCGATCTAATTTCGAAATAGCTTATTTTGAAATTTGGCGCTGTCTGCACAGCGCCACATTTTTAAATAAAGTGCTATTCTGAAACGTCCCTTAACCCTCATGGGATGAGGGTTACAGGGATGCTGGAATAGCATGCCTGTTATTTCGGAATCTATTTTGAAATAACGGGCGCGTTTAAAGAGACAGAATAGATATTTCGGGATATTTCCGGTGTCTAGACATAGCCTCTCTCTGTGTGTGTGTGTGTGTGTGTGTGTGTGTGTGTTTGTGTGTGTGTGTGTGTGAGAGAGAGCGTGCGAGAGAGAGAGAGAGAGTGTGTGAGAGTGAAAGTGTGTGTGTGTGTGTAAGAGAGAGAGAGAGAGAGCGTGCGAGAGAGAGTGTGTGAGAGTGAAAGTGTGTGTGTGTGTGTGTGTGTGTGAGAGAGAAAGAGAGAGGGAGTAAAGATTTTTATGGTCCCTATTGCAAGTTTTACTCCTTACAGCCTGCATCTTGTATTTTTCAGACCAATACTGTCTCTTGCGGAAACCTTCTACCTGCTGATTAAAGGGGATTAGGAATAATCTCTCTAGGAGGGTGGATTGTCCCATAACCACCCATTGCAGGGGTTTCTAGCACTTTCCTGTGAAGCTGCTGGTACTGACCAAAGTCAGAGACAGGATGCTAGTAGATTACAGGGCTCGCTGATCTGGGCCCTATGTTTCTAGCTCTGATTTGGGAGCAATGTCTTGGGGTTTAGGGTGGAAAGAGAAGAAAATATGAAGAAGTAAAGGTATAGGTAATATTTTTTCCTTAGGTGACAAAATATTATAGTTTTCACTTTTTCAATCAGCTGGGGGCGGTGTAGAGGGAAAATTGATCAGGACTCTAAAGAATATGGGCCAAAATTTCAGCAGGCATAAATCACCATAACTCCACTGGCTTCAGCCACTAGCTTAATTCACTGACATCAGTGGAACTATACCAATTTCCGGACACTGAGAATCTGCTCCTATGGGTTTCTTCTCTTAATGTAACAAAGAATTTTAAACCCACCTCTGGTTCAATGCAATAAATCAGCCAATTAATCCTGGCTTCAGGATCAGATTGGATCAGCTGGCTCTTACTCTAATCAGAATTTTTAAATATGCAAACTATATATGGTATATCTTTGATTATATACCTCTCCTGTCATGTCACCTCGTTTAATCCCTAAACCTGTTTGCAGGGTTGAGTCCTTACATTATCGAATTGTAAGGTCTGGGCACTGTCTTTGTATCATTTATGAAGAGCCCAGTACAGTGGTCTAGATGGTGGGCCTATGAAAGTGATTGGGATACAAATATTAAGCAATTACAATACAATACTCTGGAATTAGGTGTATTTTTAAAAACACTGTTGTTTTTAGTGTGGTTTTTTAAATTATTATTTTTAATCGATTTGTTATCATGGAAGTATTTGGCTGAACCTCTGAGCCAACCCCTGCGGATGCTGGGACAAAATAGATTTGGATGGCAACTTTATTCTTGGTTCCTGTTTCTATAGTAGTCCAGATAATGGAATCTTTTGCAGTGCCATCTCTCTTTGAAATCAAATATGCTCCTCTTTGTGGCTGTGTGCCACTGCCACAGCCAGCAAGTAAGTATTGGCCAATGTTTTCAAAGGGTCCTCTAGGCTCCTACCTCCTATTGGAGTTAAAGGAGGCATAGGCCTCTTTGCCTCCATTGAGAATCCCATCCCTTTTGTTTCTTACATACAAAACGAAGCATACATATGTTACTTATATTAGTGGCTAATATTAATCATAGACCAGGATTTCACTGTGCTTGGTGTTCTACAAACAGGGAACAAAAAGATGATTTCTGCCTCTCAGGGTTTAAAAAAGAACAAGTTAAAAAATACTTAGAAAAGTTAGATGTCTACAAGTTACTAGGGCCTGATGAAATGCATCCTAGAATACTCAAAGAGCTGATGGAGGGGGTATCTGAGCCTTTAGCCATCATCTATGAAAAGTCATGCAAGTCGGGAGATATTCCAGAAGACTGGAAAAGGGCAAATATAGTGCTCACCTATTAAAAAAGGAACAACCAAGGAAGCTATACACTAGCCTGTTTAACTTCTGTGCCAGGAAAGATAATGGAGCAAGTAATTAAGGAATTAATCTGCAAACATCTGGAAGAAAATAAAGTGATAGGTAACAGCCAGCATGGATTTGTAAAGAACAAATCGTGTCAAACTAATATGATAGCTTTCTTTGATAGGATAACAAGTCTTGTGGATAAAGGAGAAATGGTGGATGTGGTATGCCTAGACTTTAGTAAGGCATTTGATACGGTCTCACGTGATCTTCTTATCAATAAACTAGGCAAATACAACTTACATGGGGCTACTATAAAGTGGGTGCATAACTGGCTGGATAACTACTCTCTGAGAATGGTTATTAACAGTTCACAATCATGCTGCAAGGGCAGAATAAGTGGGGTTCCGCAGGGGTTTGTTTTGGGACCGGTTCTGTTCAATATCTTCATCAGCGATTTAGGTGATGGCATTAAATTTGCAGGCGATACCAAGCCAGGAGGGGTTGCAACTGCTTTGGAGGATAGGGTCATAATTCAAAATGATCTGGATAAACTGGAGAAATGGTCTGAGGTAAATAGGATGAAGTTTAATAAGGACAAAGGCAAAGTATTTCACTTAGGGAGGAACAATCAGTTTCACACATACAGAATGGGTAGCGACTGTCTAGGAAGGAGTACTGCAGAAAGGGACCGCAAGCTAAATATGAGACAACAGTGTGATGCTGTTGCAAAAAAAGCAAACATGATTCTGGGATGTATTAACAGGAGTGTTGTGAGCAGGACACGAGAAGTCATTCTTCTGCTCTACTCGGTGCTGATTAGGCCTCAATTGGAGAATTGTGTCCAGTTCTGGGCACCACATTTCAAGAAAGGTGTGGAGAAATTGGAGAAGAGAAGAGCAACAAGAATGATTAAAGGTCTAAAGAACATGACCTATGCAGGAAGACTGAAAGAATTGGGCTTGTTTAGTTTGGAAAGGAGAAGACTGAGAGGGGACATGATAGTGGTTTTCAGGTATCTAAAAGGGTGTCACAAGGAGGAGGGAGAAAAATTGTTCTCAAACTCTGATGATAGGACAAGAAGCAATGGGCTTAAATTGCAGCAAGGGAAGTTTAAG
Source organism: Pelodiscus sinensis (assembly GCF_049634645.1). Taxonomy (NCBI): domain Eukaryota; kingdom Metazoa; phylum Chordata; order Testudines; family Trionychidae; genus Pelodiscus; species Pelodiscus sinensis. The sequence continues at coordinate 6,874,520 of NC_134722.1, forward strand.
TTAGACATAAGGAAAAACTTCCTAGCTGTCAGGGTGAATAAACACTGGAATAAATTGCCTAGGGAGGCTGTGGCATCTCCATCTCTGGAGATATTTAAGAGCAGGTTAGATAGACATCTATCAGGGATGGTCTAGATGGTACTTGGTCCTTCCATGAGGGCAGGGGACTGAATTCAATGACCTCTCAAGGTCCCTTCTAGTTCTAGTGTTCTATGTTTCTAAGTATTGGAGGAGCCAACAGCTGGCTGCAGCCAAGGGAGTACAAGTCAGCATGATAAGAATGAATGGTCCTGTGGCACCTTAGGGTATGTCTACGGGACAACCCTAATTAAGAATTAAGATACTTCAGCTATGTTAATTGCATAGCTGAAGTCCAGTAGCTTAACTTGGTTTTTGGCGCTGTCTACACTGCAGGAAGTCGAAGGGAGAATACTCTTCCTTTGGCTTCCCTTACTCCTCGTGGAAGCAGGGTTACCAGCGCACCCGGAGTGCCTCCCTCACTTCAAATTAGTGTGTCTTCACTAGACCACTAATTGGAACCCTGGAAGATCGACAGCGGCACCTTCAATCTTTCTCTGTAATGTAGACGTACCCTTAGAGACTATCCAAAAAATTTTGGTTAGTCTCTTAAGGTGTCACAGGACCATTCATGGTTTTTAAAGTTACAGGCTAACAGGGTGAAATTTTTCAGCATCTAAGGAGTGACACATCCGCACACAAACAGCCTAAGGGTATAGTACAGCTAATATAACTAATTAAATCAAATAAAAGAAGCATAGCTAAAGTAAACCTGTGGGGGTGTATTCAGCTATCAGTGCTGCTAGTATGCATCCACTGATGTGCTCTGTGAGGTCAGCTGTGTTTCTCTGGCTTGACACCGCTTTAATTGAGAGCCAAATCTGATGCTAGGTGTTTACACTAGCTCCTATTCTGGCACTTTTTTTTTCTACCCCTCACCAGGAAGTTAAAATTGCCAGTGGTGAGAGGAGCTGGAAGCAGCCTCTAATTTTAAAGCAAATCAAGTCACTAGCCATGATTATAGTGTCAATCCTTAACAGCCAGCTCAACTCTAACCATGCCCAAGGCACAAGCAAAGCAATTTGGCCGAGTTCTTTCTTGGCACAAACTACTTTGCAGTCTCTGCTCGGGGATAGTTAGTTTCTCATGCATGGATGGCTAGCCCAGGACCAGTCTCTTGTAGCTCCAAGGCAAAACCCTTCCCCCCTTTCACAGCCCCGACGATTACCCGGCTGTGTATTCTGCAGCCTGGGAGGGGAGGAGTAGGACTATTCAGATGGGTAGGACTCCTGCCCCACGGCCCTGTCTCCCCCCCTCCCCCCCGGCCAGTGCGGTTAGGCACCGTGGGTGGGAGCTGGGGGGAATCTGTTTTCCCAGGCTCCCTGCCATGGGGATGCCTGAGCTGCCATGAAGCAAGAGGAAATATTTCATTAGAGGCACATGCGCTTCGATTTCACATGGTGGAAACTTCGGCATCGGCTTTCGCTCCCCCTCCCTGCCTCGGGTCAAGGGGGAGCGAGTCCTGCGGCGCTGCCCCCGGGCGCTGCGGGGGCCGTCTGCGGGCTGCGGCTGCAGCCTGATTCCCACGCGGGGCGGTGTCCGCGGGCAAGGCCCGATCCTGCGGAGATGGACCGTTCGACGCAGGGGTTCCCCGGGCGCTGGATTCATCCGGGGACAGGTGGCCCGCTCTGGACGCCACCTCCAATTGCACGCCCCCAAAGACAGCCGCCTAAGACACGCACACACCTGTGCCCCCCACCCCTACCTCTGACCTCAGACCCCCCCTCCCACCCCCCCCAGATTTCACGCTCCTCCACCGGCTGCACCCTTCCTCCGAATCCCAGCACCCCCGTACTCCGTATCCCAGCACCCCCGTACTCCGAATCCCAGCACCCCCGTACTCCGTATCCCAGCACCCCCGTACTCCGAATCCCAGCACCCCCGTACTCCGAATCAGATCTTGGTCTGTCCTGTCCCGGGTTCATCCCTCTCTCCCTGTGCCCATCCTCTGAAACGAATAGAAGCATGGAAAGTAACCCCCCACCCCTGCTCCTGCAGATCACCCAGAGATCAGGTGTGTCACTCCTGGAGGGTGGGCAGCAGGAAACAGACTGTCTGGAACGCGTGGGGAACGTGTTGTCGCATCGTGGTGTGTTTACACACACACACACACACACACACACTCACTCCACTCTCTCTCTCCCCCCACCCCTCCCAAACATCCCAAAGGAAACCCAGCACCCTGCAGGTGTGTGTGTCTCCAACATGGGTCCAAACCCCTTCTTTGATCCTGTCTGGATTTCACCTCGGATTTGCGTCGAAGAACCAACGGGGGTTTATCATTAGTTAAGCTGGTGGGAGAAAAAGTCAGCGCTTTATCTACATATGTCTGGAAACCAGAGTGACTCTGGAACGCCACAAGCATGCGACCCTCCGTGGACTAAACGTACCTGTTGGGTTTTTTTTAACAGTAACAGACAGAAAGCATTCTTCTTTGCCTATAAAACGAACTCACCGCCTCCAGTAAATTGTGACAACTCCGGAGAGACCAGAAATGGGAAACCATGGGGAGGGGGAGGAAAACGGGAAAATGTGACATGAGAAAATACATCGCCTTCCTGCGCGAATATCATGAAACCGAAGCCAATCCAGCACGGAGCACACTGATACTAGTTAAACCGAACCCCAGTTCCTCTTCTTCCTTGCATCCCGTTTGGAGTCACTCGAATTTCTAGACTTAAACAAACAAATTCGTTTGCTAAGGATGGGCTCAGGATAATAATAATAATAAAAACCTATTTGCGTTCAGAGGGCGCAGGGTTTTTTTTTAAATGTAAACCCATTCAAGGGGAATGGAAAATCAAAATCGGGCGTCCAATGAATAAATCTGCTAATCCCTAGTCCGTAGAACCATCCATGTCCTCCAATGAAGGCTGCTAGTTGTTTGCCCGAGTAACCCGTATTCCTCCCATGTCACCAGAGGTTAATTTTAAGGGTCAGGGTCTTATTTGGAGGTACACAGACTGGCGCCCAGAAAGGCACTGCGCAATTTGGGAGCAGCAGACACGGATTCTGGCTTATTTCCTTTCTCTTGGCAACGTAGATAACCTACTAGCTAATAGCCCCGTAAAGCTACTACCTCTGTCTCCCTTTCCAGGGATTAAGGACTCACACGTTGTTGTTTTTTTTTCTATTGGTGGAAAATAAAAACGAGCATTTATGGGACACTGATCAAGTCTGCAAGCCCACTGTAAAGCTGGAAGATCGGTATCTGTAGCCAGTAAAACCGGACCGTGGATATTGAATGACCAATCTGTATTTGGTTTGCATGCTGAAGACCATTTAACAATGTGCCTAGCTGTCCAAAGAGCTGGGAAGTCAGCTTTTACAATCTTATCTGGCTCCAGAAATACCCGAGAGAAATAAATTGAATGTGCACGCATTGCATAACTCCGAATCAAATCTACAGTCATACAAGAAAAGATACTTTAAAATAATGATCAGATTATAACGCACGTCCCGTCAAAAGTCAAAAGAGGTGCTTTGGAATCTGATGTTTCATTCTTAACTCACAGTTGAAACAATAAACAACTCCAGCAACTAAAATCTAGAAAGCCACTGTCTTTATTGCTTTGAGTCCTAAACTTACCTTCTGTCACTTTTCATCCTTTGTAGGTGACTTTCTTTTATCTTCTTAAAATCCAAAGAGAAGGGAATATGGAAAATTCTACAGCATGTATTATTTCTTAGCTAATCTTTCTCTTAATAGATATTCAGGCACTGCAAATATATTTTACCTAAGAATCTCTCTGACAAGTTACATATTTGGACACCACTAAAATCAATGGACAATAAAAAATAACTACTGTTCTTTATTATTTTCAGGAGGGAGACCGTGGACTACATCTTAAAAGCAGTCTTCCTTTTTTAAATACTGTGTGGTAGGTATCCAATATAATGGAACATTTCCTCTCTGTATGTGGGATGTGTGTTTCTAAAGTGTATTTTAGGAAGTCAGGTAGTGAAGGATTAGGGTGTAGATCAATACAACAATTAAATATAGTTCATTGTTTAGAAGCATGTAATAGTGGAGATTCTCACGAGTGGAGTCCCACCGTCAGGAAAACTAGCATACATTTCAATCGAATGGATCAATGAGGTACAAAGAACAACAAATAAGCGGTTTAATTCACTTCCCAACAAATTAGAGCAGTTCTTGAGTTTCTCTCTCTCTCTCTCTCTCTCTCTCTCTCTCTCTCTCACACACACACACACACAAACACATAGTCTGTTGATTAAAGCTCTATTCTCTCTCACACACATGCACACAGTCTATTGGTTAAAACTCTATAGAAGGATATATATTCTCATTTCCAAAGGGCATAACTTATTCTAGACCCCCCCCCCCAAACTTCACATAGCATTGAAAGTGTAATATCAGAACCATGCTGAATTGTTTCCAAAATTCCATGAAAGCACTTTATTGTGATGCCAAATGTTATTTGTTTTAAGATTGTGGTTTTTTTTCTTACTGTTAGCTAAATAACAAAAGACTTCCATAACTTTCAGGCTTTGGGACATTTTTTCTTGAGTAGATATATATATATATATATATATATATATGAGTTGCCAATCATGAGAATGGGTAACTAGCTAATATATAATCGCAGACACTTTTAAACTACTAAAGAAAAAATGTCATAAAGCCTGGGGAAGTGAATTAAACTACACACACACACACACACACACACACTCTCTCTCTCTCTCTCTCTCTCTCTCTCTCTCTCTCTCTCTCTCTCTTGTACTTTCTTAACTAAATGGTCTAGATAATACTTAGTCCTGGCATGAATGCAGTGGACTGAATTTAAAGTCCCTTCCAGTTCTATGATTCTATCTTCAAACTCATTATATATCATGGCCTATATAGTATCAGGATTCTTTCTTTCTTTCTTTCTTTCTTTCTTTCTTTCTTTCTTTCTTTCTTTCTTTCTTTCTTTCTTTCTTTCTTTCTTTCTTTCTTTCTTTCTTTCTTTCTTTCTTTCTTTCTTTCTTTCTTTCTTTCTTTCTTGTTTTTTTTAATTATCAGACCATATTTATATGTAAAGGTTAAGACTGGAGTGATGTTTCACAGATGAATAATAAACCTTTAAAATAAGATTGATGATGTGTAATTGGCACACCCTTAAGTGGATCGTTTTTCTTTTTCTTTTTCTTTTTTTTGGTCAGCTTTCTTTGTTTCTGTCACAGCCACACATAGATACAATACACTCATGCACACACAACTATCACACACACCCCCACAGAGACACAGACACTCCTCCCGTTATTTTGTAACCCCCCCCACACACTGCTCATAATCCTTTATGCACAAATGTACACACATTGTATGTATGCACACTGCATATAAATATTCACTTCTTCTGTCCAGAGTCTCTCCCACAAAATATACAGAACTTGAGGCTCATCAAATTATTCACTATAGCTCATTTATCCATCCTCTTTTTTTCTGTTTGTGAATTATCTATGAACAGGTTATGATTTTTAGGCATTTTATTTGTTTTCAATTGTCTGACTAGTTTCACCAAACTAATGTCAGTGAATAACTTATTTGCACATTGCTCACTGAATATTTGGTATTAAAATCATGTGAATGGGCAACTAGCTAAACCACACGATATTATGTCTGTGTCATGATTGCTGACAAATTTTTAAACAGGAGGAATTCCTAATTTTTTTAGTGAGTTATCAGAAATGGGCCACATGTTAAGTTGATCTTTACTCATAATTCTTTTAATCTTTTGAGCAAAGAACAAGCCTCAGAAAATGGTGCATCATTATAATTTTTCTCAAATAGACACAAACTCACAAGCGTATCACATGCCAGAGTTTGCCATGATTTTATTTTTCCATGAGTATTTCTTTACATTAAAAAAAAAAAACCATTCACTCATTCTTTGATAGGGGAATAAAAGAGGGTCACAAAAATAAGTAGAAATGGTTGGTGGGTTTTTTTTTTGGCAAACCATTTTCTCTGTCTATAAATGTCAATTAGTCAAAATTTAAACTTCCTGGGAAAGGGTCTGTTTTGATAGGAATCTCACAACAAAATTTTGGAATAAAAAAGTTTTAAAATGGTCATTTTCCCATGTTGACATTTTGAAAATGAACAATTCTACTTTCCACTTTGAACTGACTCTCATTTTGAGATGTGAGCAACTTATAGTTAAAATAAATAAATCAATAAAAATGATCAAAATAGAGCCAAAACATTCCCACTGACTTTAATTAAAATTGGGTTTGGTTAGTGAGTTTATGTAAATGTTCAAGATCAAATCTTTGTCCCAATAAGCAATGGAAAATTTATTGAAATGTCAACTATTTTCCCATGGTGGGAGACTGGTTTCCCACCCAGCTCTAAAAACGAGCAAAGTGGATCTGCTAGTTTTGTTTGCAGGAATATTTGGGAATTCTTTTTTTTCTATTAGCACATGCAACATGTGCTGTCACCACACTATGTGTCATTCACAAACCAGACCCAACAAACCTTTCAGGCCGTACACTCATGTGCACAAACACGATCACCAGACATACGAAATTACCCATACCTGGCCTTCCCATACGAAATTACCAGACACATACACACACACAATAGCCAGTCACACACTCATAATCTGCCCCCCCACACACACAATCACTGCGCACATATACCATGCATGCACATACACACACAGTCACAACACATACACACCCACCTCCCCCCCAAAGAACAGACACACATGCATATTTTTATTGTATCTGTCAGGAACATGAAAAACCTTTCTGCCAGCACTCAGCACAGGCGATTTATAAGCCTGGCCTGTTTGAGTGAAGAGGGGGTGGGGGTCAGAGGAGAACTGATGGAGAGAAAATGGCCCATAAATTGTTTGCTGTGATTTACACTGCAGTCCATTTGCAGTCCATTCTTTTCTGGAGGCTCACACACAGATCTCTCTCTCTCCCTCTCTCTTTCACTTTGGGGTCCTGAGTCGGCCCAGCTGGAGGAAGACAGCGATCAGAGTTCAGTTGGTGCAGACAGAGCTAAAGTAAACAGACGTGGTCATTCAGCAGGCAGTTAGCAGCCTTTGGACAGATGAGCAGGGCTTTGGGAGGACCACACACACAAACCCCCTCTAGACCACACAGGGACCAGACTGCATTGACTTTGCACGCTACGCGTCCCCGCGCACATACACACACACACACACACACACACACCACTCCTCCCACTATCAGGGGGCTGAAATTTCTTCTGGGCCATAAATGTTTTGGTGGAGCCCTGCTCCTGGATACATTTCCTGCCTCCTACCAGCTCTGCTGCTTCTGCTGCACAAATCTTTCCTGCCTGCTATGGGATTAATTCCACTACCGTGCAGAAGACTCCCTGTTGCAGGAGCCATAGTGTTGTCCTGGAAAAGTGCCATTGCTACTTCCACAGCTAATAAAGTCATCTGCAGGCCTTGTCCTTGTCTCCCTTCCAGGGAAATTAATGCCATCTCTATAATTCCTCTTTATCTAGCATGCTCTCAGGAGGCAGCAAGGCCGTCCTCTCATTTGGCCTCCTTCAATTTCCCTTTGTCCAAATGTCGTTTTCAGGAGAAACCATCCATGCAAAGCCCCAAATGCCTCCCCTACACGCTGGAAATTCTACTCACGCTCAGCAGATGCGCCCCTCCCCTGAGCCATTCTGTGTATAGGTTTGGTTAATTCATCTGACAATATTTAGTTAACCGTTGCTCTCGGCCACTGCACAACATTGAGATGTAAACAGCCGCTTTTTTCTCGCGTGTATGCCAGGATGAAGTCATGAAGAGGAGACAACCCCGGACTGCTTTCCCGCACTCTTCTGAATGGGCCTTCCATTCTTGTGGCAGCTGCTGAGCCGTTCAGATATTTTCCTCCCCCCACCCCTCTTCTTTTCTGTGAAGTGTGGCCACTCTTGGGCCGTGTCCAGACTTAGGGGTTTTTTCGGGAAAAGTAGCCTTTTCCCGAAAAAACTTCCCCTGCATCCAGACTCAAGCCGCGTTCTTTCGAAATTATTTCGAAAGAACGCGGCTTTTCTTTCGATGGCGGTAAACCTCGTTTCACGAGGAAGAACGCCTTCCTTCAAAAGTTCCTCTTTCGAAGGAAGGCGTTCTTCAATGTAAAGAGGCCGTCTTCGAAAGAGAGCATCCAGACTCGCTGGGTGCTCTCTTTCGAAAAAGCGGATTTCTCTTTCGAAAGATCCGCCTGTAGTCTAGACGCGATCTTTCGAAAGAGGCTCTTTCGAAAGATGCTTTCGAAAGAGCCTCTTTCGAAAGAAGCCTGCAGTCTAGACATAGCCTTGGTTCTTGCATAGCCCAGCTGAGCGTGTTATTTACTTTCTGTGGCACATTGGCTTGGACCCCGAGTGGCGCAGATATTCGTGCTCTCGCCCTTTTAGTTCATTGGCGCTGGGACCAAACAAAACTTCCGGATCCAAACACTCCGGGGCATTGGGGAAGTGGGTAGAGCCCACATCTGCCCCCCCTCCGCTCCGCCTGCACCACCTACTTTTGTAGCTAGCTCTTCAATAATGGCCTGAACTGCAACTCCAGGTGCTAACATCTTTAAGAGCTGTTTTGAGTCAGAGCTGAAGTTCAGAGTCAGAGCTGAAGGTTGCCCCTCGTGTTCCTTTCTGTCCCATGAAGCGAGGGCTGGAAACCAGCATGGTGCTGCCAAGAGGGGAGAACTATGTTGACCACAAGTTGCCTGCCCTGCAAGGTGAAATGCACAAGCTAAACGTGCAAACGAATGCCGTGCCAAACAGTAGGTGGTGATACAAATACGGCCCTGACGTGGCTGACGCGGTTCTCGGGGGAATGCATCACGCTTGCAACCAGTGGGTTTAAAGGACGTTTTTGCAAGAGGAAAGTAAGGGGAGGATTTAACATGGACAGGTTCCATGTGCGGGGAGTGGTTGGGGAGGAGACGTGGCGCAACCGAAAGGAGTCTTGTCTCCGGTGACCCAGGGGGCAGGCGAAGGAGTTAGCTTTCCATCATAATGACACCCCCAAACTACTGTGGCCTGTGAGTCAGATCCACTCCTCCAGTCTCGCTCCATCTGCAAAGTCTCCGCGCCTAACAGGGACGCTGCCTCCTGTCCATACATCTTCATTTGATAAGGTCATTGGTGATGGGGAGCTGCAGAGCTACCATTATTATTATTTTTTTTTTTTGCAAGAACAGTGGCATTGCTGGCAGCTGTCTTTCGGTGAGCTCCATGCAGCTCTGCTTACAGACAGTGTGGGTGTAACCTGGGAATTCCTGCTCCGCCTGGGGCAGCTGGATTTACAGCTGGGAGCTCGTATTTTGAAGTGACAACACATCTCCGAGGATCCACTCCCCTGTCCTAGAATCTGCCTCACACCTGCCCAACACCTCGCAGGCACCAGCCAGCAGAGGAAGATGCTGCATTCTAGGGAGGGGGGGGGAAGCAGATGCCTCCCCCACCTCACAGTGATGTACTGCAATGGCTCCCAGAGCTCCCCAGGGGCGGAGGAGGGGGGAGGACGACTACACCTGGGTGAAACGACGGAGCCTACCTTTGCTGTAAGAGAGGAATTTAGTTCAGGTCCTACTGGCAGGGCCATTGCGAGTGTGGCCTTCCTCTAGCACAGTGGTTCTCATCCCAGGTTTCTGGGGGGCTGCAAGAAGCTTTCTGGGGGGTCCACCATGCAGGGCCATCATTACCAGGACCCAGGGAAGTAAGCCAAAGCCTCACGGCATGGGACTAAAGCCCCAGGTCCTGACCCCAGCCACTGAGTCTGAAACTGAAGTCTGAGCCATGCAGCTTTGTACAGGCCTCTGTGCCCTAGGGCCCCAGGCAGTTGCCCTGCTTGCTACCCCTTCACACCAGCCCTGGCTTGTATATGCAGAAAACCAGTTATTATGGCACCGGTGGGCTATGGAGTTTTTATAGCATGTATGGGGGGCTCGCAGAAATCAAACTGGGTGAGAACCCCTGCTCTAGCGAATGGCAATGGGCATCTGAGCTAGGTGCTTCCATGTGACTGATTTCCTCTGGGGAAGGAGAAAGGCGAGAGATGCTGGAGGATAGGAGGACAAGATGTAGTGGGCTCTTCCCATCTGTCCCACCCGTGTTTCTGCTTTCCGATGGCAGAGCTACACTGAGTTTGGCCTGGTGCATGGAAGACCTAATCCTGAAGACCTTGCTCGGTTTTTGCCCCAACTTCAAAAGGACTTGAACATTTGCCCCTCCCGGAGGTGTGTTTGAACCTACGCCATGTCTCCCGTGCCGCACAATGATTTAGCTCATCTTTTTTTGAAAATGTGCTTGGCTGAAGTTCCACGAGCTCCATTCTGTCTTCTCTGCCCGCCTCTAACTAGAGAGGCAGGGGATGATAAACCAACCCACTGTCCTATCCCTTCTTCCAAGCTATGCAGTGCTTAAAAGGGAAGTCACCATGTTAACACCTCTGCCACAACCTATGAGCTCCAATAGTACATGCAGGAGATTATTAACCAGATCAGAGTTCACTCAAGTGAGCGCTGAGAAATTACATTTGCCTGTCAGTATCACATTAAAGCATAACACAGACTCTCATTTTCCCACTGCTTCGGCTCAGAGGGTGTTTCACTCCCCGCTGAGAAACATGAAGGTCAGGGCCTTTAGGTTTCCAGATCTGCCCTTGTACACCATAGGGAAATTTGACAACAGCCTTATTATTTATGTATCCAGCCAGGGCTGCCTAATGAAACCCAGAGATTATTATGGACATGAATTGGGGTAAGAGAGAGGAGACCTGTTGCACGGTTCATATAAACACAGTGACTATTCGTGGAAGGATGTTTCTAAGGCTGGACTTTAGTGCCAGAGTTGACAACCAGGCTTCAAGCTGAATAACATGTCTGCAAGTAGTTTCAGTGGCTTCATTGGGCTGCTCAGATCTGTGGATAAGGGTTGTAGCTCTTCAGATTTTATCTGGATTTCCTTCCAGATCTGACAGCTTTGGTGCCAGACGGAGGATAAATTTAGAGGCAATGGAAAAACACAATTCTACATCTTAAACACAGAAAAAGGGGGTGGCTTTGTAGGCTAGCTCAAGAGAAGCCATTGTTGAAGGAGACAAAATGACAGTAGGAAATTTTAGACAGGTTGCAAAGAGAAAAAAGAGATTTAGCGCGTTGAGTAAAAAGTGTTCTGCATTTTTTGCACCCAGCACTAATTATTCTTGGAGGATTGCAAAAGAGATTGTGATATAGTTGTTCAGAGTACATTGTTGATCATTCCAAAAACCTTGGTCCAGAGCACACAGATGGGCTCAACTGCAGTCTCTACCCCAAAATGCCCTGACCCGTAACTTTGTAAAAAGGTGCTATGGGTCTATTCTGGGTTTAAAAGGGGAAAGACATTTTTCTTGGCAAGGAAATGCCTCCTATGTAGACTCATCACAAACCAGGAACATGTAGGAAAACTGTGACTCAGTGCATTTTACTCTTGGCATTTAAGGGTCTGAAAAATGAGTGCAGCTTCCTTTGGCAGGAGCCTGAAGAAGTGACCTTTAAGGAGATTCTGTTTACTCCAGCCACAGGCTTAGAAGCATTGCGTGATCGCTGCAAATCTCTGTTCTCTGCCTTGGCTCTGACCCCACAGCCTATCATCCAAACTTGCAGCAGTTAACAAATGATAGACAAGGATTGAGCGAGAGAGAGAGAGAGAGAGCGAGAGAGAGAAGATACTTTGAAAATACTGGTCTAAGATAAATTGCACTGCTTCTGAACAGATGAGATTTGGATAGACAGCTTGTGCTCAGCAATAGAGCTATTTGCAAGGTGCAATGCACGACTTTCTGATTGCTGTCTTAGGCTGCACAACTTTAGGAAATTGCAAACAGAAGAAGAAATTTAGTGCGCTGAGTAAAAATGTTCTGCATTTTTGCCCCCTAGTACTAATTATTCTTGCAGGATTGAGAAGAGACCATGATCTGATCATTCAGAACACACTGCTTACTTAGTCTGGGGCACACAGATGGGACCAAAGAGTTGTCAGATCTAGAAGGAAATCCAGAAAAAAATCCACAGAATTGGGTGCACTCCAGTTTATAGCTTCTGGAGACGTGTGCCAAAAATGCAGATTCAGAGGGCTTTTAGCACTAATCAAGAATCTCATCCCTGAATCACCCTGCTTCTGGTGAAAATAAATTTCCATCTGACAGCTCCACTGAATCAGAGTACCTACCCCAGGAGAGAACTTGATACAACAGAAATTTGGTCATTGTGCTGAATGAGAGCAAAATCAAACTGATTTACGATGGAGATTATTCCACAGAGTCCACCACTGTGGAATTTAGCTCATTTTACATGGTTTACATTAGACTCCTTTAGCATTTCTAACGAAAGGGACTTCTGCATCATGTCCCGACCCAGCACCATGCTACAAAGAAAACCAACCCAGTTGGCTAAGTGTCTGGTGTTCCCAGTCCAGGCTCAGCTGGAAAATCTAGACAATGAAATGCAACTTGCAATGGATTTTGAAATCTCACAACCTGTACTGAATGTGTGCCATTCCAAGTGTGTCCATCATTGTGGTATCTAGCGGCCAGTGTAGTTTGGGCCAAGGTAAGCCCTGTTTCCACTGGGAGAGAATTTCCAAAGCCTGCCACCAAAAGTCTCTTGCCTGTGGTTCTCACATCTCTGTGGGTCAATTACTTATCACTTAACCCTAAATTACCCCTCGTTTTTGTTTTCTATCCCATAATTTTCTAATTCTTTTGGGTACTGCCCATCCACCCCCATCAGACTTAAATCTTACAATGAACCGTACCGTATATGAGGCCAAATTCTGTGCCAGCTTTTACTCCTCACGCAACATCACTGAAGGCTGGCCATATATCTGTGTGGGATATAGACCCCCTTGGGCTTTATTTGTCATTTATAAGGAAATAAGAGGATCTGTTTTTCCTGATATGGGCTAAAGAGGACTCTTCCTAAACAATGCTGAAAGGGTTCCCATTACAAAAAATTCCTAGTGAATGGAGATTTAAATTTAGATCTGGCCTTCTGACGCTGCTTCACTGCCATTGCTTAAGGCACCAATTGTTTACAGTACGGTTTTGTTAACAATTACAGATCCATGATGCATGCTTAAAAGATGAATGCTATTAATGTCCAACAATTTTGCTACTTCTTTCCCTTTTCCCAATTCCCTTATATGATATTCAATGCCTTCCTCTTTGGTGGGAGTGTGGGGACAAACAATCTGTTTTAAAGTATGCAAACTTCCTTTCCCTGGTGAATCGAGCCTGGTTACCTTGCCATGGAAATTTGGGATGGTTTCCGGAAATTAGCAGGAAAAATATTGAAATAACTTTTTTTTTACTCTAGGATCTTATTCTGGCAAGTGTACCTATGTATAGTGTGTGTGCACACACGTACGCATGAATCCACCCAATGATTGTTTAATATTAAGAAAGGACAGAAATAACACATGCACATCTCTCTCTTTGGACCAAACCCTTGTGTCTTCCACAGCCATGAATGCAGGGAGCCCAGATGGAGGTTTCTGTAGAAAGATGAGATTCAAGAAGGGCCGCGCTTTTTTCTTATCCAGCTACACCCACCCAAAGCAGGGAGCTCAGCCTTCATGAAAATATAAATTTTAGTAGGGACTAAGCGGCAGATTTTTAAAGTCACTAGAGGAATCTCAGTCCCCCATCTCCCACTAAAACTTTTGTGCCTTTGAAAAATTTCCCCTTGACTGATAGAATGCTGATGAAATATAAGATGAGTATATCAAATTTTACAGCAATCAATTTTCTATCTGTTTCCAAGGCTACTCCCAACCTCATAATATTTATTATTTTGTATTAATTTTGTTACAATTAAACACAGATGGAGTTGGAAGAGTGGCGATGAGGCATCTTGTTTTCCAACAAAATTGGGCTGTTTCAAGGCATTTCCCAGGGTTCTTGTCCCTTTCACGAAGAAAAAAAAAAGAGGAGGTTGCCTAGTCCTAATTCTTTACTAGCTCAGTTTTTAAACATTAAACTGCTAGTTGAATTGCTCTGCTTGCAATTACACGATGAGGTTTTGAATACAATATAGTTAGTCAGATAAAGTATAAAACAACTTTCATTAATTTCCTGTTATGTTATTTGCCGAGTGTCGAGAGCTCTGCACAGAATGTACAGCAGTGGTCCCCAACCTATAGAGGCTCCCGGGCGCCCGGGGGCGGGGCCACTCATGCGCCGGGCGCCTGGGGGGTGGGGCCACTCATGCGCCGGGCGTCCTGGGGCACGCCAGGGGCGGGGATGCCCTTGCACACGGCGCCGGCATGTGCCCCAGGGCCGGGGCCGCCCGAGCGCCTTGTGCCGTGGGCCCAGGGCCGGCGCCGCTGCCCGAGCCGCACGCCTGGGTCCGGCACCGGCGCCGCGCGCCCGCATGTGCCCCGGGGCTGGGGCCGCCCGAGCGCTGCGCACCAGGCGCCGGCGCCTCCCGTGCACCACGCGCAGGGGGCGGGGCCGGCCCAGGTTGTCGGTGGGTGCACACAAATGCCCCGGCGGGCGCCATGGCATCTGCGGGCACCGCGTTGGGGACCACTGATGTAAAGTATGAAGTAGTCCCTGTACTGAGGTACTTCATGTATCATTGCACCTGGACCTACAGTTCCTTTCAGGAAGGACTAAGCAGAGTTTCTTTCCTTTCAGTTGTGCACTACACTTTTAACTCTTTTCTTACTGTGCTCGCTGCCAGGCAGTTTCTCATAAGAAAGGCAATATTGTGGGGTTGTTGAAGGAGGGACTTATGAATCAGTGCTCCTGCCTTAAACACCAGGTTCCATAACCACTTGTTCTGTGACCCAGGACAACTCAAAAAACCTCCAAATCTCACTTTAATGATCTGTCGAGGAGCAAGCAATAGTACATGGTCCTTTTAAGTTCACTTTCAAGTGACTAACAAAACCATTTGTGGAAGCGAATTTCAAAGATACATACTTGAGGAGTCATGAAAACCAAATATGAAACGTGTGTGTGGAAGTACTTCAAGTATGTATGCTTGAAATGCATGGGTGCTCATTTAGTCAGGGAGCAAACCATGCAACTTATCAGACAATCACTCGCAAGCAACACCGCTCTGATTTTGCATATTGATGATTAAGGCATGAGAAACTAATCTGTAAAGCAATTTCTAATAAATTTAGAGAAATTCTGACTTCATTTTGGATACTCCAGGAGCACAGCAAGGCTAAATCCACTGAGTACCTGAATTGTGGTGACCTACTCGATTAATTCTCATTTTGGGGATTAATTATTTAAGGCCAGTTTCTCTAAATGCTGCTTAACTTTAACCACATGAAAGGTCCAGCTCAAGTCATTGAGACTACTCATGTGCTTAGCAATTGCCTGATCTGGGTCTTGTTTGCAAAAATGCGCCGAGGGCTTCTGATGAAAAGTGTTCATTGACAAGTATCTTGATTAGCAATAATAATAATTAACATGTAATCCATACTGATAATGTTGGAGATACCTCGCTATACCAAGATCTGTACGCAAGGAAGGTAGCAGCTCATAGATTATAGTGGACAAAAAGTGCTGCCAAATCTTTAACACTGACAGTCTTTGCTTGAGAAGAGCTCAAAAATGCATTTCGGTTGGAGCATAAGAAGTGAAAGACAAAAGTTATGTTACGTCTGATGTTTCTGTTGCTGTTGCATGAAATACTTTGAGCCTCAGACGCTAGGGCTCCTCCTGATCTTGAATCTAATCATTCTGTCCCGCCAAAATGTTAATCCCTGGAGACTTGGAGCTGCCTACAGTAATAAATGAGGCATCATTTGGAAAATAATAAAATTTGGACAGAATTTTCTTTGGCTCAGTTCAACTCCTTATATTCCAAATATGTACAAACCACTCATGGAAGATTAATACATTAAAACAGGAAACTAAATTCCTGCATCTCTATTAACAGGCAACTTGGATTTATTTTGTTTCCTTCACTTCTGTATCCTAAAATCTATAATTATTATACATTCTGCAGTTTGAGCCATGGCAATTGTTTGCCTAAAAGTGCGTGAGTGTTTGGAGCCAAATCTTAAATGTGTGCATGACAGCATATCTAATTTGCACTTTTAATTGTCCTAACTGCTTTCTGCTAACATTTTCGGCAGAACTGGGAATTTATGTGCCCTATTGTCTTAATTGCCCATACAATAATTATGGCATGTAAAAATTAGTCCTGTATTTTTTGAATACTTTTGTGCACCTAAATGGCTTAAAAATCTATGCTATAGGATCCAAATATTAATTATTAACTGGATATGAAACTTAAGAAGACACAGACAGTACTTCTGTAATATATCTCCTAATCCCTCCTTTGCTTCTGTGGTGTATGAAAAGCAAACAACATCTTTTCCTGCAAATAGTGTGTTATATTATACAACCTATCCATCCTAGTACTGCAAACTTTCAGTTTTAATTATTTCAACTGTGACTAAAGTCTGTTGCATACAAAGGAAGTATTTCCATTGATTTCAATGGTTTTTTAATCAGTCCCTTATTTAGCTTTTATTGGTAAATTAATTCTAGGAGCTGAACAAAAAAGGACAGCATAATTTGTTTGCCTTTAATTTACCAATAATGAGATTTATGAATTATATTATGTGAACTAGTGTATAATTCAAATATACTTTATCACAGAGTCCGGGTTAAAAATTGCCTTTTAAATTCAATATGACATGACATTTACTTTCTGATTGTTTATGAAGCATTCAAGGCTAAGTAGTCACACCCAGAGAATGCTCAAGATCTATGCAATGAACCCACTCAGAATGAGAAATTTGCAGATTTTGCCCTTATTCCGAGGGATTTGCTGCATATGAAAAAAAGGTTTAATTGTAACATGGATCCTCTATATAACATTTAGTATTAGCATTAATGTTACACATACCCTATGGCAAAGAATTAACTACAGCCTCTTCCCGACTTACGAACCGGTTACGGACCAAGCAATTCATAACTGCGAATGGTCGTAAGTTGACCATTCGCAACTCGGGGACCAGCTGTAGTTAAGCCATGTGATATCACAGACTTCAAGTGTCCCTGTAGAGTATTAACCCTAGTAGGATAGCAAAGATAATTGGATCTTAGGAGGGAAATTTACACAAGATTAAAACATATAGATGGGTGAAATACTAGTAACACACACATTTTCTAGCTTATGAAATATACCACTGCCCTTCTGCTCTCTAGATGTCTCACTACAGGTTGAACCTCTCTAGTCTGGCATTCTCTGATCCAGCAACATCCATGGTCCAGCATGATTTTAGTAAGCTGGATGCCCACTTATTGTGGGTGTGGCCAAATTTCCTGCAGTTCCATAAAGTTTGCTTACAGCCACCAGTCCTGGCTCTCAGTGTTCTGTGCTGTTATTTAGCTCTAATGTAACCCGAAATGTTTTCTGAGAGCCCAGTAAGCAGTGGAAGTGTTGGCAATGCTGCTAGACAATATTGACCTCCCGTGGTTCGGCAAATTCTCTGGTTCAGCACCAGTCTGGTCCCGAGGGTGCTGGACTAGAGAAGTTCAACCTGAAGAATTTAAGACATAGTTGTAAACTAAATCTTAACAGCTCATTTGGAGGAAATTAGAGATGAATATAGGGGCTCCGAGGTGATTTTACTTTTGCTTTTAATTTGCAGAGGGACTTCTTCTGAAAGAGAAATGTGTTCTGAGAAACAAGGGGGTCTCTGTAATCTACAAATCTGAACGATCTCTCTAAAGACAGGTAAGCAGTGTTATTCCTATTTTATAAATGGAGAAACTGAAGTCAAAGAGAAGCTAAGTGATTTCCCAAGGTGAACTCCAGAGCTGAATCAATGATGGGAGCGGGAACAGTTTTCAGATATCACATGTCCGATCTGTGGGACTATGATGTTGATAGACTAGTTCTTATATAATGCTCTTCATCAGCCACTGACCTGAATTCTAAATTTTCCTTGTTATTCAAGTTATGTTTACACAACCTGGTTTGTATGTCCCTCAAGACTTTAATAAATTCAGGTTTCCCTGTACTTGGAATAAAAAACCCCAACAACTATAGAACAGAATAGATATTTCATTATTGGCTTCTGTCATGTTGACTAGCTTTCATTTGTACAGATCTTTTGCCGACAAAATTCAAGACAGCTTCCTGACCCTGGGAGCTCCTAATTCTAGATGGAACATTAGATCTGAGCTGAATTTTGAGTAGCACATTTGGATTGAGTCCAAACTCATTCCTTTCAGATGAAGACAGTCACTCGTTCAGAAAAAAATGGATGTCCTTTTCTTCTACTAGACATTCCTCTAAACTGATGATATTCATGATCCCTTTTTACTTTTTTATTGAGGGTACATCTAGACTGAAGGCTTCTTTAGGAAGAAGCTTTTCCGGAAGAGATCTTCTGAAAAAACGTTTTCCAAAAGAGAGCATTCACATTGCCAAAGCGCATAAAAAGTGATCTGCTTTTTCGAAAGATAGCGTCCACCCTGAATGAATGCCATAGAATCATAGAATACTAGGACTGGAAGGGACTTCAAGAGGTCATCAAGTCTAGTCCCCTACCCTCATGGCAGGACCCAGTACTGTCTAGACCATCGTTGGACTATCTTGCATTTAAGCTGTGATTAGTATGGAGGGAGTGGTCACCAGAGCACCTGTGCTTTTTCCTCTTTCCTCTTCTTTCGAAAGAACTCCCTCTTCCCCGTCTACACACACCTTTTTCTGAAAGAGCTCTTTTGGGCTGTGTCTAGACTGCAGGGTTTTTTCGAAAAAAGTAGCCTTTTTTCTAAAACACTTCACCTGTGTCTAGACTACAGCCGCGTTCTTTTGAAATTAAATCGAAAGAATGTGGCTTTTCTTTCGACAGCGGTACTCCTCATTTCACGAGGAATAACACCTTTTTTCAAAAGTGCTCTTTCGAAAAAAGGCGCTGTGTAATGCAAACTGTGCTTTTTCAAAAGAGAGCATCCAGACTGCCTGGGTGCTCTCTTTCAAAAAAGTGGCTTGCTTTTTCGAAAGTACTGGTTGCAGTCTAGATGCTCTTTTTCGAAAGTATCTTTCGAAAAAGCCTCTTTCGAAAGAGGCTTGCAGTCTAGACGTAGCCTTGGAAAAAGGCTTCTTCCTTGTAGAAAGAGGTTTACCAATGTTGGAAAAACCCCTCTGTTCTTTCATGTTTTTTTTCTGAAAGAACACGATTGCAATGTGGACGTAATTTAAATTTTTTCAGAAAAACAGCTGTTTTTCTGAAAAAAAAACCGCTGTAGTGTAGACATAGCCTGAGGTCAGGGCATGGCCTATCCAGTGTGCCAGCACAGGGTATAGGTGGGTAAAGGTTCCAACTCTCAGCTAGGGATGTGAAGGGGTAACCGATAGACTTTTCAATGGAATCTTCTACAGTTAAACCTATACAAGCCCCTACTGCGGAGGAGAGTGTCTTATTTTGAGCAGCTCCAGCAAATGTTATGTGGTGGGTGGAATCCTACTTCTATTGATGTCAATGGAAGTTTTGCCATTGATATAGAATCCTAGGGCTGAATGAGACCTCAGGAGGTCATCAAGTCCAGGCCCCTACCCAAAGCAGGACCAATCTCAACAAATCATTGGAGCCAATATTTCACTCTTTGTCTCCCTACCCTAATCTGGGTGGTTATACCCTGCACACCTTGCTTTTGTCAATGTTTCAAATGCCAAATGTATCTATCTGTTATTCAACACTTACTAATTGCATCCAGTGGCTGGAAGCTGTTCCTTTAAAGCTCAGGCTTTTAATAATAAACTAGTAATATTCATGTAGGTCTTAAGTTTTCAGCTCCCAACTGTGATTAAAATGTCTGAGTGATGAAGGAATCTTTGAAAATCTGGAGGCTCAGTTTGGATGCTGTTGAATCAACCAAGACCTTATCTAAACTTCTTTGGAAACTTACAAAAGCATATTTCTTATCCTTTCTCAGTCTGTAATTCTGAAAGAACAGGTTTTTTCCACCCCTCTTACTTTCCTGCTACTTTTGATACTCTCAGCTGAAACCAGCAGAGAAAAAAAAATGAAAAAAAAGAAGCAAAACAAGTTAACCAAAGTCTTCCAAACCTCAAAAAGCCTTTGGGATCAAGTTCTGGTAAAGATACAGGTTGATGTTTTTATTTGATCTGCGCAGGTTTTTCTCATCTGGAGAAGAGAGGGTTCAAATGAAAACACCAAGCTTTTTGAATATGAAATGTTTGGCAAACTCCAGACATCAGAACATCTGTTTAAATCTGATTTAAGTTGAGATTTCTCTTCCCCCCAAAGCATCTGGCATTGCTTTCTTGCTTATCTGTTTGATTCCAATTACAACACCATCTCGTCTGTGGTTTCACTCTTCGTTATGAAATCATGTTTTATTTTTAAAACCCAATAATGGTGGAACCAATCTAATTAAATGTTGAAACCAAAATACCACAGAGAGACTTCCCCCCCCTCTTTTACCAATGAATGGGAGATTAGAAGTCAGATTATTATGAAATTTGATGCACTAGTGATTTAAAGAGGAGTATCAGTTTGTTGGGTGTATTAATTGGTTTCAGTTACTGTAGGCTAAAAAGCAGAGCTCTGTGTAATGCCTTTATCTTTTTATCTCCAGCTCTTAACCTAAAGAAAATCTTGCAGCTCATATAACTAGCAAGCACACAAACTATTGACTAACATAACTCACTTTGCAAGCTGTAGTAAAATCAGGACCTATTCTCATCCATTCCAACAGAGAGCAGTAGTGCACATACAGTACATGTGGCCCAGTACAAAGAGCAGCAAGAGTGCAAAGGCAACTTCCCTTACGCCAATTGATTAACAATGACCAATCATGGCCAATTTAAAAACAGAGATGCCAGGAACATTAGTTAGCAAGGAACGGGTAGGATTCCTCAAACCTTTGGGCCATTTCTCTTCATGGTCAAATGACTTCAGTGAAGACTGAATTACATCAGTGCAAATGAAGGAATTTTCAATTTCTTCATCCTGTATGCTCAAAACCAAGCCGAAAGCCATGCAAAATATCTACAAGAACATTTACAAAAGTGTATGACTCAGGGCACGTCTACACTATGGGGAAGATTGGCGCTGCCACAGTCAATCTTCTGGGGCTTGATTTAGCAGGTCTATACTAGACTCGTTAAATTGAACGCAGAGGGCATCCCCGTCAGTGCCTCACAAGGAGTAAGGGAAGCTGATGGGAGAGTTTGCTCCTGTCAGCCTCCCGCTGGGTGGACGGCATGGAAACGTGATGTAAGATACGTTGACTCCAGCTACATACTTGACATAGCTGTAGTTATGTATCTTACTTCGACTTTCTGATGTAGTGTAGACCAGGCCTTAGTGGGTCCCTACTCCTGAAGTAATGTGGCACAGATTCCAATGAACAGAAACTGAGATCTTAGCTACAGTGTAAACCAAAGAGACTTTTATTCTGAGGGAGAAGT